>NW_024504012.1:3573665-4127911 GCF_017590055.1 Onychostruthus taczanowskii
TGGCATGGCAGGCAGCCCGCCCCTTCCAGCCTTTCCCCTGCCCAGCAGCTCCTCTGGAGCAGTGAAGCTGTGCTGTGCTCTGGGCCACGTGTTCGGAATCCCCTCTGGAGAGGAGCCATCGTCCGATGCCTCTGCTCGTTGGACATCCCTGCAGGCTGCTGATGCTCCTCTCACATCCCAGAGCCCGAGCTGGTGCCAGCAGCTCTGCCCCCTGACATGGAAGTGGCCAGGCTCTGTTTTTGGTGTCCCTGGCTGCCTTTGATGTGCCGCCTCGCTGCCCCGAGCCTACGCACCCCAGCCCGCGCTATTCCCTGAGGTGCGCCCCTCTTTCCCAGCAGCCATGAGAAACATCCTCCTTGTGGTGCTTCCAAAAGGACAAATATGTCCTCGGGTGCCGTAAATAGCACAGAGGAATGGTTTCTCATGGTCCTGCTAGGGCCAGTGCTTCTGCTGCTCGAGCCTCATCAGCTCGCTGGGCAGACGTCAGCAGAGAGCCCTTGTCACCACAGCGGCCCTTCCCAGGCTGCACAGAGCCCCGAGGATTCCCGGGGGAGCCAGGAGCCTGGCTGGCCCAGGTGCTGTGAGAAACAGCCCTTTCCTCTGGGAAGGCAGAGGGAGAGTCGGTGGGCCTGGTCTGCGCGTGCCGCAGGAATCCCGGACCCCTCATTCACCTCGAGCTGCTGGGTAATTAGGTGGTGAATCTGCAGGAATGACTCTGGGATCCTTTTCCATGGATAGGAAGTGACCCCCCTGGCTGTCTGTGCTAGGACAGGTGTCTCAGAAGGTGCTCGACAAGTGCTGGTGTCGAGTTCTGCTCTTTTCTGACCCAGAGATGGGGCAACTGAGAGGTGTTTAAAAACTTTTATTCCATTTTCAGTCTCATGTGAAGGGTGAGACAATAGAGATGTGATAATTCACACCACCACAATCAGAAGCCAATTATTTCCTAATTACAATACATTATAAGCATTTCTTGGCCTATCAGTTTTTGCCACACCATTCTGTAAATACCTTAAAGCCATTCATCTAAAATTACCCCTCATGGGTCCTACTACAGTGCATCTTTCACAGTTCTATTTCTCCAAAGTATCTAGTCTTATTTGCAAAGCCATCTTTTAGAACTTGTTTCTAGTTCCATTTCTCTCCCAGCAATGTCTGTCCTATTCCATGACATTTCTAAGTCAGCATTTCTTATCTCAAGGTTTGCATACAGATGCACACTGTGTGAGCCTTCTGCCAGGCTTTGAGAATTCTCTACAAATCCATTTCCCACATGCTGGCAGTGATCTCTGTGGTGGGGTGAGGTGGTCCCTGTCCCACCTGGGGACAGGACAGCACAGGGAGTGTGCCTGCCTCTCTTCAGCTCCACGGGTTTCACACACGTCCTGTTCCCAGGCTGGGAAAGGAAAGTAGAGCAAACCATGTCACCCTTACTGTCCCTGTTTCTACAGAGCTGCAGCCCAAGAGGGGCTCCCAGCAAGGGTCACAGATGCTGCCTCACCCCTGGGATGAGCTCCAATGCCATCCCTTTCCTGAAGGTACAGCCCTATCTGGCACAGGCTGAGATGCAAGGAGGCTGGACCGCACTGCTGGTGTGACAGTGACAGCATCTTCCAGGCCACCTGTGTGGCAGAACAGACCATCCCAAATTCACACCCATGAGCTGTGCAGAGATCCAGCAGCAAACCAGGGTCAGGGGTGCAGCTGGCCTGGCCAAGGGAAGCACAGGGAGCAGTGGAGCCACCGCTCCCTCTGCAGGAGGGTGGGCATTCCCTTCCAAGGCAGTGGCAGTTCCCAGAGCAGCCCAAGAGCAGTCTGGCACCAAACAAGTCCCTTGCAGGGTGTTCCTCACTTCTGAGGCTGCCCTGCACACTTCCAGGCTGGCACAGAGAGAAAACTGGCAGGGGGAAAAGGAGGGTACTTCCCATATGGAAACAGGGCCATACACAGGGAGCTGTCCCCTACAAATCACGTCTTCCCAGCCCTTGAGGGGAACGTGCCACCAGGGGCAGACCTGGCACATGGAAATTTCAGCCCTGAAGTCAAATATTATTTAGAAGCTAATGACAAACAAAATCTATTTTTGCACTGGTCTTGTTTAAAATATTTCCCCTTAATCCCCTTGAAATAGCAGTAATTGAAAACTGTTCCCTGCCATGCCAGGGCATACTTCTTTAATTATATCCTGCACTGCCTGTTTCCAATGAAAGGGCCCTATCTGTTTGCACTTACTGGCCTTATGAAAACCAGGCTTGGGCCCAAGTCGGCAGGAACCCAAAATAAAAAACATTTCCCTTCAGAGGCATCATTTGAGCTAATTAACTTCAGTCAGCCCAGAAACATCTCTCTGAGATTTCTTCCCTCACCTTGGAGCTGGGGCTCTTCCAAGCAGCCCCAAGGGTGATGGTGATGAGCCTTGACTTCTCAAAAATGGTAGGACTGGGGTGATGCTGTCACCCAGGGGCACGTGGGGCTGTCCCACAGTTTATAGGGTGATGGGTTCAGGTGCTCAGCCAGTGTGGGAGAGGGACAATGTCTCATCCCCCTCCTCCCACCTTGGCACAAGCCCAGGGACAGCAGCTTCATGCTGGACCACAGTCAGCTCATCAAAAACCTCAGCCCCAGGCAGGGTTTGCAGAGAGGGGCAGGGGCTGAAGAGCAAACCAAAGTGAATTAGGAGCCACCACATCACCCCACAGCTTGTGGGGGCTGCTGGAGGAGCTGGTACCCAGACAATGCCTGGTACTTGGAGCCTGCAGGTGAAGAAAGGAGGGGAATGCTGGGTGTCTGCACCATGTGCTTTCCCCTTCCCCATGTTTGGTGTCTGGGCTGTGCATGGGGTGGGATTTGGGGCAGAACTAACAGGTTTTCCCTTAGCCCAAACCCCACAGCTCTGGCTTGGCTCAGCATCACAGCTGTGGGCACAGAAACCTGGATGTGCCCTGGATCCCTGTGCCCCATGAGCCTGGAGCTGGGCAAGAGAGGAGAAATCATCCCTACCGAAATGAGCCTGGGGCTGCTCACCCCTGTGCCACGTGCATCCCTGGCTGCAGCTGGGCCCTTTGGGACAGGAGCAGGGTTATTTCACCAAAATGCTGCTCACCTGCTCTTTAACCTGTGCTGTGATTAATTCACAGAATTACAGGATGAGCAGCTTGGAAGAGACCTGCAAGATCATGGAGTCCAACCCAGCCCCAACCCCTCAACTAAACCCTGGCCCCCAGTGCCACATCCAGGCTTTGTTAAACACCCCCAGGGATGGTGACTGCACCCCCTCCCCGGGCAGCCATTCCAGAGCTTTATCACTCTTTATGTGAAAAACTTTTTCCTGATATCCAACCTGTATTTCCTTGGTGCAGCTGGAGGCTGTGTGCTCTGGTTGTGTCAGTGCTGCCTGGAGAAAGAGCCCAGCCCCAGCTGAGCACAGGCACCTTTCAGGAGCTGTGCAGAGTGATGAGGGCACCCTGAGTCTCCTTTTCTCCAGGATAAACACCCCCAGCTCCCTCAGTTGTTCCTCACAGGGTTTGTGTTCCCAGCCCCTCACCAACCTCGTTGCCTCCTCTTAGTGTCTCAAAGCCCTTCCCAAACTGAGGGCCCAGAGCTGGACACAGCTCCCAGGATGTGCCCTGAGCAGTGGCAGGGACAGGGGCAGAGTGACCTCCCTGTTCATGCTGGCCACACCGTTAAGCCTAAGGGAAGAACTGAATTCATCAGCTCAGTGTTGAGGTTCTGAGGGACTGCTGGGCTTTAATTGCCCCAAGGAGACTCAGCTGGACCCTCCAAAACCACACTCAGTGCTGGAAGTATGATTAGAGCAGAGGCTCAGAAATTTGTCTCTTTCCTGAGAATTTTCTCAAGCCAAAAAATTCAATTCTGCCCTTAGTTTTGGGTAGAAGGGTTAGGTTTGACAGACTTTCTACTGCTAGGGTTTTTTTTTAATATTTCTCAAGGATGGTGTGCCTCCCCAAGCCAGGGTGAGAAATTTTGTGGTTTTATTTTTTATTTCAACGAGCAGCCAGAGATGTAAAGGATCTGCTGAAAGGGAGCAGAAGGTGCTGTAGCAGCCCTGTGGCTCCCAGCACAAACTGGCTACCAGCCACAGCCAGGAGGCATGGGATGGGTCAGGAGCATCCTGCCATGAGGCTGGGGGGATTTCCTACCTTAGATACCCAAGTATTTTAGGGCTGCCTCTCTGTGAAGGCTCCCAAAGTGCTTGGCTCTTAGTTTCCCAGGCTGGTGATCCAGGGAAATCCACCAGCAGGAGATACTGGCTGTGAATAGAAACCACTGGTACAGAAAATGGGGGGAAAATATTCTTGTGAGCTTGTTGGCAGGGCATTTAAAAGTAGTTACAGGAGCAGAAATGAGTGATTGCTCACTTTGCTGTCTGCTCCCTGAGCACTTGGAGAGATTTATTGACTGGTAGCAGAAGATCAGATCCCTTCATTCCAGATTGTGTGTGCAACTGAGCACTAATTATGGTTAATGGTTGTACTGAAGTGGATAATTTTTTTTTTCCAGCATGACAGCAAGAATAATATGATTTAGCAATATCCCTACAGCAAAAAAAAAAAAGGCCAGGAACTGTTCTGAGGTTATTTCTGCAAGCTTTGCACAACAGGCAGAGCAGTGGCAAGAAGACAATGGGAAAGGGCACTGGCATGGAAAGAAATCAGTCCCACTCATGTGGGGCTTGGGATGGGCTCAGCCAAGAGAATTGCTCATCCAGAGCTCTTGGGGCCACAAACCACAGAGGAACAGCCCCAGCAGTGCTTTCCCATGCTGAGATATTTCTCTCCAGCTCCCTGGGCTGCAAGGGGCTGATGTGTTCACAGAGCAGGGAAGGGAATGAGGGAGGAGTGACAGCCACAAGTCCTCTCCACCCAAAAGCTGCCAGCTCCTGCTCAGTAGGAGCCAAAAAAAGAAGGGCAGAATTCTGTAGGTGTGTGGAAGTGCAAGTCCCAAACCCAAGGGATCAGTGTTGCACTCATTGCTGGTCAAAGCGATTTGTTTGCACCACCAGGAATTTGGTGCTTTTGCCTCAATCCCCATCTGCTCATTGGGACCATCTGGGAATGGGGAATGGGAAATATAAACAGGCTGTGGGTGCCGAGGTGAGCAGAACAAATAACAACATAAAAACATCCTAACAGTATCCTAAAGGGATATTCCTTTTGAGTATGTGATATGGGGAGCTGATAGATACACAAGTACATAAACCAGATCACAGAGTTATGGGGTAAACAACCAAATACAACGTGGAGCAAGCAGGGTTAATAAAATGTGTGGTGGGGAAGCTCCTGTGGGCTGCCTTCCCAGGGGCAGCAGGGATTTAGCATCCTGAAAGGACAGACCCAGCTGGAATGAGTGTGTGGATGTGAAAACCCAAATGCAAGGTGCACTTTTGGGTGATAAGATCTGGGCTTTGAAGGGGAAAGACAGTGGTGTTTCACCTGCTGATTCAGAGTTTCTCCCAGGTTTCCTGGCACAGCAGCAGAACAAACTGGATCATGTGTGTGATGTCAAGGCCCGTTTAAGCACCTGGACACATTTTACCTTAATTGTGTGTTAAGTAATTCTAATACATGACTGGGAGCTATAAATATTCCCCCAGAGAGAGTAGGATAGCTTTATCCAAACCAGGATTAGAGCCTGGCTACAGGAGTCACAAGAGGGAGCTCGAGATGAACTTTAGGGGCTTTTTTTAAGGTGTAACTTTTTTTTTTCTCCTTTACAGTAGGCCAGAAATCCCTGGTGTAAAGAAAGGTGATGCTCCTTTATAACAGCTTTTCCTGCAGAGTGTGAGGACCAGGCTGGACATTGTGCCACTGCCTCAGAGGAAGCAGCCAGGAAAGCATTGAGGGTGTCCAGCTTGCAAGGTCTCATCTCTGGATCCTGAGGAGTCCATCATCCCTCAGTAATGTAAGAGGGAAGGCTTGGGAATTCTGGGTTTGCGCCAACCTGCACCTGGTTCTCATCTCCACTGCAGGAGCTGGGAGAAGAGCTGCCCCCGTGGAATGCAGCCTTGGGCTTTTTTTGCAGCCCTCATCCCACTGAATGTCCCAAACCCCTGGAAAACTTCTCTGCTGAAGCAAGGAGGGGATCCTTGCCTTTTATCCGTGAGTTAAATGCAGTGGTTCAAGCCATGGATGGTGACTTGCCTGTGCTACTGGGGCTGGGAGGCAGGAGGTGAGGGTGAGGGGTTTGCTCTGGGGTTAATCCCTGCCTTCCTGCTCCAGGGGTTAAACCAGACCCCTTCTGCTGGGAACCTCTCTCCAAGGTCCAAAGAGGAAGCCCAGATAATCACCAGGAAATCTGTGATTGTTAAATCCACAAAGCCTGTTTGGGCAGGTGGGGCCACGAAGCATCCTGGAAGAGTTGGGTGCTAAAGCTTGAGCTGCTGGTGTCCTGTTGCTGAGGAAAGGCTGTGTTTGTTCCTCATGCAGAAAAACAGGTCAAACCTTGAAATCCTGGCCTAGGACCTCACCAAGACCTGAGGCCCCAAGCAAGGCTTGCACAGGGGTGACAGAGGACAGGCATTTCCCTGGGGAGGCCACTGACAACATCCTGCTGATGCCTCTTGGGGCTTACCCAAAATCAGAGGCCAGACAAAATTAAGAGAATAAAAAGCAGTTCTATTTATTGAAGGGCCTTCAGGTACATTTAGGGCAGACAAAGCCTCCCAGGGCCTACACCCAAAATGGACAATGGGTCACAGGTTTTCACACTTTTATAGGTTTGGTCCATTTGCATATTGGGGGTTAATCTTCCAATTACAGCTTCAGGTAATGAAGACATTTACCCCAAGTTTTCTCCCCACAACTCATTTTTGAGTTGCATTTCTCAGGACCTGAGGCAGTGAGGTATCCTTGATTCCCAGGCCTGGAGAGGAATTGTTGTGTCTGACCAAAATGGGAGAACAGAACTGTATATGGAGTTTAGAGCTATAAACTAAAGAACCGTAGGACTACAAATATTTGAAAAATATACAAGCTAAAATCCTAAGGCATCACTGGCAGGGCATGGGTTGGAGAAGCAACCAGGGGAGCAAATGTATTTTTTGGAAAGGAGAGTAACCCTTGGCAGGATTTCCTGTATTTGGGAGCAGATCCCATGGCCTCTCCATGTCTGCAGCCCCTCTGGCCCCAGGAGAGCTGCAAGCAGCCCCTGCATGGCCCATGGATTGCTGGACAGAGCTGTCCTCCAGCAAAGGCAGTTCAGACACCAGTCCTTGTGGTCTGTGCTCCTCCCAGCTGGGATTTGTAAGGCTGGGAGCAGAGCCTGAGCCAGCTGAACACTTTGGTTGCCCAAGGGAAGGATTATTCGGAGTGGAATCCTGCAAGCCAGGTACCCTCAAGCAGCTTACGCTGTGACAGGGTGGTTGTGGCTTCCTGAGAGGTTTCACCCAATGCTCTCAGCAGTTTCTGCTGCTCCTGCCTCTAGAAAACAACACATAGGCAGGGAAAAGGGAAAAAAAAAAAAAAAAAAAAAAAAAAAAAAAAAAAAGGAGGGCAGAGAGAGGATCTGCCTAAGGACAGACCCCAGAGAAGGAGTGGAAATGGACTGGAGGTCTGCAGGACACCAAGCTCCAAGGCTGGGGGGCAGTGCAGGGGAAGGGGGTTCAGAGGAGAGATGTATTTGAGATAGATGCAGTGAGATGTGTTATCCTGCTGCAGCTGCTGTGTGCAACAGAGATTCCAGCAACAGAGAGGCTTTTGTTTGATTTGTCCTTGTGAGTGATGCCCTCAGAGCTCCTATCTGCACTGAAAGGGTCAGAACAGCTCCCTAGGGAATGGCAAAAACCAGCTTCAGGGCAGATGGATGCTTAAGGAGGATGAAGAGACCCTGTAACATTTTCTTCCCTATCACAAGGCATTAGCTTCCCTTTGGGGTGCTCCATTCATCAACCCCAAACCTATTGGGAGCGGTCCTGCGCCATTTCTTGGAAGGATTTTGCTCCCCAACAAAAACGGAGGAGAAGGGTGAGGAAAAGCAAATGAAATATGGCCCTTTAGCTGTGCTCAAGAAAAACAAGAGCTGGCTGGGGATGCAATTAGAGCAGAGCCAAGGCCAGGGGAATGTTCTTGTGCCTGGCTTTGTGCTGCTCCAGCTGCAGATTTATTGTCCCCAGAGCAGCCTTGGCTGGTGGTGCTGCTGGCAGCTCCCGAGGGCTCTGCCCAGCCTCCACCCAGGGCGTTCCTCATTTCGGGCTCCAGAGCTGCTGGAACAATGCAGCTGCACATCAAAAAGGGCTGAGTGGAGCAGAGGAGGATCCCTGGCCCCACGGGGGCTGTGGGTGTCTGTGGGGCACAGAGTCCCCTGCAGTGCTCCCAGTGCTCCCAGCTGGGCCAGCCTGGATCATCCCTGGGAGCCCAGCTGCAGCTCCCTGGCCAAGGCACTGTGCTGAGCTTTGTTCCTTTGGGGTACAGTGAGGAGTCCTTCTGTTCCCAGCTGTTTCAGCTGGAATGCTCCTCGGGGTGGAGGCATTTGTGGGTGTTGAGGCATGAGCAGCACAGCCCTGGGCATCCCTGCAGCTCCTGCCCCAGACAGCCTCTGCAGGCAGCTCAAGGAGCAAAGCTGGACGGGTTTTCCTCTCTGATTTGCTGCTGCTCCCAGTGGGAAGGTTGGGAATGGCCAGCCCAGGCCTCCATCTGCTCTCTGCGAAGGAAGTGTCCAGGTGCAGCAGCCAGGGCACACAGAGCTGCAGTCACAGGAGCTGTGCATGGCGCCAGGGTCAGACTGTGCCACTGACCTCCTGTAGCTCCTGCCACTGCAGCTTGTCCCTGATGCCTTAGGATTTCAGCTTTTGTATTTTTCAAATCCAGTACTGCTTTAGTGTATAACTCTGAACTCCATACAGAGTGTTGGCTGCTGTCTTCACATTTTGGTCAGACAAAACAATCCCTCTGGGCCTGAAACTCAAGGACACCCTACAGCCTCAGACCCCAAAGAGTGTAAACAAAAGTGAATTGGGGAGGAGCAAACTGGGGGTAAATGACTTCATTACCTGGAGCTGTAATTGGAGGATTAACCCCTGATATGTAAATGGACCAAACTTATAATTGTCTGAACAACTCGTGACCATTGTCCATCCTGGGTGTAGATGCTTCTGGCTGCCCAAGCTGTGCCTATTGACTGCCTTCAATAAATACCCACTTTTATTCTCTTCCTCTTGTCTAGCCTCTGTTCTAGGCGGCCACTCCAAGGCACCTTCCCCAGCAGGATTCCCACTGTCCTCTTGTGACCCTCTGAGCAGCTCAGGAGGCACCTCCAGCCTCAGCCACGGCTATGGGGCAGCTCCAGGCTGCAGGGTGGCAGGATTTTGTAGGTGAGACTTTCCATGCTTTTTCCAAACTGTTTGTGCTCTTTTGGATGATGGGAGCCCTCTCTTCTTGTTTTCTTCTAGCACGTGACAAAAATTCCATCAGAAGTTTGCAGATGTTGAGCAGAACTACCTCTACTGCCATTAGAAAGGTTGAAGCCTTTAATTTTATTTTTCTCTCTCTCTGGGGATATTTGACCACCTTTTCTTCTTTTCCCTGCCTTACCACACCTGCAGTTCTTCTTTCCTTTGTTTCTGCTTCTTAGAGAGGAGAGAAGAACATCCAAAATGCAGTTTTTTCTCTTTTGAGGGAAACTGAAGTTGGGAAATGATGAGTCAAGAGGTCCATGGTCTTTTCCTGTTTCAGTTGCTTGACCTCTGTGTCAATCCAGGTAAATGATTAACTCTTCCTGCAGCTTTATTCCCCTCCCTCTGCCCTGGGATGACCTTTCCTGTCCCCATGCCAGGGCCAGGGGCAGGCCTGCTCTCACGCTGTGCATCACTCCTGGGTGTTGTTTTCTGACAAATCTTTTATTTCATAGAAGTCCTCCTGCAGCTTACAAATAGGAAACAGCAGCCAGTGAGGTTCATTTTCAGTGGTGCTGGGGAATCCAGGAATTTTCAGTGGTCACAGGAATCCAGGGTCACCTGTGGGTGCTCAGCAGCTTCCTAGATCAATTAGCAATCCGAGGCATGCGCCAGTCAGAGCTCCTCCATCCCATTAATCAGTTCTCATTTAAACTGAGGGAGGGGTGAGGCTGCAAAATGTTCTCAATTTTCCTCAAATGTCAGCCTGGCTTGGATATCTGAGAGAAAAGATAACTCAATCCAAAAAAAAAAAAGCCCTCCAAAGCCTGGAGTTGTATAGGAGTCTCCAAAACCAGAAGTTCTTAAAACAGGTGCAGGAAACAAGGTGGTTCTGGTCAGCTGGAGCTGCATTTGGAGGAGACAGGTCAGACATCCCTAAGGTCCCTCCCCACCTGGGGACTGGTGAAGCAATTGGAGGTGGAAGGTGAGGAGAGCTCCTGCAGCTCCACAGTGCCTGTGCTGGCTCCACTGAGGGCTCTGAGAGCAGTGCCCTGCTCTGCTGGGGCCTTGTCCTCTTAAAACCCCTCATTTTGGGGAATAAATGCTGCTGGGTGGGAGGCTGGGGTGGTGCAGGGGCATGTCTCTGCCTGAATTAGGAGTCCTGCTGTGTCCCTGTGCTGGGGCAGGAATGAATGCCCAGCCACAGGAGACACTCTGGGAGAGGCAGCAGGAATTGGAAGCATTCAGAGTGCCTGGCCTGGGAGCTTGGTCAATATTTAAGGGAAGGCTCAGCTGAGTAGAATTTTTGAGGCTCAGCTGAGTGGAATTTTTGAGGCTCAGCACTGAGTAGAACTTTTGAAAGCACTCAAAGGCTGATGGATGGCTTCAGCTGGTGCTAGAAGGCACCTCCTGCTCAGACTGTGCCTGCCTTAACCTTGTGCTCCCCAGACAGCTTCTCCTCAGGATTATTTTGCTTAGGAGTTACCTTCACCAAAAGTCCTGTTTGCTCTGCCAGTCTCTCCAGCAGCTGTGCTTTATTGCCTGGGAAATGACAGGCACAGACCTCTTGACACTGAGGAGTGGCTCAGAAGAGCTGAGGAGGGTCTGAGATCCTTCCTAGCGCTGTGTGGCATTTGGGGCCATCTCCCAGGGATGGAACCTGTGTGTTGATCCATCTGAGACCTGTGTGTTGATCCACTCTGAGTCCTGGCTCAAGGATGTGGTGCTAAAGGGAGGGTGTAAATGTCCATCGAGCGTGGAAAGTTGTAAATTGTACGTTTGAAAAACTCCAAAGCCAAGAAGTTAAAACCTGTAGCTCTGCAGGATTTATTAACACAATAGGTTTAACAACAGCAGCAGCCTTCTCTTGAGAAATTCCACAGGTTACATGCCTGGATAACATGGTGACTTATTAAATCAGGTTAAATTTTGCCAAGAATATTGGAGTAAACCACTTCAGAAGCCTCCATGCTTAACAAGTAAACCCCTCTCCCAAAGTCACTGTGCAGCCCATGTCTGCTCCAGTACATGTTTTGGATCTCCTTAAAAGTGGTATCTTTTGAGAGGTTTTGGGAAGTATTTCAAGATATTGGACATATCCAGCTCAGTTTAAGCAGAAACAGAAGTGTCCTGCCAGTGTTTGTCACTGGAATTATCCTCTGTGTGCTGGGAATGGCAAACAGGTCAACAGCTGCTTGGGGAGGGGTTTTCCTTGGTTTTGAGCAGGAAAATGCCTTTTGGCCTTGGAAGTGAAGGAAAAGTTTTTTTGGTTTTTTTTAAAGATCAAAATCCAGGCTCCAAGAAATGTGGGGGAAAATACATTTTTCCCCCAGCAGCTTCTTCACTCACTTTGTGGACGGCCTTGTGCTGCAGCTGTGCAGGAAGCAGGGGAGGCAGCAGCCACCCTTGGGGCAGTAATGTCAGTTAAAGCCTCTGGACTGTAGGGGAGGCAGTGAGAGCACTGGAGAGGGGACAGTGAAGTGCTTCACTGATTTTCACCCAAAGTTCACATCCCACCAGGTCCTGAGCAGCTGCCTGGTGCTGGGTCTCCTGCTCTGAGACCGGCTTAACAAGAAACTCCACTTTTGTTTTCCTTTTTCTTTTCCCCCTTCAGGATGGCACATGCTGAAACAAACCTAGAAAACAGCAAAGTGGGCGTTGCTGAGACTTGCTTGTGCAGAGATTTGCCCCTCCTTGGCCTGAAGTGTCATTTTAAACAGAAATTGTAAAACTGGTGCCAGAGTTTTGCAGAGAAGGTGAGTTTCCCATCTGATTCAGACTGAATGGATATATTTAGTTTCTCCTTCCTCCTGCTTTGAGGATAAAAAAAGGCTATTACAGAGGCCAGGCTTGTGCCACAGTGCTGGAGAGCTTTGCTTCTCAAGGGGACAAGGGGCTTACCAGTGGACAGGCACATGAGGATCCCATTCCTGGTTCTCATCCTCAGCCACTGCTGGATATTCGCTGCTCCTGGCTCCTCCTGAGCTGTGCCAGGGCTGCCATGCCCAGCAGAGGTGAGTAAAGGAGCAAGAATTTCTCTGTGTTTTCTGACAAGGGCTTTGCATGTGTGTGCACAATTCCAGTAATTGCCTCCCTGCTATCTCACCTCCATCTCCTCTAATACTTTGTTCTGCACACCTGGCCTGGGCTACTTGTGGAGGGGAACACCACAGCCCTAAGGCAGATCACTGAGGCTTCGGAGGTATTTCTACCCCATACTCACATGGTATCACTCACTGCATCTAGCTCTGCACCTCTGAACTGGGTTCCTCACCAGAACCAGGGCCAGCCTTACTGGCAGCATCTGGTCCCATTTCTGTACCAGCAGCTCATCTTTGCCACAAACAACTTGTTCTTTTAGAAAGCTTCCCTGAACTGCCCTCCTAAAAGCACTAACACCACTCCTGGAATGCTGCCACGGTATCCCTCTAAGTGCAAGTCACTTGAAGGCCTGCTGGGGTACTCAAAAAAAGCAGAAGCAGATAAAGAACATAATATTTGTCTTCGTGGATTCCTGACTCTTTTCTGCTGAGTGCTGGTGAGCATTTTTTGCAGGAGCAAGGTCCTGTGCACCCAGGGAAGAGTCCAGTTTTTGGTAAACACATCCCTTCAGCCTCTGCAAATCAAAATACAGGCCAGAGCAGACACCTCTGTTTGATACTTTATTTAGCACCCTCTGTTCTGCAGCCATTGGATGGGTTTTTCTCCTCCTCCCTTGTGGACTCCTTGTCTCGTTCAAGCTGGTAAAAGAACTGGTACCAAATCTGGGGCCATTGCCCTGGCAGTGTCTTTGTCAGTGACAAGGTGAGGCCTTAGTGGGGCTGGCAGCTCTGACTGTGTCCCCTGCACTCACTCTGTGAGTTTTGCTGTCACCCCCACAGCACAAATACCTTTGTCTTTTTCTAAACACTGGTTTTTCCAAAGACCCAGTCCTCCATCAACTGTCTCTCCATGGCTTCTACATTCTCCATGCCCAGCTGGATTCATTTGCAGGGATTTCATACTTTCTCACCAGTCACCCCTAAATATATTGAATATCTGAATATCCAAAGCCACCCTTATCATTTCCATGATCATTTGCTCCTGGGAGATACCTGGATGGGCTCTATGTCCTGCACTGATGTTTCAGCCAACAGTTGCCCTGTCTGTGTGCCTGGGACCTTGGTGCACTGGTTTTGTGGCCATTTGCTGCTCTCTCAGGTGCCAGCCTCCTGCCCAGCTCTGGCACTGTTGGTGTGGCTGATGTGCCCGATGAGCAGTGACCACCAAGCCAGCTCTGTCCTAAAGGTTCCTTGGGTGCAAAGCCCTGACAAACCCCTGCTGTTTGTCTGCAGCTTCAGCCCCTTTTTGGCAAGTAGCCACGGGGCGAGTGAAAACACCCCACGGCTGGAGCTGCCCCCTGAGCCATGGGTGCCGCTGGCACAGCTGGAGCTCTCCACTCCCTGCCACCCCTTCAGGGACCCACAGCTGGGCTGTCCAGGGACAGCAGGACACTGCAGCCACTCCTCCCACAGCGAGTTGTGCAACTGCTCTGGCAGTGGGGTGGCTGCTTGCCCCCCTGCCCCTGCCCAGCTCCACGTCTCGCCTATAAATCCCGAGCGAGAGGGACCCTCCCTTCCCACAGCGGAGGTGACAGAGCACAGCTGGCTGGGGCTGGAGGTAAGTGTTCCCAGAAGGCTGAGAAGCCTTTCCTTCCCTCCCTGTGCCACACCTGGGCTCTTCTGAGTTTGGCTGCTTGCAGGGTTAGTGTGGAAAGTGTGGCAGGGTGGCAGAATTGGTATTTCTTGGGTGTTATTTATAGCCTCTCCTCAAGGGAGTCAAATAGCAAAATGTAGGTGGGAGGTGTTTGTGATATAAGTTAGTTCCCACCATGCGGGGGAAAAAAAAAAAAAAAAAAAAAAAAAAAAAAAAAAAAAAAGCCTCCCCCAGACCAGCTAACAGTGAGCAGCTCATGCTGCTGCTTTCTTGATCTACAAAGGAAAAAGTCCAGGTTTTATTGCAGCCTGGGAAAGCAGAGTATTCATTAGGTGTTGCTTTATGACCGAAAGCTCAAATAGTTCTGGAGAATTTGGTGGGTTTTAGAAAATCCTGTGTCCAACCCCATTTTTTTACTGGAGACTTTGGTTTGTTTTTTTTTTCCCCTGATGATTACACCATCCCCTGTGTCTGGTGGGAGCTGAAAGCCCTTCTCAGGCCAGAGGGACTGGTACCACCCCTAGTGACATCCTGCCATGCTGAATTAATCACTCACTTGAGCAGAATGCTCCCTCCAGCCCTGGGGTTAAACTCAGATTGCAGCAGCACCCCCAGGGCACCTGGATGGGGGTCCTGGCTCTGGAATTGTCCAGCCCAAGCCATGGGGCCTGGCCTTCACCCCTTGTTTTATTGCCTGGCACTACCAAGGATTAGGATCTATCGTCCTCACTGGGAGTTTTGTAGGGCTGGGTGTCAACTCAGAGGCTGTTGCCTTTCAAGCCCTGCAAGAGACACAAAATCACCCTCAGTCCCAGGGGTGCCACACCTGCAGCCCCTCTGTCAGCCCCAGTGGCCATGTCAAAGCCAGCCACCAGGGACAGGACCCTGCCAGAGAGGCACAAACTGAATGGTTCCAGTGCATTTTTTTTTTTTTCTGAGAAAGGCAGGGGCAGATATCAAAGATAAAATACAAATATTTGCTAGTCTGATAAGGCAGGATAGTTTAAACCCAGCTTGTAAATAAAAACTGGCAGGGAATTGTGGCTCAACTACATTCTTTCAAAGCCATTTTCCAGGGCAGCTCCAGGGGTTTGAAAGCAGCCCAGGGAGCACACTGGAAAAGTGGAGAGATTTTTAAAACAAAGGGGGAAAAAAGAGAAAATCATTAATTAAGACATTGAATCTAACTTGTGAACGAAGAGCCCAGAATGCTGGGAAATGGAATGCCATTTGGGGGCAGCACATAGAGAAATTCCCTATGGAGGGCATGCCCCCTGAGAGTGATGATCTTCGTGGGGTTTCTTGCAGCCCTGCTCTCAGCCTGGGAGCCCAGCAGAGCCCGCAGGGATGAGAGTGGCCGTGGTGGGCGCGGGGGTCAGCGGGCTGGCAGCCACCAAGTGCTGCCTGGACGAGGGGCTGGAGCCCACCTGCTTCGAGCAGAGCCAGGACATCGGGGGGCTCTGGCGCTACACGGTGAGCCAGGGGGCCTGGCCTCCTCCCTGCCACTCGGACATGGGGACACACCACACACACACACTTGTGCAGTGACAGCAACGGCTTCTTCTTCGTTATAAGTTGTTCTTATGTTTCATACCCCTGACAAAGCGGGATCCCAAGTCATTACTTCAAACCAGCTAGTTATATTCATTGGACAAAGCAATATTTGTATTGTATTTTGTATTTTTGTACAATATTTGTATATTGTATTCTATTGGTACAAAGCAATTAATGTCAGTAATTATTTGGTAAGAGTTTACAACAAATTATTAAGGCACATAGGCTGCTCACCAAGGCACATATCCTCTAACTGCAAATACCCCTTTTGTGTCTACTTTATTGGTTTCCATGCTAACAGCCTTGCTTTCTTCCTTGCTGTGGATAAACTCATATTTTATCAATTTCTTCTTCTGTTAGCTCAGTTGTTTGGCCTGCAGACCAGCTGCTAAGCCCATCCACACCTCCCCTCAACAGCTGCAGCTTTGCAGGGTTAGGGGGTGTCTCGAGTGGGTGTGGAGGGCTGTGGGGGCTTGCTGGGTGCTGAGCTGCATCCCTGAGGCCAGGGCAGCGGGGGGACAGTCCCCAGCCCGGGCACAGGGCTGATGCACCCGGGGTGCCGTGGCAGGAGCACATCGAGGCCGGCCGGCCAAGCCTTTATCCATCAGTCATCAGCAACACCTCCAAGGAGATGTCTGCCTTCTCTGACTTCCCCTTCCCTGAGCACTTCCCAGTGTTCCTGCCCAACGCCCTGCTCCTGGACTACCTCCGGCGCTACACCGAGCACTTCAGCCTGCGGGAGCACATCAGGTTTGGGGTGAGTGATGGGTGCCCTGCACTGCCCTGCTCCACACCCACGCTGGGTGCCCCTGGTGACTTGTATTTTCAGGGTCCCCCATCAGAGGAGGAAGGAATGAATCTGACTCCGTGTCTGCAGAAGGCTAATTTATTATTATTATATTATATTATATTAGGAATGTTATACTAAACTATACTAAAGAATAGAGAAAGGATACAGAACAGAAGGCTACAAAGAATGATAATGAAAACCTGTGACTCCTCTCCAGAGTCCTGGACACAGCCTGACCATGATTGGTTATTAATTCAAAACAATTCGCATGAAACCAACCAAACAATCACCTGTTGGATAAACAATCTCCAAACACATTCCAAAGCTGCAAAACACAAGAGAAGCAAATGAGATAATATTGTTTACCTTTTTCTCTGAGGCTTCTCAGCTTCCCAGGAGAAAAAATCCTGGCGAAGGGATTTTTCCGGAAAATATGATGGTGACAGTGACTTTGCTTCACTCCCACGTTTCAGACCACTGTTGTCAGCATCCGTAAGCACCCCGACTTTGCCACCACGGGCCAGTGGAATGTGGTCACAGAGGCAGGGGGGAAGCAGACATCAGAGGTCTTTGATGCTGTTATGGTTTGCAACGGCAATTTCTCGGAGCCATCCCTCCCCCTGCAGTGTTTTCCTGGTATGGTACAGGGCTGCCTGTGAATACCTGCTTCAGGGGCTGGGGAGGGAAGATTTAGGGGTTATTCGGGGAAAATCCCCCCTTTCTTTTCTTGCTTGTGCTTTCCAAACCTGCTGGCATCAACAGCAATACTTTCACATGCTTCAGCAGCTTTGTCTCTGAGACCCCATTTTGGAGAGGAAGCATCAATTAATTCTGTGTGCCTGGGATGGAGGGCTGGACCTCCCAGAGACCCTGGTGGCCAGAGATTGCGCTTCCTTGCTCTTGCCATCTGGATTGCTTTTTTACACCAGTTCTCCCAACAAACTCCACAAATGCTGGAGTGCTTCAAAGCTCTGTTTCTTTCCCCCCAAAGGCATCGAAAGGTTTCGAGGGCAGTACTTCCACAGCCGGCAGTACAAGCATCCTGACGTGTTCCAGGGCAAGCGTGTCCTCGTGGTGGGCATGGGCAACTCAGGAGTGGACATCGCCGTGGAGGCCAGTCGTGTCGCTGCAAAGGTGCCACCACCCTGCCACCCCAGGGGTGTGGGAAGGAGGACACTGGGGACAGCAGCTCAGTGTGCTGTCATCACAGGGACGTGGTGTACAAACAGTCTTTCTGAGCCTGAATTTTTTGGTCAAAAAGCTACCTTGAAAGCAAGCTGGTTTTCTTCTTGTCTCCTGTTTCATCTCCATCACCAGCAGCCAGGAGAAATTAAAGATGCTGTTGCTGCTTTTCCATCTCACGGCTGTCTGCGCCGTGCCCCTCTGAGTTTCTTTAAAAAGGAAAAGCAGCAAATTCATCACCTGAACCATTGGTTCTTCTCTTCCAGGTGACCATTAGCACCACTCGAGGAGCCTGGCTGCTCAGCCGTGTGTTTGAGCACGGCTACCCATGGGATATGATTTTAAACACTCGCCTTATGACCCTGATCAAAACCAACCTCCCCGGACCCCTTTCATGGTGGTTGATTAATTATAAGGCAAACCGGTGGTTCAACCATGAAAACTATGGCCTTCAGCCAGAGAACAGGTACTTCTTGGTGGTCCCCATCCCATGGCATGGGCAGGGGAAGATGTTCAGCAACCAGCATCAACCAATGCCCAGACTGGGTGATCTCCAGTGGGGAGGAGAAAATAAGCTGCAGCTCCCTTAAGTGGTAAAAGATTGGGCATGCTGGAAAAGCCCAGGAAGACCCAGAGGAGATTTCCTTGTGAGGGCCTCTGGGTAAAGAGGAGAAGGAAGGCTTAAATCACAGGTCAGTTCTGGAAAGAGATGGTTTGAAAAGTAACTGAGTGAAGTGAATAAAGCAGCAGGAGATGTCCGTGAATCACTGACACTGTGGGACAGGGTGACATTGGTGACATGTGTCATTTTTTGGAGATGGGAGGCAAGGCTGTTTGCTCAGAGAAAATGACACTGGGAGGTGTGAGCTGGTGGGAGGAGGAGCAGGGGACCAGCAAGGCTTGTTTGTGGTGCCCCACTCTCAGAGCCCCTGGCTCTCCACAGCTGGCTGGTGCGGGAGCCCGTGCTGAACGACGACCTCCCAAGCTACATCCTGACAGGCAGGATCACCATCAAGCCGGGCGTGAAGGAGTTCAAGGACAACTCAGTCCTTTTCCACAACTGCCCTGAGGAGGAGCCCATCGATATTGTTGTCTTCTGCACGGGCTACAACATCTCCTTCCCCTTCCTGGAAGAATCCATCATCAGGGTGGAAAACAAGCACGCATCCCTCTACAAATACGTGTTCCCAGCCCACCTGCAGAAGCCCACCCTGGCTGTCCTTGGGCTGATTAAGCCCCTTGGAGCCATCATGCCCGTGGCAGAGATGCAGGCACGCTGGGTGAGCCGTGTCTTCAAAGGTAGGGGAGCAAATGTGAGCCCTCCTTATCCCCCCAAAATGCAGCTCAGACAAAACTGGACACAGTTTATCCCTCCAGCCAGGGAGATCCCAGAGCTAAGAAGTTCAGAGCAGACAAGGGAGCATTTCCAAGGCTCAGACTTCCCAAGTTATTTCATTTCAGCTAAGCTACAGCAACATGAATGAGGAAAGAAACCTACTGGTGTTTTGTTTAGGGATTTTAATAAAAATAGTAGGAATAACCTCGTGGAGGGCTAGGTCAGGACTACTCCACAGAGATGAGAAGCTGTGGGGTTTCTTTTTGGGGTGATCCTCTCTGGGGCTTGCACACCGCATCTGACCCCACATCACCTGCCTGTGCCCTGACAGCACACATCTGTAAGAGCAGGAGGAGGTGTGGGTGAATTTGGAATACTGGAGGGCTGGCTTTGGGCAGGACTGCAGCACTGCCAAATAAACTGCCAGCAATGAGAGTTTCCTGCCCTCCCAGGGAAGGGATTCCCACATTTTGCATCACTGAATGAGTTCACACTTCCCCCCCAGGAGTTAAACTCGGCAGGGCACTCTCCTCTCTCTTCCAGGCTTGTGTCAGTTGCCTCCCCAGGCTGTCATGGAGAAGGAAGTAAATGAGAGAAAGAAAAACCAAATCCAATGGTAAGTCGTTCCCCAGAGCCCCAAAGGTTTTTTTGAGGATTGAAAAACCTCTGGAGTTTTTGGGGCTCGCACTCTGTGCCTGTTCCCTGCACACATGGCAGAAGAGAGGAGAGGATTCCTGGATCCAGCTTCCCCTCTACTCACTTGTAAAGAGCCAATGTAAACTTTGATTTAACACTGATATTTTGCCTGTTGGTGACAGGAAGAAATTAATTCAGGGTACTCAAGGTGAAAACTTGCTTGGGAGTTGGGGAAGAACACCAAGATCCCCAGGGACTGAGAGATAAAATGGCAGAGAAATTAATGGTAATAAATGCAAAGTAATTCAGCTGGGGGGGAAAAAAGCCAACCCACAACCAGCGAGGTGTACACACAGATTGTCTCACCTCACAGCATGGAGACCTGACTCACTGTGAGCAGGTGTCTGAGCACACTGGAGTGTGGTTCACAGGCAGGCAAAAGGCTAAAAAGATAAATCCATGGGTCACTTAAATAGCTATAGGAGAAAAGCTATAGGAGAGTGAAGTATAGAATTGCACAGAATACAATACAAGGCTAAGTGGATGTGGACTTTTGCAGACCTCTGAAGGTGGGACATAAGCTGTGAATTCTGCAGAGAAGGTGAACTGGAAGCAGTTCTCCAAGTCACTGTGTATTCTTGCAATATTTGGTGGAAATGAACGTGAGGGATACTAAAGGGTACCACCTTTCTCATGCTGCACATGACTTTTCTGCAAAAAACAAAGGGATTTGGGTTTGAGGGGTTTTTTGTTTGCTTGCTTTGAAAAAGACTCCAAACTGGTTTGCCAAAGTCTGCTAACAAAGATTCACCAAGGAGAAGGGGAGGAACGTGTGCAACTTGTGAGTGAGGAAGAGAAAGGTTGACTCGAGCCAGCATCACTTTACAGGAGCTGTGTGGTGGCCAGGATTTGTGTCACAGGTTCCCACTGCACCTACATCCAGTCCTTCCCTAGAGAACCCAGCTGTATTCCAGATGCAATAACTCCAAGGATGCAGAGGATCTCCACCCCAGTTCCTCTAAGCCCTGCTGATACCAATCTTCCTCCTGCCTCTTTCTCTTCTCTGGTTCATTCAGGTTTGGTCTGACCTTTGACGAAGTCCTCAAAACCGAGTGGCTGGTCTACCTGGACACGCTGGCCTCCTTCATTGGTGCCAAGCCCAGCGTGCTGGGGCTGCTCTGCACAGACCCTTGGCTGGCCCTCACCATCTTCTTCGGCCCCTGCTCCCCCTACCAGTACCGGCTGGGGGGTCCTGGGCGCTGGGAGGGGGCACGGCAGGCCATCCTCACCCAGTGGGACCGTGTCCTGAAGCCCACAAGAACAAGAGTCCCTGCTGCCTCCTCCAGCTCTTTCCTGTCTCTCCTGACCGTGGTGGGATTCCTTCTGCTCCTGGCTGCTGTGATTTTTGGTTTCCTATAGCTTTCAGAGCGTGTTTGTTTGTTTATTGTTTGTTTGGGTTGGGTTTTTTTTGTCCTGAGGGATTTTATCTCAGGGCAGACAGCTCCTCAGTGTGCCACGGGACTGGGGAAAAGGATTTCAATAGATGGCAACAAGCTTTAATCTGCAACCTGTAGCATGAACCTCCCTCTGCTCCAGCTCAACCCCAAGCCCAGCTTTGCAGGCCTCATCAGCCACGGATGGCAGCCTTGCCCAAGTGTCTGTTGCCCCTCTGCTCCCCTGCCTGCTGCCAGGAACAGAGCAGGGATTGGTGCCATGATTGTGCCTGGATCACACGAGACAGGATGCAGAGAGGACAAGACCAGCAAAAGTGGTGTGTCACAGCAGCAAAAATTATTTGGGAAAATATTCCTGTGATTATCTATCACAGGAATTATCTGGGCTGTGTACACAGGTCAGGCTGTCCCCTTCTTCAAACCAGGCTGTCCCCTTCTCCAAACCTAAACACTGCAACCCCAAAACCCCAGTTGGGGTTGAATGGGTGCATCTTTCCAGTTGTGGTGGTTTGTCACACATGAGCCTGTGGGGCTGAGCACACCTGCCTTTGCTTCCCTGCGTGCCCCACCACTGAACAATCCTAAGGCTTTGTTTTGTGCATGGAGACACTTTAAATGAATAAAATCTCAGTGACTGTGGCAGGAGCGTGCTGCAGATGCCTCCCTGTCCTTTCCTTGTGTGCATGGGAAGAGCTGGGGGGGGGAGAGCCCGTGTCTGAGCCAGGGCTGTGCTGCCAATTGCTGTGAGCAACTCACGAGGCTGGGGCTCTCAGGGCTCTCCCTGACTCCCCAAAATGAAGCTGCACATGGGAGGTGCTCCATGTCCCACATCCACGCCGTCTGCTGGCCAAGGGAGCACGTTCTGCTGATCTCCTGGGGATGCCAAGAGAACATGAGCCCAGCAGAGGCACCACAAAAGGATCAGGACAGCCCCACGCTGCTGCCTGGGCTGGAGCAGCGACAAGTTACAGCGTGGGAGTCCTTGCAAGCGTGTTCCCCTTGGGATTATCTCTGAATTTTCACCTGGCACTGCCACAGGCAGGTTGAGAACTTTCTTCCAGTGCGTTTAAGCCCACAGGGCGGGGGAATGCAGGTGTAAAGGTCAGTGGTGCAAGAGCTGTGGCGAGCTACCTGGACTTCAGCCTTCCCTTCCAATCCACAGCCAGAGAAACTCAAGGGAAATTCGGAGGGCAGAGCGGCAAAGGCGCAGCGCTGTCCGGCAAGGTTTGCTCCTCAGTTCTCTTGGGTCGGTTTGGCAGGGTTTAAAAGTGGGCAGACAGCTCTCCAGGGTTTTGGCATTCACTGCTAGCTTTGCCTTGCTGCTGGTGTGGGGAGAGGGGTGTTGCAGGGACCCTCTGGAGTAAAGCCATCTGCAGGCAGCGCTGGAAAAGTGGGGTGGCTTGAGCACCCTGAGCTTGCCTGCCCTTTCCTGAAGCCAAAGAAGGCTCCAGAAACGAGGCAGATGGCTGTGGGCATGTCCTGCCCTGTTCCTGCATATCAAGGAGTGGCTCAGGCCAGGCTTGTGAATGCCAAAGGAGTTGTTTTGCACCTCCCTCATTTCTTCCCTGGCTTTCTTCAGTTTCCTCCAGTTTTTATTTATGTTAACTTACTTTTTGACACAAAACAGATAGAAAAAGTTATAAATTACTCTTTCTGCAGACCCTGCAGTAGCAGTATTTCTTATCTAATCAAAGTTCACGTGGGTTCATTTTTTCCTAGTTTCTTTGCTTTCCAGTCAAGCTCGGTGCAGCTCAGTTTACACACCCCGGTTTTGAGTTCCTCCCATTTATACCCAGCGTTTCCTGGGTTTCTTACCTTTTGTATATCCTGTAATCCCAGCCTTGCCTTCACGGAGCTGTCTAGCTTCTGAATGGCTGTGCCGTGCTGCTGCTCAGTCAGGCATTGCTTTGCTTTTTTCCCTCTTTTTAAACCCTTTTTGTTTTCAAGAGATTGCTCTTTAATGGGAAGTTAAAAAGGAAAGCGTGAAAACTAGCCAGCTTAGCTGGAGTTGCTTCTCCCAAAGGTTTCAGGATGATCAGGCAGAAGAAGATAGCTGCAACTTCTTTGCATGCCTTGGTTTAGGCTGGAAAAGAGAATAAACTGAAGCGGCAGAACAGCGAGGTTTAAAAGTGCCTCCTTTTCCCCCCATGGAGGAGGGAGATTCCTGGACCCTCAGAGTGGGTTTGGCACAGCACGAAGGGAAATGAGCAGGATCTGTGCACGGCACTTGCACTAGCAGAGCAGTGGCTTTCTCCCAGGACGCTGGCCGTGGCTTTCTCCCAGGACAGTTTTCCTTCATGGACACCTGCAGCTGGAGAAGACCAGGGGTGTTTTGCCGGGGTTGGGAAGAAGGAGCTGGCGTTTCTGCTAATCCCTGGGCTGTTGTGTTTCCAGTTGCTGTCACACCAGCCTGTCACCTGCTGCAGGCCAGCATGGTCCGGCGTGTGGCCGTGATCGGGGCTGGGGCTGGGGGCTTGGCCTCTGTCAAGTGCTGCCTGGATGAGGGGCTGGAGCCCACCTGCTTCGAGAGCAGCGAGGACATCGGCGGCATCTGGCGCTACACGGTCAGTGCCCTCTGCGTTTGTCCCCGGGTTTGTCCCCTTCCTTGGATGCTCTTGGACTGCAGCAAAGAGGAAAGGGTGGCCACGCCCTCAAGGATGGCTCCTCCCAGCTCCAAGTTGGAGATGGAAATGGAGGGCGTGGGAATTGGATGGAGTTTTGCAAAATAAGTTTACGTGCATTGATTGTTGTAGTGACAGTGTTAGTGATTGTGCCTTGTGTACTTCACTGTACATGGCAAATTATAAACAATGCCATCAAAGAAGTTTGTTACGTTCAAGAGAGAGGGGGAAATGTGGGAAATGGATTTGTAGAGAATTCTCAAAGCCTGGCAGAAGGCTCACACAGTGTGCATCTGTATGCAAACCTTGAGATAAGAAATGCTGACTTAGAAATGCCATGGAATAGGACAGACATTGTTGGGAGAGAAATGGAACTAGAAAAAAGTTTCAAAGGATAACCTTGCAAATAAGACTAGATACTTTGGAGAAGTAGACCTGTGAAAGATGCACTGTAGTAGGACCCACGAAGGGTAATTTTAGATTATTGGCTTTAAGGCATTTACAGCATGGGGTGGCAAAAACTGATAGGCCAAGAAACACTTATAGTGTATTCTAATTAAGAATTAGTTGGCTTCTGATTTTGATGGCGTGAATTATAACATCTGTATTGTCTCACCCTTCACATGAGACTGAAAATGGAATAAAAGATTTTAAACACCTCTCAGTTGCCCCATCTCTAGGTCAGAAAAGAGCTTAATCCAATAGAGGGAGCAGTAACGATTGTCTCCAGGTGCTAGTTCTGGCTTATTCCTTGTACCAAAATGTGAGGAAGAAAAATACTCATATACTTGATGGGGAGAAAGTCTTCCCCTGCACGCCTGGAAACATCAGCACTGGCTTCACACAGGACTCCACAGACAACAGGAGGATCACTGTGTACCGCTCAGTCATCACCAACACCTCCAAGGAGATGTCCTGCTTCAGCGACTTCCCCTTCCCCGAGGATTTTCCCAACTACCTGCCCCACAGCCTGGTCCTGGAATACCTCAGGATGTACGCCCGGCACTTCGACCTCCTGCGGCACGTACGCCTCCAGGTGAGCAGGGACCCACGGGGAGAAGGGCCATGGCTAGCTGCAGATTGGCGGTGGGATGGGCCAAGGCCGGGTGCCAGCCTGCAAGGACTACGTGCCTTTTGAGTCCTGAACACAGCCTTTAGGCCCCAGGTTTTAACTAAGGCTGGTTTAACACAGGCTTGCCCCCAGTGCCATCACCAGGGGAAATGCAGGGTGGGGTTTAACAGCTCCAGAAGTGGAAGGGAGCCAGCCTGCTCCCAGCAGCCCCAGCCTTTCACAGGCACATCTCCATGGTCCCTGACTGCTGTTCTGTTGGGCTTCTGTACAAGACAACAGTTCTCAGTGTGAGGAAGTGCCCGGATTTCGGCGCCTCAGGCCAGTGGGAGGTGGTCACCGAGACCCATGGTGTCCGTGAGTCCCATGTCTTCGATGCTGTCATGGTTTGCACTGGCCACTACCAGGAGCCCTACTTGCCATTGGCTTCTTTCCCAGGTAAGGCCTGTCCCAGCATTGGGATTCCCCCAGCACCCATGGGTCCCCTGGTTGGATTTTGCTCTGCGAGCCTGCCTGCTCCATGAAGCCCCCACACTGGAGCAGGCAGCACCCTGACCCCATGGAAATGGTGGGGGGCATTGCAGGGAATGGGAAAAACACCTTGTAAAGGTGCAGCCAGGCTTTCTCTTAGTATTTGCAAAGACTGAGCTGAGGAAGTACAGAGGGCCTCCATGGGCTTCTCAGCTGCACGCAGAGGTGGGAGCAGGGAGAGTTGGGGGCTGCAGAGGATCTGGGCATAAGGCTGGGGTGAGTAAATGTATCTGGCAGTAGGAGATGTTCCCTGCTCTCTGCCTAGGCATTGAAAGTCGCTTCAAAGGCCAGTGCCTCCACAGCTGGGAGTACAAAGACATGCAGGCTTTCCAAGGGAAGCGCGTCCTGGTGGTTGGCATCGGCAACACCGGCGGTGACCTCTCCGTGGAGCTGAGCCATGTGGCTGCCAAGGTACAACTCCATGGTGGTCCAGACAGGGCCTCTGAGAGCCAGTGGCTCTGATGCCTTGTGAGGGCTGACCTAGAACAGAGACTAGACAGAGCTAAAGAATAAAATAGAGATTTATTAAGAAGAGTCAATAGATCCACCTTGGCCAGCACAACCCAAAATGGCCACAAAATGCACAACCAGTCATGAGGTCTTTCACTTTTATAAGCTCTGGTCCATTTTTATATTGGAGTTAATTGTCCAATTACAGCCTTAGCCAATGAAGTCCCATCCTTCTTGTTTTTCTCTCTTCAGTCCATGTTGTTTATTGTTGTGGGCCTGAGATTTGGATCATTTGTCCTTGGTCCTCAGCTGGAGAAGGAATTGTTTTGTCTCCCTACTCTGTGCAGAGAGCTCACCATCCCATAATAGGAAGCCTAGACTTACACACTAAAGCAGCACAGAATCTGAAAAATATAAAAGCAAAAACCTGAGGCATCAGCTCAAGGTACCCTAGGGAGCTTTGTCCCCAGGTTCCTCAATAAATTCCACTTCTCACTGAGGGCATTTGAAGAAGCTTTGCAGCTCCTGGAGAGTTTGGGCCGCTGGAGGACTGGCAGCTGAGCAGCTGTGGGAACTTTATCAAAGCCACCCAAGCTGTTTGGTTCATCTGGAAGTCCTCTCCTTCCCTTGGGTTAACTGTATCGGCTCAAGTGCAGGAGATGGGATTTGCCACTCAGGGCAAAACCACGGAGATGCCTGGGCAGGAGGTTGAGCCCTGCCTTCCCCCCCAGGTGTTCCTCAGCACCAGGAGCCACACGTGGGTCATCAGCCGGGTCTCACACCACGGCTTCCCCTTGGACATGGTCAGCACCACCCGCTTCAACTCCCTCCTGGACTGGCTTCTCCCATCAGCCCTCACAAGGAGAATCAAGTTTCAGAAGTTCAATTCATGGTTCAACCACACAAACTATGGCTTGGCTTCCAGCAAGAGGTGTTTTTTTCTGATTGTTTTGTTGGGTGCTCAGGGAGTCTTCATAATATGAAATGCTTAATTCTCAGTTTTGGGGGATACTTATGGAATAGCAAACCACTGGAGTTCTGACCATAAAAAAAGTCATTTTAGGTCCCTCCCAGATACTAACACCGCTGCTCTCTTTTCCCCGCTGCAAGCTCCAAATTTAAGATGATTATCAATGAAGAGCTGCCATTCTGCCTCCTCTCTGGGACTGTGGTGCTGAAGCCAAACGTGAAGGAGTTCACTGAAAGCTCTGCTGTTTTTGAAGATGGGACAACCGAAGAAAACATTGACGTGGTGCTCTTTGCCACGGGCTACAACTTTTCCTTCCCTTTCCTTGAGGAGTCTCTTCGCAGCGCCATCGACGACAACCGTTCCCTCTACAACTGCATCTTCCCTCCCCAGCTGGAAAAGCCCACGCTGGCCATCATTGGCCTGATCCAGCTGACGGGCTCCATCATGGTGGGGTCAGAAATGCAGGCTCGCTGGGTGACAGGGGTCTTTGCAGGTAGGAGATGGGAGAGATCTTCTGAGTGGGAGGTTTGGGGCAGCCTGACCTGCTGCCCACAGAGCTTAGGGCATATTTCAGCTCCATGGGTAGCCTCTGTCCACTAGCTGCATCCCACACCTCAGGAAAGGTGCTGGGACTGTGGGAAGGGGCTGAACATGT
Source organism: Onychostruthus taczanowskii (assembly GCF_017590055.1). Taxonomy (NCBI): domain Eukaryota; kingdom Metazoa; phylum Chordata; class Aves; order Passeriformes; family Passeridae; genus Onychostruthus; species Onychostruthus taczanowskii. The sequence continues at coordinate 3,600,958 of NW_024504012.1, forward strand.
CCTCTTAAGGTGCTGCTGGAGCTCGCTGGTTTCTCTGTTGTCAGGCTGGAACAAGCTGCCTCCTCCCAGCAGGATGATGGCTGAGGTTTCGAAGAGGAAGCCACCAGTTAAAAGGTGTGTGAGGCTCCTGCAGTCAGGATGAGATGGGTTCTGTGTGCCAGGATAAACTCAGGGAAGGGGGGGACTCGATGGCAGACAAGGGAGGGACCTGCTCAGCACACCCAACTCTGCATTTATTACCTTACCACCCTCAGTGAGCTGAGAAAATGCTCCCGTGACTCCTTTATGAAGCAAGACACCATAAGCTTCTCTGCAGCAGTTTATGACAAGAGCAGGGCCTGCAGCTCCCCTTCCCTCTCTTCCCATCTCCTTTCCTCCCTCCCTTTCTCTCCCGTTCTCTGGAGATCCCCCTCTGCCAGGCCTCCAAGCCATGTCCTTGTTCCCAGCACATCAAGATGAATGTTTGGTTTCCTCCAGACTGAGGGTGCCATCTCGTGGCTTCTCCCTCCCAAATCCGGGCAGTGGGGAGAGCTGGGTTCCATCCAGATTCCATCCAGAACCCCTGTGGAGCGGGGCAGTGTGGGTGGGGGATGGTTTGTGTCACTTTTTGGCAGGTCAAGGTGAGTGTCCCACCAGGCCACTGTGTGTGTGGGAGCTGACAGCCTGCCTCCTTGGCACTGGGATTTTACAGGAGGTGGAGATGTGTCCACAAGGATGTGGAATGGATGATGATGGAGCAAGGAACGGACCTCGGGGTTGGGTCTGCCAGCGGGGCAGGGCTGGCTTATGGGACACTGCAGAAAAGCTGGGACAAAACAGAGCCACGGGAGTTATGACCATGAGCCCCAATGACTGCGCCACGGTGCTGTTACACAGAAATATGGACATTTCTGTTACATAGAAATATGGAAATTTCTGTTTACACAGAAATATGGAAGCCTGAGGTGCAAGGGGAAAAAACTTGAGGCTGTCTCAAACTTTCCTCAAGCAGATCAGCACGTCCACCCTCCTATGAGGGAGATAAGGTTTCAAGCCAAAAAAAATCCTGGAGGTACCTCCCAGCATGGGAAGCTTTCTGCATTTGCCAGATTTTCCCAGTCCCCTTGGCATCCTTATCTCTGAAATTCTACATCTCTACTTCTTGAAATCAGCCAAAGCCACACCCCTGAACCTCAGGGAAGGACATAGCAAGCTACTTGTGGCATTACAATGATGCTACTGTTAAGGTAGAGCTGATTTTGAAGCCACAACTATGCAGCAGAGACAAAACAAGCTTCTGCATATCCCCTGCCCTGGGGAACTGCTGGCACCAGCCCCACAGAGGCTCTTTCAGTGTCTTTGGCTTTGTTTGGGGCTAAGAGAGCTCTGCCCCAGAGCCTGGGGCTCACCTGATGTCTGAGCCGAGGCCTTTGCTGCCCGTGCAGCTGGGAACTGAGACAGGATGATGCCACCTGACTTTTATTTCTTCCTTCTCACTGAAGGAATCCATCTGAGAGGGAGAACCTGAAGATGAGTTTCATCAGCTACGTGGACAAAATCGCTGCGTGCGCTGGCGTCAAGCCCAGCGTGTTGAGGTTGCTGCTGACAGACCCCCGGCTGGGCCTGGCCATCTTTTTTGGGCCCTGCTCCCCGTACCAGTACCGGCTGGTGGGCCGGGGCAGCTGGAGCGGGGCCAGAGCTGCCGTCCTCACCCAGTGGCAGCGCTCGCTGAAGCCCCTGAGGACGCGGCTGCTGCGGGACAGCTCCAGCGGCTCCTCGGGCTGGGGCTGGATGTGCCTCCTGGCTCTGCCAGCAGCGCTCACCGCAGCTTGGCTCTTCAAATGCTGGAGCCCTCGGGCAGGGCCCCGGCTGTAGAAGGAACCGGGAGAGATGCGGTGCCAGGTGATGTAGGGATGGTGCAAAGCTGTGCCAGTTGCTGCCAGAGGGCTGGAGCTGGCACCAGCCTGGGCTGAGTGGGAGAGATGCGGTGCCAGGTGCTGCCAGAGGGCTGGAGCTGGCACCAGCCTGGGGCTGAGTGTGTCCAGCCACCTCCTGCTGGTGTTCCACCAAGGGTGACACAGAGAGTTCACCCTGGACCATTCTGAACTGCTGAGCATGAGGCCAGCCTTCCTCGCCCTGCTCCCTGAAATCTGGGCAAGACCCACACCTCCTTGAGATTTTGTGAAACATGAACTGTCGAGAGCTACATCTCTGTCTGGTGACTTTTGGGACAGGAAGGAGGGAGCCACAAATAAACCTCACTGATCTGCTCTTTGCTGATGGTTTTATTAATGGTTTATTATCAGGGTGTGTGAGGAGAATCCCGAGCTGTGGCAGAGGGAGACTCTTGCCCTTGTATATGTATAATCTATCCGTTGTATGGATAGACATGTCAACAGATAAGGTGTGTGAGAAAGATTATATATGCTAATATATTGCTATATAATGATTAATGATACATACAAATCCAAGCAAGCAGGCATCCCTGACATTGCCCGAGCAGTCTTAGGATTACAGGGAATCCTGAATTCCTGGGATGGGAACAGGGATAGGACTGGGATGGGAACTGGAATGGGACCAGGACGGGGCTGGGATGGGGCCAAGATGGGAATTGGGATAGGGCTGGGATAGGACCGGGATGGGAACCAGGATAGGACCGGGATGGGAACCAGGATAGAATGGGGATGGGGCCGGGACAGGACCGGGACAGAACCGGGACAGGACCAGAACAGGCCCGGGACGGGGCCGGGTCCGCGCGGCCCCGCCCTCCGGCCCGCGCCGCCAGGGGGAGCACCTGTCCCCGGGAGCCCGCGCGACTGCGGCACGGGGCTGTCACGTGACCGGCGGCGCGGGGGCGGGGTCGGCGGCTCGCGCTGTGCGCGGTGACGTCAGACGTCGTTGGCGCCCGGCTTGGCCGCCCGCCATCTTGGCCCCTGTGTGCAAGCGGCCGAGGCGGCGGCGCCGGGAGAGGCAGCGGCCCCGCCGGTACCGGGACCCGCGGGCAGCCGAGCGCCGCCCTGCGCGCCCGGTAAGCGGCGGGGCTCCTCCGCTTCACCGCGGCGGAGCGCGGGCTCAGCCCGGGCCGCGCCCGGGGCCGGCGGGAGAGGCGGCTGTGCCGGGACCGCTCCTGCGGGGGTGCTGCTTCCTTCTCCCGCCCTCTTTTTTGCCTCCCGCTTTTCTCCTTTTTTTTAAGGGCTCTTGGTCTCCTCCTTCCTCTCTTCTCTTCTTCTCCCTGCCGTTCTCTCTCTGGGGGTTCCTGGAGGAACGCGCCGAGCCCTGCGTGCGTTCGCGCTCACTTGGCGGCTGTGATTCTTCTGCAGGAACGCGGGGGGACAGCAGCCTTGTCCTGGGGGTGCTGGAGGCGAGGCGCCTCGCTTTTCCGACTCGGAAATTCGCATCCGGGGTTCTTTCAGTCTCCGCCTGCGGTAAAAGGCAGTTCTTGGGTGGTTTGGTGCGGGACTGAGTGAAGGAAGGCATTGTTTGTGCTCCCGGGGCCAGGATTTTGGGGCTGGGGTGTTAAGGGATGGTGGGAGCGTGCTGAGATGACACGGCTGAAATTCAGGCACTTTGGTCTGCAGCGGGCATAATCCAGGGATGCAGGGATCGAAAATTTTGACGCTAAAAGATAATTTCTAGTTTGGGCCCTCTTCCTGAGGGAGATGCTCGAGAGCATGGTGATGGGCCTTGAATGGAGCATGGTGGGTTTTCTTCCTTGTGGTGTTTCACGTGGGTGTTCTGTAAATATATTCTTTGGTGGAACGTCTTGCAGTCGGTATGTTCAAGGAAGGACCGTTCCTCCTTGTTGCCCTGATTGTTGGGGTTAAATAGGTGTATTGCTGGAAGTATATTTCCAACAGAAGGAACGGGGATGTGATTTTCAATAGTTTTATTTCCTGTGCAATGAGGCACCTGGCCTGCTAGGTGTCTTATCTTAAAAAAGAGCTCTGCTCAGACAAGAAACTGCTTTTGAAGGGGCAGGAAACAGGACATGATCTCATTTGTCCATGTATGAGAAACAAAAGGATTGGCCTTAAATACTGATTGCCGGGAGCTCCGTGTGGCTGTCAGGGCTTTTGTTTTTTTAATTCTATAGTCTAGAGAATTTTGCTTCTGCATTAATTTTGTGGGTGCTTTGGAGCAACTCTGCAACCGTTTTCTTGAGAATAAAGAATCTCAAAGTTTTGGGAGTTGTGTGAACTGGATGAATGTTCAGTGGAAAGGTGGTTTGGTGATGTGGGCTTGAGAGGTCACCGTTTAAACTGAAGTGAGGGCTTGATTCTCTCTTAGGCCACTCCTTGGAGACCAGGATTGGGGCTCTGTCTGGCACCTCAAGCTCTGCCTTGCTGGGTGGATACATTGCTTGTATGAAGTTCTTGGCTTTTGTAGATAATAGCCCATGAAATATGTATAACTCAATATACAGTTGCTTCTGTGAGTCTTGGTAATATAAATATTCTGTGTCTGGCAGTTTAGTAGCAGTTTATAAAATCTTTGCTCTCATTTAGACTTTCCATAATGGGAGCCCTGGTTTTTTGTAGAGCAGAATGTTACATCAGTCTCCAGTTTTAACTTGGGCTCCTGGTCCAGTGCTATAGATTTATGGGATGCACCTTCCATAGGTCCTGTGTCCCTGGGGAAAGTGAAAGAGGCCCCAGTGAGCAAGGGAGGGATGATGCAATTCCAAGCCCTGTGGGTTTGGGGCTGTCTGAATGAATGCTGGGTGGCAATTAAGAGAAAGAATGGAAGTCAGAGCAGGATTCTGTTCTGTGGGGCCAATTTCAGGCAGGTGTCCTGCAGGACTGGGAATTGCTTTGTTGCAGGCTGATTTCCAGGCTGAGGAACGGCAGGGATGTGAGAGTGGAGAGAGGGTAGCATGAATGCCATATAAGGGGTGGATAAAATGAGGAGATCAAAATCTTGCAGAAGAGTTCAAGCCTTGCACAGTGCTCCTGCAGAGGAGTAAATCCTTGTGTGCTGGACTGGGGATGTGAGAGAAGGAAAAACACTTCTCTTCAGAGGCTCCTGCAGTAGTGGAGGGTTTGGGGGGGAAAAGCTCCACCACGTGAAAATGCAGCAGCTTCCCACTAGCTGAGGATGGTTGTTGGGCTTGTAATGACAGCACTGCTGGTGGTGTTTTACTGGTAGAACCAGTTCGTCTTCTGTAGGAAATTTTTCCTTTGCTCAGCCTCATGCTCTCATTATTTTTTGGGGTTTGGGTTTTAGAAAACTCGGTAGAAGCTTATGGGTGAATGCAGTGTGAAAATAAAAGCTGAAATTCTTGTGAGGACGTGGGAGAAAATAATACTGAGTATTGGTGAAATGAAAATGGAGTGCACAGGAGTCTTAAAAAATGCGTCGAGAGCAGAGGAAGATGAAGTCCTAATAAAAATCAGATGAAGACAGCTTTTATGTCTATGAAGAACAGGCTAACAGAAATAGACTGTTTTTATTACAAATACCTCAGCCATTACATAACATTCTAAGTCAATGCTAACGAGCTCGTCTGTTACAGATTGCAAACACATACTAGAGGGAGAAACTGTTTAACATTCACTTTGTCCGTGGTTTAAATTATCTGACACTGTCTTGATTAACGGGGAAATTAGAGCGCAGAGTCAGCCTTACATGTCTTCAGTCTGAAGGATGATGGTGATCAATTTTAACTGATGTTTATTTGAAAATAATGTGGGTTCGTTTCCAGGGTCTTCCAGCACCAGAGACGGGAATGGCTGCGCTTTATGTTCAGCTACAGCAAATGCACAAGTACCACCTGAAGAACTGGGGCATCACCCAGTCCTGGGTGACTGAGAGGAGTCTCTTAAGTACCAGTTTAATCAATGTACAGCTGGTTCCTAAGTGAAATGTCAGCCTTACTGGATTTTCACCTAGCTGGGCTTAGTTTGGCAATGACCAAACGCATTTTTTGCTGCGCTGCTTGCTTAAGTTAGCAAACCAAACTTTCTGTGCTTAGAAAAGCAGCCCTTCTCAGGCTGTCCTCATGAAATCAAATAAACCACTACACCTTGGTTTAAAATTCATGTTTTGTAAGCAAGTGATTGTTGCTAGGTTTTATTGTTTGTAAATTTCAACTTAAAATTTCAATCTACAGTTATAATTGTAAGGAATGTTTGCAGCAGCAATGATTTAAGATGTACTTAAAGTCATTTGAACCTTCAGCTAAGCTGGAAGTGCAGCAACATTTGCTTTTTGTTTGAGAACTCAATTTCCCCTCAGTTAAAGACCTGATACCTCTTTAGGACTTCTGTTTCAAACTCACCAGATATTCCAAGTCTAAAGGACCTCAGTCTTAATATCAATGAAATGATGCTTTCATTTTGAAAAAAGTAAATACTGATTTGTAGATCTTGTTTTTTAGTTATGTTTAGGACAGTCTGTGCTTTGTATAGGTGCACAGCAGAAGTCCTCTAATGAAAAGGAACAAGAACATTTTTCCTTGACAATGCAAATAAGAAAGATGTATTTTAGCAAGAAAAGCTTGCCTTTGGCTTGTGGCATTTCTCAGTGGTTGCTTTGCTGGAGTCACCTTGGTTAAGAGATGTTTTTCATGACACAGATGAAGCTACCAGCACGGACAGCTTTGTGGGACACACAGAGCTTTGGATAACAAAAAGTTCCTTGATAAGTATTTTGATAATGTATTGAGCCTGAATTATTTACTGCATCTTGAAAGCAAAGTGTCAAGGGATGTGTGGGTTGTTTTTTTTCTGAGCAGAGTAAACGGAGAACCAAGAGCAAGTGAAGATGTTAAAGCTCCTCTGCAGCCATTTGGCAGATACAAGTTAACTTCCATGGAAAATGGATTCTGTAGTGCTGAGAGACAGATGCATAAAGCTGCCTATGCTGATAAGGCTTTTTAAATTTAGCTTCCCATCTTCTTTTTTCCCCTTTTTTTGTGGTCAAACCCAGTCTAAAGCAGAGGTCTGAAGCTGACCCTTACTGTAATTAACTGGTGTTGTCCAGAGCTGTTGTCAGTGTGGTGTTGGCAGCTGCATCTCTTCCATGCTGAGCATTCCTCAGTGAACAAGGAGATGTGTCTGTTCCAAGAAATGAGTGAGTCACAGGGAAAAGCATGTAACCAGAGATCCAGAGGATAATGGCCAGCAGGTAGAAGAGGCTGTGAGTGGCTGTGAGCTCTCTCCAAGCTGGACCAGACCAAGGAACAAAATTCGACCACCTTTATATGCATTGCAGTGAGATTTTTTTTTACTGGTGCTGACAGTGTGTTACAAGCTGGAGCATTTGGCAATCCTGGCTCTCACTATCACAGTGGGAGTGTCTTAAAAACCTTCAAAATATGCTGTAACATATCTTTAATACAGAGAAGAAATTATGTTTATTTTTGATGTACATGAGTCAGGTTAGGAATATGATAGGAGTAACGGGCAGCAAAGAATTTGGGCAAGGTGGGAAGTTTTGAACGTGGTAACAAGTAGCTTAAGTCATTACATAACTGATTAGTGTAACTGGTTTTAACTTTTTTATATAATTGTGAGGTTGTACAAGAGTTCAAAACTGGTTTTTTCTGTAGGTTCTTACTGTTGAGTGTTTCCATCTTCATGTTGGACCCTTCAACAACAAAAATACCTTGAGAAGATGAACAGAAAAGAATTGAGGGAAAAAAGCTGGCAAAGAGGGGATTAATTTTGGTACATGTGTTGTAAAGAAGAGGGGAAATCCTTAAGGATGTAGCCCTAGAGTGGTTCTTGTGCACTGTCAGAATATTCTGTAGGAGCTCATGAACAGAGGAGCTTGCCTGAATGTTATTTCAAAGCAGCTTCTAACAAATTTCCAAAATAAAACCCCTTAGATGTAATTACTTCTTATTTAAGGATTAACTTATTAATAGGGGCTTTGGAAAAACAAGTATAGAAATTTTTACTTATTTACAGTTGAGGTCAGGGATACTTTAAAGATACAGAAAAGCATGATGAGAAATCTGCTGCTCAGCATTGTTCCTGGGGAAGAATGCTGAAAAAAGGTCTCACTTCCTCTGTGAAAAAACATTAATTATTTCACTGGGGCTTGGAAATTGTGGTAAAGGAGCAGGAAATAGAAGTTTTGAAAGAGATTCCTTGAGTTACTCCCAGAAAAGGAGTGATTTAACTTTCTTCTCCTAATCTGTCCTGCTCTCTTCCAGTGCCCAAGTCTGCATGGGGTGGGTGGGAAAGGTTGAAAATGTGCCACCAGCTCAGTGAGGGTTGGTAATAAAGAGGCTTTTGCAGGAAGTGTTAAAGTGAAAGGGAAAAAATTAAACAGTGGAAAGACAGGCATTGGCTGTAAATGGCTGCAGCTTGTGCTCATCTGTTGGGAATTGGTCTTTTTTGTGTATTTATTGATTTTCTTTCATCAGCTTCCTAGAAGGAAGTGTTTTGCACCAGCTTATCACTGGGACCAACTTAGGAGTGGAGTCCTGCTGGCCTCAGCTGTTGTTCCTGGTAACTTCCCCCAGGCAGCACCTGCAGAGGAGCAGGGCTCACCACAGAGGAGAGTTGTGAGGCTGCTGCTGTAGCCCCACTGTGGATTTGTCTTTTGTCCCCCTTTCCTCAGCCTGACAGAGCAGCTGCTACTCAGGATGCCACCAAGGAGGGCATTCCCCACATCGCTGTGTCTGTGTGTGGGGAGAAGGGCTTTGCTGGTATTTTTGCCTTTCCAGGCTTCTGCTGGGTGGTGTGGTTCAGTTGAGCAAGAAACAAAGTGGTGCTTGTGACAGTCTGCTGAGTGTGTTTGTAATTTTTTATGGGATTGTTTGTGATCCTAACCATTAACAGATGCCTTTACAGAGAGCTGCTGTGGTCTGGATATACTGATCTAAATTAGCTGTGAAGAAGCTTGGTGAATAGTTGTAATTTTTTCAGTTAAAACTCCTTCTGACAGGTAAGACAGGTCACGGTAATCTTTTGTATTCAGAGAAAATGCTGCCTGCCAGGCTGCTGTTGAATCCTGCACTTTGATAGCAGGTACACAGCTTGTTTCTGCAAGAATTTGCCTTAATTTATTCCCTTATCTCATGCTCAAATAGGCAGCGATTCAGTTTTGTGAACTTTGAAGTTTTCTCATTCTTCCAAATAATGGAAATTTCTTTAATAAATGGTTTTGCAAATCTTAAAAATAAGTCTCATTTGGCATCTGCAAGTTGAAAAGCTAATTGGGCAAAAGCACTTGCATTGTTCTGTTCCCAGAATAATGAGAACGCTTATCATTATGATGCTCTCTTTAATTCTATAGAAACTGTTTGGGGGTTTTTTCTGGCCCTGGCTTTCTTCCAGTACTTCAAAACTCCTGCCTCAATTAAAAATTTACAATTTATGAAAGTTTCTTAACCAGCTGCATGAAACTGGAAAATCAAAAATCTGTCTTGCAAAAAATTTGCTTAATGCTTGGTATCGAAGAAATCAGAAAAGACTTGAAAAGACATTGTCAGGCTGAGAAGAAATAAAATAGCCTGCTCTAAAAGTGACCTGCAGTGAAATCTGGGATTTTAGGTTTTCAGAAAAGAACAGATTTTTAGTTGCAACATGTTTGGTAATCTGCTGAAACATCTAAACATTGTAATTTGTGTCTGAGGATTGTCAGCACGTGGCCTGAGTAGCTGCATTGGGTTGGTGCATTGCCTTTGTCCAGTTTGGTTCTGACCTAAGTGGATGCTCACTGGCAGTCTCTTTACTGCAGTGTCTTGAAAACTCCTTTCTAGCAGGGAAACTGATAATTTGAAAAGGGCTAACTAACACTGAAGGAATGCTTCTAGTGCAGGTATTGTTGGTTAACTCCTCAAGTGCACTTGAGCTGTGGTTGTGGTATTGAGTTTGTCTCCACTGTTCTGGTTCGTGTAGAACGGATGGGAAAATGAGCTGGACACCTGCAGTACCAGTGAGGGCTGTGCTGTGTTTACCTGGTCACCATATTCCACCGTGGTGTTCTCATCCTACAGTCAGGAGTGGTTTTGGCCTCTGGCAGCTTTTTAATGATGTATCAGTGAGCAATAAGGTTTGTTTTGCATTGCTGCCTTGCTGTGCCTCAACCCAAACTGGGAATTGCTCTGAAAAGAGCTGGACAAGTGTGATGGTCGTTACCCTTGGAATCTGCAAGCAGACATGTGGGGAGCTGTTTCATTAAACATGATTCCACATCACCTCCATCAGCAGTGGGAAACTCTGGGACAAGTGCAGCCTTACAAACCTGTGACTTACAGACAGAATTAAGATGTGCTGCAGTGTTGATGCTGGTGTGCCTGTACCAGGATCAGCCTGGACCATTCCAGTGGAGGGGAATGCTGAGCCCAGGGTGCATTTGGCACATCCAGTGGCACATCCAGGGTTTCTGATGCTCATGACTTTGTGGTACCTGTGCAGTCAGTTCACAATTTCAACCTTTAAGTCCCTTCTCTTTCGTATTTGATTGTATGCAAATTCCATCAGTCTGTTAGCCTAAAGAATAATTTCTCATGTTGCAAAGAAGTTTGAAAAAAAATGACCAAAGTAAATTTTCTGAACTCAGAAACCAAATTAAAATCACTTCTATCTAGATCTTTTAAGCCAGTCATCAGGGGTTTTTTTTTGGCCAAGGACTTGAACCTTTGGACATCATGTATTTCACTTCCTCAAGGTACTTTACCACCCGAGTAGGATTTCTGCAGGAGTCTTACTTGCTTAAAGGTACTGCTGCTTGAGGTGGCAGATGTTGGGCTTTCAGTTCAGAATAGTAGAAGAGCTTTTGTTAAAACTGGTGATTCTTGTACCATTTTTCATTATCTAACCTTTGGAAATGCAAAGAATTACCAGAAACAAAATTCACTGAAGGGAGTTTCTTAATTTGACCTTGTTTGATACTCCACTTTGAAAATCAATATTTTTTGAAATCAATTTCTATTTTAATTGTCAAGTTATTATTACAATAGAAATAACAGTATTTAATTAGAAAGCTACAGCAGACAGGGATATTATATCTTCTGCATGTGCAGTAGTTGAGAACTGAAGGAAGTTTTTAGAGGAAATTCCTAATTTCAGCATTTTGTTTTAAGAATAGCTGTATTTTTGCTTGTGAACAACTCTAAATTATCTCCTCAGCTCCTTGTAAAAGGCAGAAGTAAATGTAAGAGGTGTCTTGGTGAGCAGCTTCCCTTATTCAGTAGAAAGCTGAAGACCAAACTTGTGCCATTGGTGTAAAACGTGGAAGAAAGAGACAAACATTGGAAGCATTGAATTCTTGGATAACTGCATTGTTGTAGGTAATATTTAGATAGTATTTGTGAGGATACTGAGCAGCTTTATTTGATGTTCTGAATATAAACATGCAAAAAAATTCCACTAAATGAAATGAAAACTGCTCTGTTTCCCCCCAGAATTTTTAAATAGCTGTAGTGGCATGATTTCTGCCTGTGAGGGAAGGGGATGGGACCAGAATCTATCAGTTACCTAAAGTCACCTAAAAAGGAGAAGATTTCCTATGCACTAGAAATACCAGAAATTATCTTAGCTGAAAGAAAGCAGCTGTGTGACACATGAAAATATTGAAAGCATTTTTGACAGTTTTATTGCCAGTGTGAGTTTAACCTGTCTGTGGCTTTTTAATCCCTTGTTATGTGGACACATTTAAGTCATGCTGATTCTGATTGAGCCTGCTGATCAAGTTGCTTTTGTCAGGGCTGTTCCACAGTAGTATGGTTTCACTGAAATATTCATGTTAAATAGATATTAAAATCTGTGGATAGAGACAAATTTGAGGTTTGCTGTGCTTGGATCTGTGGAGTTTTTAATTATTGTTTCTTTTGTTCTCAAGAAAAAAAAAAAAAAAAAGAACTCACAGATACGTTTTTTCTGCAATAATCATCCTAAAAGTTTGGTTAGTGCCATGTTAGTCTTAAAATGCTCCCAACAAAAATTCCCTGAGCTGTTGTGGTTTGTTGCTGATTTTCCTGTTGGAAAGCCAGTGTTCAGGTGATCAGTATTTCTCAGGAAAAATGGGTTCTACAAGCTGCCTTGCAGCCTTTCTAAGGCAGCAGATTTGCTTGCTCTGTAGATTGCTGGTTCAAAGTAACATATGCTTTGTGGTGAAGTTAGATTCTGAGTAGAGTTTTTTTTGTGGGTGGCTAATTTGGGTTGTTTTTCATTGCTTAGCTTAGCAGCTCTATTTAGACTGTTGTTGCATGTCTGTTACAATTGATGCTGACATATTTGTGGATGCCCATTTCTGGCATCTGCAAACTCCATTTTTATAGATGCATCTGTGGGGATAATGCCCTAAAATGGCTGTCTTGTGTCATGGTGTGTTTTCCACCTGACACACTCAGCTTTGGTACTGTTTTGGAAAGACTTTCTTAGGCTTTAAAGAGAGCTATTTGAGGAATGATTGAACTAGCAAAGCCTGCTGTGCTCCAGCTTTGTCTCAGGATGGAGTGTCTTGGTTCTGAAGAGCCAAACTAATTTTGATTTTTTTCCATTTGGTGGCCGTTAACTCCTCTGTAGATTGTGGCCATCCTACAGTTCTCCCACTGAGGTGATGGGTGCAGAAGAGATGGTGATTAAAGGGTTTTCTTGTCCAGTTTGGCTGCCAGTCTCCATGGATTTTATCAGTGCTTTGTACCCTCTTTCAGGCTGTGCTGGAAACCAGTGAGCCCAAAATCAGGAGATGGAAGAGTGCTTTAGTGAGATTTTCTAAGGAAAGAGAACTAGTGTAGGTCTTGTTCAGGAATGAGCTGTACTGAGATCTACCCAAGAACTCTTCAAAGATTTGAAGAGCTGCTCTTCTTGTAGGTGATGGAGGTACCTGAAGAAAAAGCTTGGAGTCCCCAAAGTTTTCCTGCAGTTTTCAGCCTGCTTAGCAGCAATCTGCCGGATAATGAACCTTGCTGCAAGTGGCTCTTGGAGAGAAGGGAAATCCTGATTTGAGAGGCTTTATAAGATACTTGGATTTGACAGAGACTTCTTTGCTACCTAAGTGTTACCAGAGGTTCTCCAAGCTTGTGTCTGTGTCATATTAAGCTGATAGCACTGAAGTTCTTAAGAATTCTTAGTAGTGGAATAAATGGCCAGAATGTTTGTGTATTTGTTTTGTTGTTATGTTTTTGTAGCTAAAAATTGGGCTAAAAATGTCGGTTCCAGAGGTGAAAGTCTTAAGACCATCAAGAAGAGATTGTTGATAAACATCCATGTCAGAGAAGTGTTTAATTGTAATTCCATTTTTTTATTTGAGTGCAACCTTCCCTCTACAAAACCACATCCAGACCCCATGTATTCAGTAATTGCACAGTGTTTTGGAGTGTCCTTTTAAAATAATAGGATTCCTTGAGACTGGGTTACCAAAAGCACAAAAAAGGCTTTCTTGGGTTCCAAGTGTTTTGACTCCAGTATCCTGTTTCTTTGTTTTAAATTGGCATTCTGTTTCTGTAATTGATTTAAATTGGTCTCGTTTCCAAAGATCACACAGTTGTTTTTCAAAAATCAGTATCTAGCCGGAGATTATGCTTAGTTTTTACAGTAGTGGGCAGTTTCTTCACTTCTAGAATCTAAATATGCCAGACTTAAAGTTGAAATGAAAACTTTGTCTGAAATTTTTAATGGCACATTTTTGTGTGCAGTGAAATTATTCTTTTTAATTACTAATACTGATTTGGGAGCATCTGCCTCTAAAACAAATCGAATATGTGTTAAAAAAGTTTAATTTTAGAATTTAAATTTTTTTTTTTAGTAGTTGTATTTGGTTCCAGGATTTACCAGAACCACATTGTTCAGTGTCCCAGAAACAAAGCTATTCTTAGAAAAGTGAAGTTATGGCTGGATACATATAACAGATTTGTATATGATGGTTTTTACCCTTTCACTGCTTTAAGTGTGCTTAAAATAGTGTATGGAAATTCTTTCTGGATTGGTCTCTTGGTTTCTGTTTTGAAAGAGGTGCTAATGTGTCCCAGTTATGAATAAACTTTCATGTAGTGTTTTTTTGTGATCTTTCCCACTTCACAGATGGGCATTTGAGACACTGAGAGTTCAGATCTTCAGCTGGTTTGAGTCTTCAGTGGTGCTCTTTGCCTTAAATCATTCCAGTGCCTCTTTCTCCAAATGTGGCCAAAACTCAGCCCTTGGAGTAGACATGACAGGGACTAGAGATCCTTGTTGAATAGGAATTATGAGAATTATTCCAGTATTTTTAATGTTTAAATCCTGGGAAACTCCTGTCCAGGTTACCTGTTCTGATTGAGTGCTTGTGGGCTCAAGAGGTGTGGGCTGGGGGGTTAAGATGGAAGGACTGTATTAAATCTGACTGTAATACTGCTGAAGAAGTCTCTTGACATGTTGCACTGAAAACCAGACCTTTTTTATCTAGGTAGGGGTTTAAAAATGCAGTGTATAAAATACGGTTTGTCATCTGGTCTGACAAGAATTTAGGAGTTAAGTTGTTAAATGTTTTCTACTTCTTGCCACTCAGTTCTCAAAAGTGACCTCAAAATATGTGATGCTTTTACCTTGTTCAAGTAAAACTTTTTTCTTTAGCAGAGTTGACACCTTTTGGAGGCTGCAGTTGGCCCTAATGGAGCACTATGCAAAGTTCAGAGGAGTAATAAATTGTGTAAATTTGTATATTGTATTGAATATATATTGTATGGACCAATCATTGTATAAATTGTATTAAATTCTAAACGAGTTTCAGAGGTGAGTTCTAAAATGATCAGGAGAGCTAGGAATTTAGTGGAATATGTATGATATGTGTGGGGTTTTGTTTGCTGGGGTTTTACTGTTAAAAACATTTTTTTTGTAGTCTGGAATGCCCTGCATTCAGTTTGTTCTTGTACCAGCTCTAAATGTCTAAGAAGGCACAAGTTCCTTAACAGAGACCAGGACGTTTAGAATTTGTGTCAGCTCCTTTGTGTACTGTTTTGTGTACACAAGCTTCTGAGTTCCTTGCAGGATTTAAAACAGTCAACCAGTTGGAGTCTGAAAAAATAGTCTGGTAGAGAAATTAGAGTAATAATTTTTACCCTAAAATCTTCAAGCCACAGTGAAGTTCAGTTAACTTATTTAATAACATTGCAGAGCAGCTGAAGGGTAAATGTTTGCTCCAGAATTTTGGGAGCTTTGTGCTTTCTGTAGTTGTGCATAATAGTAACTGTAATAATTCAGAATGAACAGCTGACTTGCTTAAATTTCTTAATGGTGCAGTGAACCCTGCCAGGTGCCATTATGGCTGGTGCTGTTCCTTTCCTTCTGGTGGCTGTCACCGTGCTTCCTTAGCTTGGAAAGTGCTCCTGACATCTTGTGTGTGTTCTCAGGGCTGCTGGTACAGCACACAGCCTAAACCCAGTGCACAGCAGCGCTTCACTGTGAGAACTTGACTAATAATAACAAAATATGGAAATGTTGGGCAAATTGGGAATCACTTGGGGAGGAAAATGCTTGATGTGTCCCATGTTGAAACACCTCAGGTGTTCTATACAGAGGGAGTGATTCCAGTGCTCAGGTATAGGAATGTGGCACACACAACTGAAGTTTGGATGAAAAGTCTTGGAGCTGGGTGGTTTCACATGGCTCAGTCATGCAGCTGTCTCTCCATAACTGATGTCAGGTGGCACAGAGTGCTTGTTTAATGTGTGACTCGGCAGGATGTTTGTTGAAGCCACATGGGCTCTTCAGAGGGAGGGTTTGTCACCCCTGGCTTGAGCACCTGCTCTAAAGTCTGATTTTGTAGGAATATGTTCTTTGGCAACCAGTATCAGGTCTAAGTGTACTTTTATATATATAGTATATTATTGAATATATTGACCTGCCTAATTCAGATGATTTAATTTGTGCAAGTCAGATTACTGAGGAAGGTGCAGTTTTAATCATTGTAAAACAATTTATTTTTCTATGTAGTATAAGTTGGGTAAAACTTGTCAAACAGTATGAATTTTAATAGTATAAAAGGCTTAGAGCTCAGTTGTAATGAGCAGACTAATTTTCCTAAATTAAACATAAAAAGGGGTATTCAGGGAATGTAAAGTTTTCACTGTCCTCTGTTCTTGAAGCTGTCAAATGTTATAGAAAGAGCAGTTGTTACAGTGAAGGTCTGCCCAAGTATGGAATCTCTATTGCTCTGTAAAAAAGAGTGTTATTATGATTAAGATTTTCCATGTTTCATCTCTACCAGGGATGCAGGCTTTGGAAGAATATGACAAAAGATTATCTTAAACCACCCTCAGAATGCTTTCTGCTTGCTTTGTCTTTTAGGGCTTTGCTGCTGTTTACAATTTTGGGGGTAAAAAGTGACCCAAGTTGTCTTCTTTTTATTTGTTTTTGTTTGCCAGATTCTAGATTTTTCACCATTGTGAAGCTACTTTTTGTTTATAGACACCTTGGCTGGGATGAGTCTTGGGCCAAAAGTTAAAACTCTGCATGAGCTGTTTGCGCTTGAAAGGTGTGAGCACAGTGATTGTAGTGTATGGCTTGATAATTTGAAAGAAGGTGTGAGCACAGTGATTGTCGTCTATGGCTGATACAGTTACAGGCTCACCTGAAAGCTGGTTTGCCACCCTGTGCTCCTGGCAGTTACTGTCCAGCACCTTCTGTGATGCCCCAGGATGATTGTGGTGGACTCTTCATGGTAAATCCATGGTCTAGATTCCAGCCACAGACTTGGCTGTAGGCTGTCCCTCATCTATCCAAAAAAACTACGCTGAGGCTGCAAGGTTCCACTAGAAGCCAAAGCTCGATACTCAGATATCTTTACAGGAAAAAGCCCACCTGGTCTGAAACATGAATTTAGGCAAACTTATCTTTGGAGTTCTCAAGCAACCTTTCACTCTTCAGGCTGCCCCAGTACTTGCAGTCCAGCATGTCAAGCTTTGCCCAGCAGTGTTATTCATGGCCAGACTACTGCTTTCATCCTGTCTGGAGACTCGTTTATCAGGCTGACTCCAGATTAGATATGAGGCTCTGCATTGCCCTTTTCTTCTGGAAGGAGATTGAGTTTACCAGAAGGTGTTCTGTGAAAGGACCTGGCAGACTCTGTCCCTTCCACTCTTCTGTTCCTCTGTGTTCCCATCCTTGTCTTTATGGAAAAGAGTCCACCACAGTCATCCTGGAGCATCACAGAAGGTGCTGGACAGTAACTGCCAGGAGCACAGGGTGGCAAACCAGCTTTCAGGTGATCCTTTAACTGTGTAAGCCATACACTACAATCACTGTGCTCACACATTCTTTCGAGTGCAGACAGCTCATCCAGAGTTCTGATTTCCAGCCTGAGTCTGTTTTGCTCAGTGGGCTGGGTTCACCCTGC
Organism: Onychostruthus taczanowskii; assembly: GCF_017590055.1. NCBI lineage: Eukaryota > Metazoa > Chordata > Aves > Passeriformes > Passeridae > Onychostruthus > Onychostruthus taczanowskii. The sequence continues at coordinate 3,618,205 of NW_024504012.1, forward strand.
TCCCATTCTGCATTTCATATTTTTGGATGACACACAGGATAACTGTTGGTGTAACACTTGCTGTTGAAATAGCCAAGTGCTGACTAATCTGGGAGAAGAATCTGGGAGTTGCTGTCTTTTTCTGAGGGGAGAATATATTTCTTGGCCATGTGGGTGGCCCCATACAAGGCTGGAGGTTGTCCCCTTTGCAGCAGTCTGCACGGATTGTAATCGAATAGCTTCTGGCCCAAGTTCTGCTGAAGCTGAGCCATCCCAAGGTTATTTGCCATCTTCATTTCTTTTCAATCATGGCTTGTAAATTGAGGTAGAAGGCAGAGGAGGATGGGAATGTTATCATACCTGTATAAATTAAATTTCCATGGTCTTTTGACATTGCTAAATGTCTGTCATGACCAAGTAAGTGCTTTGTTCTTTAGATTACTTGTCCTTGCAGACTCTTAATCCATGAGCACCTTGCATGTGAATCACGTTCCCTTTGAAGATCTGCAGCTCTGGGTTTGACATGGGAGTTTGATCCCTGAAGGGTTTGAGCGGGATGTCTTGCTTCTTGCTGCCTGCTTTTAGATTGAAACACAAGGCTTTGAGCATATATAACTCTGGAATTCATATAGAAATAAATAAAAAATGGTTGCTGTAAAGAAGGTGGCAGGATTTTTTGACTGTTAAGAGAAATCAACTTGTAATGTTCTGTTTGAGTGAATGCTCACTTGTGTTCCTGTCTGGTGATGAGCAGCAACTCTGCAAGTTCCTTCCAAGAACTTCTAGAGAAGTATCACAGTTAATTACTGGGTTCTTTCTCTCAAGGCCTGTTATTCTGGGGGAAGGAGGGAGGAGAGGAATGACCTGCTCCAAGAGCCCTGTAATTTACTGCTGCAGGAAGAATAGTGTAACTCTTGGTTTAAGGAATTCTCACTCTCCCCCTCTGAGCATACTGTGTTCTGCTTTTGACAAACAAAAAATTCTTACTCTGTGTATTTAGTGTCTCTGGCTGCTGTGTTCATGATGGTTCTGATTGGGGAAAAAGAAGAAAATTCCAGAAATACTGTACTGCAGTAACTGTTAATTGTCTCAGTACTTGGCTTTGGGAGTGGGTGAGGTCATTGAGCTTCCCCAGTGGGGAAAGAGCTTCTGGTGGAAATTCTGTGTTTGTGGGGTTTGGGATTGGGTTTTTATTATTCATTTTCTAGTGAAATCATGGATGGTATTTACCACTTTAGCAGTGTTTGGTGTTAATTAAATGCTGACCCTCCTGATTTTTTGACATTCATACTGAAGAGATAGAAATACTTAAGAATTCCTGATGTTACATAAGGATAAGGTTTCTGGAGTTAATGCATTCCTTGGCATCCTGCAGAAATGCTTAAATGAAGCAGTGCTAATGGTGTTAAATATGCTGTCCACTTCTGCCCTGTGAACTCTGACTTCAGTCTTGGCTCCTATTCAGATTACTTTACTTTTCTGTTGTTTTTCTTCACACAGGCAGATTTTGAGGAGTGAACGGAAGGTACCAGACTCGATGAGTTTCCAGCGAAATGTCGGAAAAGTCAGGCCAGAGTACAAAAGCAAAGGATGGAAAAACAAAGTATGCAACACTCAGTCTGTTTAATACTTACAAGGGAAAGTCACTGGAGACTCAGAAAACCACAGGTGAGTAAGCTCTCTTTAAAGTTGCATTCTTTCAGTTTCATCATTACTGCAGTGCTAATTAGGAGTGCAGAGTATATGAGCACTTAACCCCAGCGTGGTTTTTCACCACTGCTTGGTGCAGCAGTGAAGTGGAAGGATTGTGGAAGGCAGCATTCATTAGAGTTTCTGCTTAGCTGTAAACAGGAGTGTCAGTTCAGAGAGACAGCATTTGCAGTCTAGTAGGAAGTAGAATGGGTGTAAATAAAGATGTGCCATTCCCCAGCTGTGTATGTTACTGCATTAACATTTGCCATGCTGGAAGTGTTTAATTAAGGAAAAGGCAATGCTCACTTACAGCTCTGGGACTTGGATTTTTTTGACAAACACTGGATAGAACTTAAACTGATATCTCAAATAAGGTGACTGTGAGCCTGCTTTTTCATGAGTCATTGAATGGAGAACCGGGGGAAATGATGTTCTGAAGGTTTGGAACTTGACAAAGTTGCCTAAATTGTTTTTAAAAGGTGTGCCCAAGCTTGTTGAATGTTGCCACATATTGTTTTTAAAAGTTGAAACAGAGCTGTCTGTGATACAGCTTACCCAGGGCAGTAACTTGTGCTTGTTCCCTGGGTTGGTTACTTGGTAGGTTGAACGTCCTGTGGGGTGCATTAGCTTTGTATTTGTGGTCTGGAGTAAATACAATTTGTAGCAATGTTTTTGCAGGGGCAGCATCTGCCAGCTGAAATTTGAAGCAATAAATAAATGGGCTAGACCCATAGGAGTATTCCTGGACTCATCAATGTACATTAAGCTCCAAAAGAGCAAGAGAATAGTAATGCTTGACATGAGCATCATGTTATAAATGGCTTCTTTAGCTTTCTGTCACTGAATGTTGTGTATAAAGGTGGGGCCACATATCCTTTTTAATCTTTGGAATAGGCTAACCATAATGACTCACTGCTCAAAAAGTACTCAGGTCTTCCCAAATCTAGTGTTTTCAATTCCCTTTTTTAAATACTAAATTCTGAAGCATTTTAAACTTTTAATACTTTAAACTCTTAAATTTTTCTGACTTTCTTACAAAACATTTCTACGTAACTCTGCCTAAACAGTTGTTAACTTGCACTTTCTGTTCTGGCACACAGTTGCTGCACGCCATGGATTGCAGAGTCTTGGAAAAGTTGCTATTTCCAGGAGGATGCCTCCCCCAGCTAATCTGCCCAGCCTCAAAGCAGAGAACAAAGGCAACGACCCCAATGTGAACATTGTGCCTAAGGACGGCACAGGATGGGCTTCAAAACAAGAACAGCACGAAGAAGAGAAGTGAGTTTTCACCTTTTTTTGCACTGAAATTAGAAGTGACAATTCTAGATACTCCATTTCTTGCTGCTTAATGTTCAGTGTCCTGCAGTCAAATACAGAAACTTTTCTCCCTTAAGCTTTAATAGAATTTCTGTGAAACTAAAAAAAGAAAAAAATAATGCTGGCTTGGTTTGCAGGGCCATTTCTCTCAGATTTGCCCAAAGTTTGGGATTGGCAGGACGTGGAAAGAAATTTGCTACACTGAAGTGCTCTCAGCATAGCTGCCAGAGAGGAAATATTTATTAATTTAAAATTTATCATTATTAATTTCTGGAGAAAGAATCTTGCTAGTAAAGGGATAGATAGTTAAAAGAAGACCTTGCACAAAAAAAAAAATACATCCTCACATTCAAGTTGAAAATGGTCTGCTTATAAATTGCATATGAGGGGAAGAATATTTCCTTGAATATAAAGAATATAAACAAGACAGAAGTTGTGGCAGTGTTGATGCACTGTTGTATACCTTGTATGATACAAATTTCCCATGCTCAGTGCAGTTTCATGTGCTAGATTTGTTTCACACTTGTACAGCTAAAGAAAATAGGATGAAAGGATCACAGAATATGCTGAGCTGGGAGAGACCCATCAGGGTCATCGAGTCCAACTCCTGGTCCTGCACAGGGAGAAACTAAAGAGAAACTGAAACTTCTCAGTTTCTAATTGGAAAGTATTTTAAATCAGTTCTTTTTTGCCATGTAAGCTTAAAATAGGATGTGATTCTCGCTGCATAAGTAGAAGCAAGGTTTAAGTGTTAACTCTTTTCATACAAATTGCTCTGGAAAACACTGGAATTTGGGGACAGTGGTTGTATGTTCCTAGTGCTTTTGAAAGCAAAAGATGAGGTTTAAAGGTTTCCTTCCTCATCTTTCTCTCCCTTTATTTTTCTTTGTTCCTACATTTAAATACCAATTTTTGACATCTCTCTAAAAAGCTGATAGACTTCAGGAATATAGTGTTGTGTTTAGCCTTTTATTTTAAACTTTTGAAACTGCAGAGTCACGGTTTTCTGCCCTGTGTTTTGTTTGGTATTTTAACATCTCCCTGTGCTTCAAGGTCACTTACACTTTGCCCTGTTAAATCTGTGTTGAGCTGCTAGCTCGTTTGACTAAAGCAGGCCTTTGCATGGCCATGTGTTAGGGAGATGTCAGCAGCTGATGTTCTGTTTACAAACAAGTGAGTAACTGTCCCTTATCTGCAACTGGGAGTTGTTTGTATGTATTACTGTGATAAAGGCCTCAGAATCCAGATAAAAGTAAAACTAGTGAGGGAGAGATTTGTTCCCAGGAACAGGTGTGTATGCCCAGGCCATGAGGAAATTCTCCTAAATTTGGACCATCTGATGTGTTTGCTCAGATCTTAAGATCATTTGTTTGAGTACTGCTGTGTTGTGATATTCATTGTGCTTGAAATGCTGCAGTTTATGTGTGAAGTGTTTTATTGTTCCTCTCAGAAGTGTTGCAGATAAAGGTTACATCTTGATAACAGCTTGATTTAGTTTAATGCATTTTCTCTTGTATCACTGCATTGGAGTTCTCATGAATGTGTTATTCCTTTTAATTATGAACATTAATTACTGCTTTCTCGAGTTGCCACTCGTTCTGTGGGTATTGCCTCAGTCTCTTTCCTGGATAGTGCAGGCTGTTGTGTAGTGATTTGGTTAATTCAGCTGAGTTCTTTCACTCATCCATATTTGCAGGGGAGTGCTTAGATAACTAAAATTCTAAATGGGCTTGTGTATGAAACAGGAGAAATGCAAGGAGTAGTTTCTGTAACAGTCTTGTTCCTTGTTTCACTTGTGTCCCAAAGTTCAGCCATGTAAGTCATAAATTCCCCAAAGCCTGCTTAGAAAATGTGCAGCTGTAAGAAAATGCGTGTGAAAACCAGAAAAAAATGAAAACTGGGGTTTTTTTCCTAGATTGTTATACTCTTGTGGAACATGAAAATTGCATTTTGTTATTCCTATGAGAAGCTTTGTGTTTCTGCCCAGCAGTGATCTTTTTGATGGTATTTGCTTCTCAGTTCTGAGAGTCCTGTGTAGTGCTTTGGGTTGATCACTGCACAACCCAAATGGAACTGATCTCTTAGTGACAGTCCTCAGAAATTTGGGATCACTTTAGGATATACTTGAAGCATTTGCAGTTGGTTCTTGTCAGTGAAGTGACATGATAGCACACTGCTTCTCTCTTCACTGGCGTAATAAAGTGATTCTAGACTACACGTCGTTCCTGTTTTATTAAAAGGTCCTGTGAAGGTGCTGGAGGGTTAGTCTTAGTTGGTTTTAGCCACTAATGCTTTGAGTCTTGAGTTACCTGAATATGCAGGTTTCAGAAATAGCCTTTATTGAAAGAAGTTGAACAATATGACTGAATCTGCAGACTAGAAAGGGCTTGTGTCTGGGCTTTTGACACTGGACAAAAAGAGTGCTTGTGCCTCTTCATTGTTAAGATGGTGGGACTGAGCCCATTTCTTAAGACTTAATGTTCTGGGCTCCAGTTCATGGTACCCATAGTTTTTAATGATATCTTTAGCTTTCCTTATCAGTTCCTTTTATTTGGGAATTCCTGACATGTATTTGCCTTCTTTCTCTCAGTTCTTGGTGGTCTTGAAGGGCTTTCCTCTGTTAACTCCTAAGGCAAGAGAACATTAATCCAAATTATTCCCTTTGGTGGTTGTAGATGGATTGTTTTTTTGATTGTCCAATACACTTCTTTAAAAGCTGTAATTCAGTTCATGCCTGGCTGCATTTTCTGCTCTGCCATTTTCATTCATTCCTCTCCTCTTTGGGAAATGGAATATTGAAATAATTAACTAATTTATTCAATTTTTAAACTGTTACTATAACAACTCCTTTTATGTAAGAAAATGCCTTTTCTGAAGAAAAGCAGTTATTGTTTCTTCAGCTTCACAGCTCCCTTATTGTATTCCCTCGTTTGCAGTAGCCATCCTGACACTCTTATTGTGTGCTCACCCTCTTGTATTCACAAGTGCTTTTCCTCTAATTCCAGACAGCCAGACGTGCCGCAGACCCAGCCAAAACCTGCTGTTCCTGCTCCTCCAGAAGCAGCTCCTGTTGCCAAATCCTGGGCCAACACCAAGCCAGGAGGACAGGACGGTGAGTGCTGCTCAGGTTCTGCACTGCACACCAGCCTGGGGCTGGGCTGGGAGAGACCCCCACACTCAACAGTCCCTTGAGGCTTGGCCAGGCCACTTGGGACTGGGGAAAGTCATGGGAGCAACATTCCAGGCTGGACAATGAGCCCATCCCAGTCACTGGTATTATCAGCAGGTCTGGCTGACTTACACAAGCTTGGTGTAGTCACCTCTTTTGAATTGACAAGTGATGGTGGCAGCATAAAATCTTCAGTGTGGCTGTGGTCAGGAGGGCAAATCACAGTCAGTTCTTATAATACAAAAAATTTTGGCATAGGAAGGAGAGATGTAAACAGTTGCATAGTTTTGGATTGTTTTGTGCAAAGTTTGTGTGTAGTTTTGCTTCTGTTTAAACATGTGAAACAGCAATACTTTTCCCTTCATTTTATAAATTCCTTGGTTATTTTAGTATCAAAGTGATAGTGTTTAAGTAGTTTTCTTTCTGGGAAAAACATTAAAGGTGTGTTTTGAGGGTTATTTAACATAATTGGATGAAAGGATGGAAAATTGTTTCCATCAGAGTGACTCTTAGCTTGAGTGTTTTCATTACAGATGTAAGTTCAGAACTAAGTCTTCAGGAGATTTTTTAAAATGCTTGTAGAGTGAGAGGTTCCTTAAAATTCCTCTGTCTCCATTATCATAAATAACCTGCAGTGTGTTCTATTCCTTAAGTTTGAGACTTGCGAGCTTTCTGTGGCTATACAATGGAGTTTAGGCTTTCCAGTTGAAGAATTGAGTTCTCAAAATAATAAAATATTAATAGCATGGAGGTAATTTCTTAGACATTATATGGAGTTTGTTAACGTCACATATCTAATGATTTTTTGCACTGAGAATTAGAAGTGACAATTCTAGATACTCCATTTCTTGCTGCTTAATGTTCAGTGTTCTGCTTTCAAATATAGAAACTTTTATCCTTTAAGCTTTTGTAGGATTTCTGTGGATTTAAAAAAACAAGAATGAGCACTGATGCAAAGTGATCTGCATAGCAGCCTTCCTGCAGAAGCTGATAAGATCATCTCCATGACACAGGAAATAGTGATTCGGCTCAATAGCTTCAAAATGCATTTAGCTAATTATTTCATAGTTACCATGGCAGCTCGTGTGCCAAGCCCAGATGGCACCCTCATTTCATTCAATTAATGCAGCACTGGGTTTGCAGTTTCAGGCTTTCAGGAAGCAGCACTGGATGTCAATTGGCAGCAGCTGCTTGCTGTCCTGGGTTTGAAACCCAGGACCCACCTGTTGTGCTCCTGCTTTCCTGAGCTGCAGTTGGCTCTCAGAGCTTGCAGTTTCTCCTGCTGCCTCATCAGCGTTCCAGCAGTCACTCAGCCTCGTGCTCTTGTAAAACTTGAGTGAGGCAAGGCTAAACCTTTCTCTGATCCTCTTGGTGGCCGTGGAGAAGGGAAAGACTTAGGAAATGTAAGAGCAGCGTGTATTTTTCGGCTCATGCTTCAGCTAAAATTTGGAGTAAATTACTACCAAAATATCTTTGAATTTTTTAGCTTCTTTCTGAACTGCTGGTTGCCAGTCTGGCTTTTTCAGGTTTGTAGCTTAAACACAGTCAAGGAGATCTCTGGTGCTGTTATTTTGCCATTAAAATGTTGTTCACTGTGTAGGCTTGAGCAGAAAGCATTTTTCCATATTCATAAAACTCATGAATGTTGCATGCCACGGGATCTCAGAAGGGGCTCCCTTGCCTGGCAGGTCATCTGGTCAGTGGGACTGGTTTTCTTTCCCATTGAGTAAGTCACTGCATGCAGCTGCTTGGGAACAGCAAGAGTCCAGTGTCCTTTAAGAAAAAATAAATTAATATGATCTGTAGTATGTGAAGTCAGAATGAAAATTGAGAGGAAATTTGTAGACACAGGGATAGATACTGTTATTTGCTGGCATGGCTTTACACAGCACAGAGTAAGGAATTTGTCCTGTGTTTAACTATTAAAGAAAAAAGAACAACTGATTAAAAGCCCACTGGGATATCTGCATTTTATCTTTGTGAATGAGTGAATTATTCTTACTTTACACAGCACAGAGTAAGGAATTTATCCTATGTTTAACTCTTAAAAAAGAACAACTGATTAAAAGCTCACTGGGATATCTGCATTTTATCTTTGTGAATGAGTGAATTATTCTTCCAGAGATTGGAGTAAACAGAAGTTTTTCTAGTTGTTAAAGAAAAGCCAATAGTCAGGACTGGGGGGATTTGGACACCATATATTCAGATCCTTGTTTGAGTTTGCCCTCTACCATAATCCATGTAGCTTAGTACCATGTCCCTTAGAGTAGTCAGTGGTAGAGACAGGTACAGGAACAGGCTGTTACTCAGGCTGCTGGAGTGGAAATCTGCACTCAGAGTATTGGTGATTTGGCACAGGAATGCTGCTGATCTAATAGGTCACTATGCATTATGTGTATGAGGAGGAAATTGATGCAAAGCACATGCCAACAAAACCTTCTAACAAGGAAGACAACCTACATATGTGGCTTCCATACTGTATACAACAGAAGTCTTAAATTCCACTCTTGAGAATGATGTCAAGGGTTTTAGAAATCAAAGAATGTTGTTCTGCTATTTTTCTCATAGGGTAAAAGCTGTGGCCTTTTAAAGTCCTGGAGATTTCTTACTAGAACAATAATTAATCATAAATGTGTTTGCAGTTACATAGTTGCCCGTTCTTGGGTGGACTATAGTTTTAGAGTGAAAAGAAGGAAATCTTTGTCTGGAAGGAGTGGGAAAAAGTGTTTACAGAGCTGAGGAACTCCAGGTACTCCCTGGACTAAGTCTTGTTCCATTGTCCATTGTTGCTCTCTCATGTTTCTGGATTTTTCTCAGCCTCAACAGCTGTCATAGTTAATCCAGTAAATTTAACTTTGGAACCCTTTATATTACCAGTAAATGACTGTGGCTTTAACACTTAAAGTTTTTTATTTTAAAGCTTTAAATGTTCACTTCTAAAGGATGATCAGGCTTCTGTTGCTTTCTGAACTATTTTGACTACAGCAAGTAGTGACTCTGAATATCTTGCTGTGTAGGTCCACCTATTCCAATCAATAGTTATTTCCAGCAAGAATTCCCCAGTCTGCCGGCAGCTGGGGACCAGGACAAGTCAGGCAAGGATAAGGATGCACCTGAAGATGGATCAGGAGCCAACCTACGACCACAGAGTAAGTGTGAGCTACAAATTGTTGTGAAATTGATTTGTGTGGAACTTACTGCTTGTGCCCTGTACAAAAGAAATAGATGAATACGTTGTTTCAATCAGCACACTCCTACATGGAAGAAGTGGATATTTGGGGCTTTATTCTGCTTTTCTGTGTTCCTGGTATGTGGAAAATAGTGTGTTTAATCCTGTCACTTCCCATTTTCCCAGTGTACTCAGTCCTGCAGTTGTGCTCTGAGGAACATTTGTTAGTTGCACAATACTGACATTTTCTTACTTAGCTGCTCATGTCACAGCAGGTGAGATACCTCTTTAAAGAACTCTGCTAGAATTAACTAATTACACAAATGGTGGTCAGGGCTGGCATTAAGTCATTAGTACTCTTAAGAGTGGACCCTGAAAATTCCTGAAGAGGAAGTTTGGTCTACAGGATGCCAAAAGAGTGGGTTGTGCCTTTAAAGGCATTGGCATCTTCAGCTCCTGGATGCAGTGCTCTGACCAGCTGGATCTGTTTCAGCAGTGGGGGATTAGATCTGGTGAAAACAACTAACAGTGCTGGGTTTACATCTCTCAGGAAAGAAATGTGTATTTCACTTTAATGGGAAGCTATTTGGGACTGTGCTTGTTACCAGTTGAAACAAGGTTCCTTTCCCCCTCAGAAGTTTGGTTTTGATGAGGTTTGATGGACTAGAGGTCCTGTCCTGCACTGTGGCTGGCACTGTCCCGTGCCAGTGACAGGCACTTCAGAAAGGAGTCTGTAACTCCTTTCCTTGTTACAGGTCTTGGTTTTCCTTGATTTGTATGGTCCTGCAGACCAAGGTCATGTGCCTGTTCATGTCTTGTCTTGATTTTGATCTAGAGAATAAATTGTGAGGAAATGGGAGAGATATCCAGCACCAAATGAGAGCAGCTACGTGTCTGTCCAGCCTCCTGCAGGCAGTTACAGTTTTGGGCAGCACTGTACATGCTATATTAAGCCCTTCTTTCCTGTCTGACAGCAGAAAGCTAAATGAACTTGGCAAGTAGTCAGTCCCCCTTTAGCAGCTGTGCTTCCCAGCAAAGATAAGTGCAAGAACTGTAATGGATACTTAGGAGCAGAGTTTAACTCTGTTTAAAGGTTTGTGTCCCTGAAGGAACATCATTTACAGTGTGTGTCTCTGAATTTTTGTCTCCATTGATCTGAGCACTGCTGCTAAGTTTACCCTGCTGGGTTTTTTTGTCTTAACCTGTGCTCTGCGGGCAGAAACTTCTAAAAGAATGGAGTGCCTGGCACAAATGATAAGTCATTAAAATCCCTGAGTTTCCCTGGACGGTTAGGTAGACATTCACACCAGAAGTACAGCCATTATCACTTCTATTCCATCCTTATCAGGCAGAGATGCAAACCAGACTACACCTGTCTTCACTTGGACACATACTGTGCATTACCTTTCTTTTTGAGCTGCTTGAGAATTTCCTGGTAGGCCTTTGCTGCTTAGGAACCTTGATCTTTGCCTTGACAGCATCTTCACACTGAGTCAACAGTGGCCCACTTAGCACAGCTAAATCTGTTTTCTTTCTTATGCTATAATCAGTATCCTTCCAAAATTGCACTGTGTTTTGGAAGGTAGAATGGGACAACTAGAGCAATCCATAGATTTAGCTCTGACCCTTCAGGAACACAGCTGGACCTTGGGCTGAAGAGGATCAGGAAGCAGCTTCTGTTTATTCTCGAGTGGCCACTGCTTGTTTCACTAGCAGATAGGAACACGAATCTGCTGTGTCACTGAGGGCTGCGTGGGAACAACGTGTTCTTCACCATCCCTGCCTGGAAATCTGCAATTTAAAGTCTATTTCTAGCTTTTTGTGTGGTGATTCTGTCCGTGCAGATGCTACTAATTGGAGGGATGGGGGTAATAAGAACAACTCTTCTGCTTCTCCGACAGATCAAGAAGCTAAGGGACAAGAAGATGGCAGCGCTACACCAGCAGAACAAAATGATGGCCAGAAGGCAGGAGACAAGAGGGATGTGCGGTTGCCCCAGGTCCCTCAGCCCAAGCTGAATGGCCAGCAGCAGCCTCCCATCTCATCCCAGTACAGAGCAATGATGCCTCCTTATGTGAGTGATGCCTGCATGAACCCTTTTTAAGCAGCAGGGATTGGTTTTTGGCTGGTGGGATTTTCTTTGGCTCTTTTTTCTCCCCTCCATGGAATTCTTATCAGTTCTGCTGGAAGGGCAAGACTGAAACTCAACGCAGGATGTGGCTACCTGTCACTACATGGAGTTTGAACTTGTCAGGAGTTGATTAACACTTCCAGTCACTTCCCCTTGGGGACTTGATGTCACCCACTTGAAATATTAAGCAAACTTGAGTGAAGAGTCTCGCTTTATTTCCATTACTTCCTTTGATGGTCTCAGTGTACTTAATGCAGTAATACTTTTTAATGAGTGGCTCTGTTTTTAATCCCTTTTTAGATGTTTAATCAGTATCCCAGAATGGCATATCCTCCCTCCATGCAAGGTCCAACAAGATTTCCTAATTCTGAGCCTAGCAGGTAAGAAACCTAAAAATGGTTGTGGTTTTTTTCTGGGTATGAACTCTGACTTAATTTTAAAAAAGAAATCATTTGCACTGAGTATCTCGATGGTGAATATATACTGTGTAAGAACTGACACTGGTCAGTCTCCCAAGTTTTGTGGAGGACTGTCATGGGGTGTCTGGAGTTGGAGAACTCAAATGGAAAACTTGAGGCAATTCTGCATATTACAGGGATTTTGGTTGTGAAGAGCAGGAGTCACTTGCAGGAACATTTTAGAAACTTAAACCAGTATTTTGCCTATAAAAAGATTTTTCTGTTGTTAGAGTCACAGTATTCAGCTTCTGGTTGTCAGCTTTGATGCTTTCCAATTAAAGTTGAGCTCTAATGCACTATAAAACAAATTTTCCACTTTTCTGTGTGTTTTTCCATAGTGTAGAATAGCTGTGCACATGGAAGAGTAATTATTTGAATTCTGGTAGTCGCACATGTGGATGAGAGTTCACTGTGCTTGAAACAGCAGTGCTGTATATTTCAAATAATGGTCATACAAGTTGACCTTTTCTCTGTCATTTGTGGATAAGTAGTGACAGTGGCTTTTGTTTCTCTCATTTTTTAGAGGCCCAAGGGGAAGAGGCCCACCCTCATGGTGCTCAGAACCTATTGAACGCCCATCCATTCTTAGTGCTAGTGAACTCAAAGAGCTTGATAAATTTGATAATCTGGATGCTGAGGCTGATGAAGGCTGGGCAGGTAAGGACATCAGATTAATGGTCTGTTATTTGTATGCTGAATGTTTCTGAAAGGTTAATTGAATATTTGTTTATGTGTCAGGTGCTCAGAGTGAAGTGGATTACACTGAGCAGTTGAATTTCAGTGATGATGATGAGCAAGGAAGCAGTCAGAAAGAGAAGGAAAGTGGGTGAGTTTGTGTTGCCAATTAGATGGGAAATGTCACTTAACTAGATTTTGGAAAGATTAATGAAATGAGTGCAAGTACTCATTCCAGTAGCACTAATTCCAGTAATTTAATACTGTATTCAATTGCATAACTGCCTGCAGACTCCAGTCAGCTGGGTGTGGAGTAGAAATTATCCTGACTAAGAAATGCTGAGGCTAGGAGATAATCACCAAATACCTGTGTGGAGTATGCATTCTGTTTTTCTTATTTCTTTGCACATAGTGATGAGCAAACACCATCAAAAGATTCCCAGAGTCCTGATGGCCAGAAGGAAACTGAAGAACAGACAAATGCCAAGTCTACCACCCAGGTTTCCACAGCAGCAGCCAAAGGGTCTTACAGCAAAAGCTCTCAGCTTGATCAGGTTTGTGTGCTCTTCTCTTCAGCTCCTGTGGCAGCAGCCTTGTCAGGAGAGCTCCGACTCAGGTGTCTTTCCAAACTGTCAGGTCAATTAAGGTTATGAACATGAGGGAAGGCATTAGCTGCTGAAAGCATTATCTGAGCTGTGCTAACTGATCAGGTGCTGCTCAGACAACTTAGCTGCCTCTGGTCACAGCACAAAAATAGCCTGGCTTTCTGTAGTGTGTCCTGCCCCACACCCTGAGGGGGCAGAGCTCTTCACCAGGCACTGGGGCTCAGCTGACACACTCCACACTCTTCTGTGTCCATCCCTGGAACTGGATGAAGCCATTCTGGTGTTTATCAGGTTTTCCAGTGGATAAATAGCCCACACATTTTTCATGGGTGTGGGGATTTTTTTTTTTGGTATCATGGTCCACTTTCTGCAGTGCAGCTTAGCTGTAATGTCAGTTCACTTCTCACGCTAATGGATTTTATACAGACCATGTAGAATTCATCAACTCAGCCATTTTTAGCTTCCCTCTAGTAGAAGAATATTGCCATCCACCTCAATTTATGCCTGCTACAGCCCTATTTTTCCCCCTCCCCTTCCCCAGGAAAAGCTACTGTTGGTTTTGAAAATTTCTCAGAAGTATTTTCTCTTGACACCAGTAATAATGGAGATGGGAAATCTGGGAATAGTTTTACTTGTACTTTCTCTCTGTATTAAAGATCACACTGTTCTTTAAGGTTTGATGCTACATTGAATCTAAGGAAAAATGGTGCAGGAACATAAACTTAAATTGTTTAGCTCTCAGTTCATAAAAGTGAAAACGTTTTTGTCCTTGTTTCACATGTAGATTTGTGTTGACTGCGGATGCCTTGTTAGATGGAGTGTCTTAATGCAGTAGAAAAAAGTAAATCTAAAGTTTTTCAGTTTGGCTGTGGTTAGAAGCTTGCTTAACCTTGGTACTGTGTTTGATCCAACAGGATCGAGGTCCACCACAGCCTTCTATACATGAAAGAGGTGGCCCTGCTCTTCCTCCAAAATCTATTCTACCACCGGTAAGAAAGATTAGAATTGTCCTTATTTCCTTGAGTTAAATTCTTTAATGCTGTGGTGGAGGGATTTAGACTAAGAAAAGTAAAAATGTGCTTCACATAATGATAAAACTTTCCTTTAACAAGTAAAATGATCATAGTGCCTGGGGCTGGTGGGAATGGGACCCCAACACAGCCACACTGCAGTTGTGTAAAGCTGCCCCGTCTTGTAAGTGCCACGTGAAATGCACAAGAATTTCAGGAGCATTTAGTTATCCAGCCCCAGTTTGGAACTGGAGAGGACAGGAGCATGGGAACAGTGCTGGAGGGATGGCTGCCAACACAGATGAGGAGATAGATTCCCAAATGAAATGTGAATTAAAATCTCTCTTATCCTGAGCTACCTTGAATTCCTTGGCTCCTTGAGGGACTTCTGTCTGAGATTTAGAGCAGCTTGTAACGAAATCTAAAATATGTTTGTCATCTTTGCTGTCACTTTGTCGTGATGGAGAGGAGAGCAGACATGAGCCCAAGTGATTCTCTACCTCTCCTTTCTGAGCTCAGGTTGTGAGAGTCTGAACCAGATCAGGAAAGTGGGGGCTGGCTTTTTCTTCCAAGTCTTGCTTTTTAACGATGCAGATACACATGTGTTGACAAGTAGTTAAAATGTAGTATTTCAGCTGGTTGCTTATATAACAGGTGTTCAACCTGACTGATTTTCTTCCTGCAGCACCCTCCTCCCCCTGACCGGCAGATGGGAAGGCAGGGACCCTTTCCCCCTAAACCAGTACCAGATGAAGATGAAATTTGGAAGCAGAGGAGGAGGCAGCAGTCAGAGATATCAGCTGCAGTGGAGCGAGCCCGTAAGCGGCGCGAGGAGGAAGAGAGGAGAATGGAAGAGCAGCGAAAAGCAGCCTGTGCTGAAAAGCTCAAACGGTTAAACGAGAAATTCGGCTGCATGACAAAACCCTCCCGGGAAGACCCTCTGAAAGAGAGAGAAAGGGAGAGGGAGAGAGAAAGGGAGAGAGAGAGGGAACGGGAGCGGGAGAGGGAAAAGGAGAGGGAGCGGGAGAGGGAGCGAGAAAAAGAGAGGGAGAAGGAAAAGGAGAAAGAGAGGGAAAGGGAAAAGGAAAAAGAAGAAAAAGAAAAACTGGAGAAGGCAAAAGAACAAGAAGTGGAGAAGGAGAAAGAAAAAGAGGTGGAGAAAGAAGAGAAGGAGAATGAGAAAGAGAAAGAAGAGGAGAAACCAGCACATGAGGTTCCTGAGCCTGTAGAACCTGTGGCAACACCTGTAGTAGAAAAACAAGAAAGTGAAACCAAGAATAACAAGGAAGAAAAAGGTATGCTTGCACACAAGTAGAAGTTGTCCTTCTTAAAGCTGAGTCACAGTGCATAGCTGTTGTCTAGAAGTCTCATTTGCATACCTAATTAACCTAGTGCGTCTAGACCGATTATTTTCCTGGCGCATTACAGCTGATAACTGTCCTTTGAGCTAAGCCTGTTTGCCCAGCTCATCAGAAGATTAGGGGAAAAAATGGCTTCTGTGATTTAGGCTGGACTTTGAGGAATACAGAAAGAAAAGCAGGTTTTCTTCTCTTCCTAAAGAAGTGTCAGCCACCCATGTTGTTTAAAAAGCAGTGCAAATTATTTCAGCTGTTCTGTTCTTTCAGCAAGCCTAGAGAAGTAGACACAAAGGGCACCTATTTAAATGTGGTGCATTTTTTGTGCTGAAACTTGAATGCCATGAGAAAACTATTAGACTGTGCCTGGTAAGGTTATATTAGATTTAAGTGGATAAAATTGATTGTAAAACCAAACCTTACTGAATGAAAAAAAAAGTTTATCTGAATGTGATATGGTGTCATGGATACAGCACTTCTTAAATCACATAATAACTGCAACCTGAATGCCAGTGGTTGATTTCCCAATATATCTAAGTTTAAAAAAGAGGTGTATTAACAGCAGTTGTTCTGAGAGGTTGTCCTTGACTTTTTGTGCCTTTACTCGTTTTGGAAACTATGAAGTTAGAGAAAGCAGGCATTTTAGAACATTCTTTATCTGATATTCCGGTGAAATTGTCAGTTGTAATATTGACTGTTGTCTCACATAGGTGGGGGGGGGTCTGTTGTTTTTCTTTCAGAAGATCAAGCAGTCTTTACTCGACAAGACAGTGGTCGAAATGAGAAAGAGGTTTCACAGGTGACTCATGAGAATGAGCCAGACTCAGGATCCCAACCTCGTCCTGCTGTTTCCTCGGGCTATTCTAAGCAGTTTCAGAAGTCATTACCACCGAGATTTCAGAGGCAGCAGGTAACAAACCAGTTCATTAAAAGGAGGCTCATTTAAAGAATGCTGTATTCTGCCTCATTCTGAAGAAGGTGATCATAGGAGTTTCAGAAATCCTGAGTTTTTGCTTCCCAGCTTCTAGAAATCGTATTGGTAGGAATCGTTCTGCCTGAAGCACTTTTTGTCACTTGCAAGGTCTGTAAGTGAGCAGAAGGCTGGAGAGGCTTTGAAACTGGCCCACACTGGCATTGCCCTGCGCTTGCCTGTGGAACCTGAAGTCTGATGATTGATTATTTCTGCAGCTTTTCCTAAAAGGGTGTGACACTAACAGTTCAACTTGGGTGCTGTGGTCTGAGGAGCACTTTGCATTAATGACATGCACAAAGTATAGGTTGTTCTGTGTCTCAGCTACACACCAGTTAAGCTGTAGCTATTGTAAGTTGTCCAGTCTGGTTTTCTCCCTTTTCTCCTACATCATCCTGATGCATGTCAACAATTAACTTTCAGAATACTTGCTGTCCTGGAGATAATTGTACTTATTGTTTCCAAGTATTATTAGAGCTGTGCTCAAGTCTTCATCTTATCAAAAAGTCCTGTAATACTGGTTTTTCATCTGCAGGAGCAAATGAAACAGCAGCAGTGGCAGCAACAGCAGCAAGGTGTCCTTCCACAGTCTGCTCCCTCCCAGCCTTCGAGTGGCCCTGTCCCACCACCCCAGCACAGACCCCTTTACCAGCCCATGCAGCCCCATCCCCAGCATTTGGCTTCCATGGGCTTCGACCCCCGCTGGCTCATGATGCAATCCTACATGGACCCACGGATGATGTCGGGGAGACCTGCCATGGATATGCCTCCTATTCATCCAGGTAAACCTGGAAACATTGTTTTGCTGTTGAACCTACTTGATTTTGAGCTAGAAGTCATTCCTTAACCACACTTTGTTTAGTGAATGGATGGGGTTTTAAGAAGAAATCTACATTATTTTATTGTTTGGGACAAAACAGATTGTAGTCATATTGTAGTCCTATGAGAATGTGTACCTTTGGCTATAAAGTAAAATCCCAGCTGTCATACTGCAGGCATGTGAGTGACAGTTAAGATCATTGTGGATGTCAGCATAAGCCTTTCTTTGTTACAGACAGAAAGCTGGCAAGACTTAGGTTGAACTGAGAAAAAGTGTATTTACCATTTGTGTTTCATTACATTTTGGCACTACATTGCTTCCTAAAATATCCCATGAAACATTTCTGTTTTTACATCACATATTAACAACCTCCAGTGTCTTAATAAATTTGTGGTTTCAGACTCTTGACCCTAAAAAGTCCTTTTTAATTTGTGGAATGGCCATCTGATTTGCAGTTAGGAAAGCTATTGGGCATAAATAATAGAAGTCTGTCATGTAATGTAATGAAGATACCCTTTCCCTTGCTCTTTAGTTGAGCAGGTGTCCTCAGTGAGTGCAAGGAGTGGATGGAGGAAATAGCAGGCTAAGCAGAGATAGTGAAAACTACAAAATTTCTTTGAAATGGTAAAAGTTTTTCAAGCTGGAATGATAGAGTATAAAAAACTGCCTGTGTGTGCACTCATCTTCCTTTTGCCATTCAGAGGTTACAGCACTATCTTCATCCATGAGTTTACAGGTCCATAGGCCTGGTTCTTCCCAGTGTAGTGAAAGCAGACAGCTTTTTCCTCTTTTTGGGACATAGGATGCAAGTGTTGAGTGTGGTTTAGTCAGTCTGAGGTCGGCTGGCAGGGAATAGACATTTGGTTTCAACATGGACAGTCAAAGGGAAGGAGATTTTGGAGGGGAGAGAACATCATTCCTTGGTACCTCCTGACAGGCTTTGTTTGTGTTGAGGTCGGTTTCTTTGCTAATGTTAAATTTGTTTCAATTGTTGAACTTCACTCTGCCACAGGAATTATGCCTCCCAAACCACTGATGAGAAGAGAGCAGCTGGAGGGCTCAGCAGCTGCTTCAGACTCGTTTGAGCACATGGCTCGCTCTGCGAGGGAGCACAGCGTGCCTCTGTCAGAGCCACGCATGATGTGGGGCTCAGAGCCCTACCCCCACGCTGAACCTCAGCAGTCCACTTCTCCTCCCAAGGTCTTAGAAGAGCCTGATGATTTGAGGTAAGCCTGAGTTGTGCCACTCTCCAAGTCACACAGGTTGTAAAATGCGGTCTTGACTAACTGGGTTGTAGCTTCACACAAAACTTGAAAGGAGGAGTTGTGACTGGGGGATGCAGAGTGCTTGATGCTGTTGTACAAAACAGAAGACCCTGCTCTGTAGCAGGGTGTAGAAAGACATTTGACTCCTTGTTTAGCCTAGATGAACGGTGATTGCCAGAATATTTTGAATTTGCAGTTTTGTAGAACATTCCTACAGTGTTCTCCTCTGTTTTCTCTCAGTTCTCCCCATTTTAGAGAACTTTTGTCCAGTGTGTATTTGTTTCAAAAGTGGTATGTTAAGTACAAGTGGTATAAAGCAAAAGTCTCTTTTGGCCTTTGATCCATGGTGAATGGTCAGGATTTTCCTCTGCTTCTTAGAAGTGTTCAGAAATTCTTTCTGTTCTGCTGCCATTTGGATAGTAGTTGGTGTCTCCATTAAAAATTATTTCCTAGAGCTTCCTAGAGCTGACATTGATCCTTAATAGAAAATTATTTTATTTGAGTAATTATGTATGAATAAATTTTTCCCCCACATGCCAATACTCTTAATTGCTTTCTGCTTAGGTCTGAGGCACACTTGGAGCAAGAACGAGTTGCTGTCCCTGCCAGTGCTTATCCTGTAGAACACAACCAGTTGGACTCTCATCCAAAGACAGAATTTTTCAGAGAATCGGGAGAGGTAGAGATACAGAAGTTCCCAAGCAGGCCTTTGGAAGATGTACAACCTCTCCAAACTGACACACCTAACACAGCAGTTAATTTTGAAGGAGTGAGTGAGAAGGTTACACGTAGTTCTCCAGAAGAATTGGTGCCTATGGGGGAAAGTCACTCTTCATTAAAGAGAAGCATTTCCCATGGTTCAAGTCACTCCCTAAAATCAGAAGACCAGAGGGGTGAAACAGCAGCAAATATCCCTAAATTAAGTAACAGACCTATTGAGACAAAGGAGACAATTGAGAGACTTGAGATTAAACCGAAAAAAGAAATTTTGATCACTAATAGAACATCAGAAGGACCAAAACCTGAGAAAACTTTCAAACCTAAGTCTGAAACAAGATGGGGTCCTAGGCCAGGTTATGGCAGGCGAGACGAAGGTGGCGACAGACCAGTGAGAAGATCGGGTCCTATTAAGAAACCTGTGCTTAGGGACATGAAGGAAGAGCGTGAACAGAGAGAAGAGCGCGAGCAGAGGAAGGAGAAGGAAGGAGAAAAGACAGCTAGTGAAAAACCAGGCAAGCCTGAAAAAAGTGACAAAAAGGAATCACCTCAAGTGCCACTGTCTCAGGCTGAGCCCGAGAGATCCACCTCCAGCAGCGCTCCTCTGGCTAAGAAGATAACCCAGGATGCTGCCCCAGCACCAGCGAGCCAGGAGAGCAGTCAGCCCGAGGCAGCAGCTAAAGCTGTGGTGCAGCCCCCTGCCCCTGCAGTCCAGCAGCAGCTCCCAGCTGCCCAGCCAGCCAGTGCCCAGCTGCCCCCAGCCATCCCGCAGCCCCCGGCCGCCCCGCCGGCCGCTCAGCCCCCGCCCCACACGCAGCCCCCCGCTCCCGCCAGCAAGGAGGACAAACAGGCTGAGAAGGTGGTAAGCAAGGAGGTGGTGGAGAAACCACGCCTAGAAACCAGGCCAGTGAAAAGAGAGCCAGGCTTACCACCGAGGACATACTGGAAGGAGGCCAGGGATAGGGACTGGTTCCCAGATCAGGGATACAGAGGCAGAGGTCGGGGTGAGTATTATTCTAGGGGCCGTAGCTACAGGGGTTCTTACGGAGGACGTGGTCGGGGCAGTAGAGGCCATAATAGAGAGTACCCACACTACAGAGATCCTAAGCCTAGATCAGAGCATGTGCCTTCAGGGCCTGTTAGGCAAAGAGAAGAGAGTGAAACTCGTAGTGAGAGTTCTGACTTTGAAGTAATCCCAAAACGGCGGCGCCAGCATGGCTCGGAGACAGATTCTGACAGCGAAGTTCACGAGAGCGCGAGTGACACCCTGCTCTCAGACAAGGACAGCATCATCAAGGGCAAGCACCCGAAACGAGAAGAAAGAGCTGATGGCAAGAAGCCTCCAAAGCCCCTGTCGTTCAAACCTGAGAACAATATCAGAGTAGACAACAGATCCCTAGAAAAAACGTACATCAGAGATTATGAGAACAAGCCCAAACCAGGATTTCTTCCTAAAGGAGAGCCTTCTAGACGAGGCAGAGGGGGAATGTATAGGCGTGGTGGCAGGGATCCCGGGGGACGTCCTCCACGTCCATCCACAATAAGACGACCAGCCTACAGGGACAATCAGTGGAACCCCAGGCAAACAGAGATCATTAAACCAGAAGATGGAGAGCCTCCGAGAAGAAATGAGCATTATGGTCCTATACCAATTGATAAAAGACCTCCAAAATTTGAAAGGAAGTTTGATCCAAACAGAGAGAGGCCACGAAGACAGAGGCCTGCCCGGCCTCCAAGGCAGGATAAGCCACCACGCTTCAGGCGCCTAAAAGAGAGAGAAGCCGCATCCAAGATCAGTGAGGTGGTGACCAGCTCCACAACGAGTGCTACAGTTAATAATGCAGTTAATGAGCCCTCCAACCCTGCTCTGGATGTGTCAGGAAGTAAGACACCAGACTTGTCCAACCAGAATTCTTCAGACCAGGCAAATGAAGAATGGGAAACAGCCTCGGAAAGCAGTGACTTCAATGAGAGGCGGGAAAGGGATGAGAAGAAAACAGCAGATGCAGCAGCACAGGTTGCTGCAAAGGCAGGAGAAAACGCTGGAGCTCCAAAAAGGGAAATAGCCAAGAGAAGCTTCTCTAGTCAGCGGCCTGGAATAGACCGTCAGAACCGACGTGGCAACAACGGGCCAGCTAAGCCAGGGAGGAACTTCTCAGGGCCCCGGAGCGAAAGGCGGAGTGGTCCTCCTCCCAGAAGTGGAAAAAGAGGGTGAGTACCCAGCCTCTGTGAGGAAGCACATGGGGTGGTGGCCTTCTGTCATCCTCTTGTGGTTTGAAACCGTAAGCGGCTGGTTTAGATCTGTGGAGTGGTAGGAAAGACACTGATATGTGCACCCATGCTCTGTACTTTGTTTTTTCTGTTTATATAGACTCCTGGAACCTGAAGCTGAGAGTCAAGTGTTCTTGTATGCACAATGCTAAAAAAGCCTAATTTTAAAAAATTGCATTGCTATTTCTTAGTTGAGCTATGTGTCTTGAGGTTTGGATGCAAGCAGAAATGTTCATGTGAGCAGTTTTGCAGTTAATCTATAAATTGCTGCATTCCATTTTAGATAAATCACCTAACACAGACAAGCAGGTTGAGAGATGCTTACCATTTAGACTAAACTTTATTTTTCCATATGCTGAATTTGATGGAAAATTTAGCAGGGCATTTGATATTTCCCCAAAACAGCTTTTGCTGTTGAGCTTCTCATTAGGAGCTGAAAGTAGAAAGTCTGGACCTTACTAAGAAGTCAGTAAACACCTACAGCCCTACAGTGGGTTCTGAATTAAACTGTTGACTCCCTTCTGAGTGTTCTGTGTGGCATAATTTTCAAATGTTTTTTTTCTAAAACAGGCCATTTGAAGAGCAGGCAGCACCTGTGCCTGGTGTTGATCCTGCCAATGGCAACTCTGTACATCAAGAGGATGGAGGTGTCACTGCTGCAGGACAGAAGACCACCAAGGATGCAAGTGGCAAAAAGAGAGAAGAACCAAAGGCTGGTCCAAAGAAGCCTAAGGAAAAAGTGGATGCCTTGTCTCAATTTGATCTTAATAATTATGCAAGTATGTATTGATAACATCCTAATAATTTTTGATAGTTCTGCTAGTTTTGTTGCATATAGAGCTAGATGTTTGAAAACTTTTAAAAAAGGGGAATTTTTTAAAACACCAGAATAATTGTGCACTTGGGCATGACTGTCTTTCTGATACCTAATAATGTATGTGTCTCTAAAAGGTGGCAGACCTAATTGTGTGTTACATGTAGATGAGTACAGTTTTGTATAATCATAACCTTTCATTCCTACCATTCTCCATCACATTGTCATAATTTAGTTAATTCTCAAAAGTAAAAGCAGTGGTTATCACTGCTAGGCTTAGACTTGATATCTGGGAGGGTTCATTATTCATTACTGTGTTTTAGTAATTTCCTGGAGAATCTGGTACAGGAAGCTCCAGTTTTAAAGTTCTTAAATATGAAGTCCTTGCCTTTGAGCTCAGCAGCAAAGCACTTGGCAAGCAGAAGCTTGCCATTGATCAGGGCCCCCATCTGTGTCTGTGGGGAAGTAACTTCCACTCCAAAGCCAATTTTGGCTTGGTGCATTGCACCTGAAGCTGTTGAAACAGCAGCATCTATACCTTTCCTTTTCCTATAGGTGTTGTGATCATTGATGATCACCCTGAAGTGACAGTAGTTGAAGACTCCCAATCTAACTTGAATGATGATGGTTTCACAGAAGTGGTGTCTAAGAAGCAGCAAAAACGCTTGCAAGATGAAGAGCGCAGAAAGAAGGAAGAACAAACAGTGCAGGTACAAGACAAGCATTTATAGTGGGGAAAAAGCTGCTTGCAGTGCTGGGAATGTTGTCAGGGGTGCAGGAACTTCCTTCCAAAACTGTAGTTTCTTCTTCTAAATATAAATGCTTAGTTATATTTAATATTAAAGTTGTTTATATTTAGCAAATAAAATTAATTTTTATGTAGTCAGATTGGGATTCTGTACTTCTCAATCGGGCGCTGTCAGGCAGGTGGAATTGGCAAACTGATAAAAACACTTTTTCATACTGTGGTAAAGATTTACCCTATTGCTTGTAAATCATTTGATTCCAAGAAGAAAATGGATAAGAAATTACTGTTCCTGTGGTTAAATACCCCCCCAGAAAAATAGATTTCCTTTAAGGCTGGGTTAATCAGTTTGCTTTTTGCCTTTTGCACTCTGCAATTGCTGTCTGTACACTTTGTCACCTGGAAGAATAAAATTGGCTTCTCCTTACAGGTTTGGACCAAAAAAGGGTCAAGTGAAAAAGGCCGAGGTCAGAATTCCAAGCTGCCCCCCAGATTTGCCAAAAAGCAGCAGCAGGCAGCAGCTGCAGCTGCACAGCAGGCTCAGGCTCAAGCTCAGGCTCAGCCTCCCTGCCCAGCCCAGTCCCCTGCCCAGCCCCAGGCTCCTGTTCCAGCACAAAGCCAGGCTGCAGGAGGGACAGCCAGCACAGACTACACCGTGTCAGGCAAAGTCCTGCAGAACACCCAGCCTCACAACGGCCTGGCAGCTGAATTATGGGACAACAAAGTGCCTCCTACAGCAGTTCTGAATGACATCTCCAAAAAATGTAAGTGCTGGTTTTTGGATTTGAGGTGGGTGAAGCAAGCGTTGTATTTAGAGAAAGCTGATGGGCCAGCTGGCTCTCTGGTTGTATTTTTACCTGCAGATGGATTCTGCACAGGGAATGAGGGCAGCATACCCAAGTGCAGCATAGTGACCTCCAAAAAGAGGGGTTTGCAGTACAGTATTTTATGTTATTGTGTTCTTTCCTCACAAGAAATGAGCAGCTGTCACTCCGTTGAGGAGTCTGTTTTGTCAGACTTGGTCATTGTTCCAGACATGTTAATTGCCCCACTTGAAAGCAACTGAATAGGTAGCACATTTTTAACCACTGATTAGGTTAATTAAAGCTTATTTACTCAAGACATCTGTAATTTACTTCTCAGTCAGTCAGTACATTGATTTGAATACCTCTAACAGCCTTGAGGGTTTTTTTAACTCTATCTTTTCTTAATTGCCAGTGGGACCCATTAGCCCACCTCAGCCACCTTCAGTCAGTGCCTGGAACAAGCCTCTGACATCTTTTGGTTCAGCTCCATCTCCAGAGGTAAGAATGAGGGGAAGAAGAGTAGCTGTGCTTGAAGCTTACCCATCCAAATTATATTTATTTGGGGTTGGGTACAGATTATCCATTTATCCAGGAGTGCAGATACTTAAGCTAATGTGCATAGAATTCCATGAAGTCAGGAGATAGTATGGAAGCATGGGATATATGCTGGTGGTTTTATAATTGCAGCAGGGAAAAGCTGTTCTCTTGATAATAACTCAGCCATTCACAGATTCTGTTGATGGCTGTTACTCATTACATTTCCAAAGAAAAATATTGCCCAGTTTGCCTGATTGTGTAGGGCTCAGTGAAGTACACAGAAACAGGATGTCTCCAAGGAACTAAAGGGGTTTTGTGTTCCTTAAATTTGAGATACAAAAAGCAGTCAGCAGTATTTATACCAGTATTATCTGTGGATATTCCCATGGAATTTGCATAGCCTTAAATTTTACATTTAAAGTGCTGTGGTCTGACTTTTCTGGTACTTTTTTGGTCTTAATTGTTTTAAACAGCAAGAATGTTGAGACAGCTGTTGTAGGAGACAGTTTGAACTGCACAAGAGATGTGGAAATACTTTTCTATTTCTTACTGTTTCTCTTGAATTGAGCATTAAGTTTTGAACTTCCCAGAGAATGTTGTGAACCTGAATCTGAATTGCACTTGTTCCTCTTGATCTTGGTGATATTTACATATTTCTTCACTGCTTTTTTCTTGAGCTCCTTTAACAGTAGAGACTTGAGGAGGAGGAAGTGTTTGTAAAGATATTGTTTATTCTTGCAAATCTGTTGCAGTCACAAATGGTACCTCTGCAAAAGATAAAAGTACCCTTCTAGTGGTTTTCAGCTGAGCACGTTTTTAGTGTTCTTTTTTGAGCCATTGTCATTGTACTGATACAGAAAATATTCAGGATGGGTTAAATGTTTGCTTTTTAACCAGGGGACAAAGCCTGGACAAGAAGGTGGAGTCGATCTTGGTATAGAAACCATTCAATTTGGAGCCCCAGCTTCCAGTGGCAGTGACAATGAAGTTGGTCCTGTGCTGTCTGAGAAATCCACTGACAAATTACCAGAACCCAAAGAGCAGAGACAGAAACAGCCTCGGGCTGGACCCATCAAAGCACAAAAGGTAAAAGGTCATAATTGCAGTACAAAGTTCAGTCAGAAAAGGGTTACAAATAGCAGAATAGAATACACTGAGTTAGGACTAGACCCATAAAAATTGCATCCCTTTTTATATTTCCTAATACAATCAGCAAGGTGGTTCTTGCAGAGAAGATGTGCAGGGTAATTAAACAGCACCTTAGCCCAGCAGAGGCTGCACATTGGTTCTGTATTTGAAGCCAGGGATGGGAGTATGGATTTGTGATAGCTTTGTTGGTAAACTGGATGTGGTGAAGTGCTTTGTTTTTATTTGTAGTTTGAGTTTTCTGGTTTTTCTTGGGGTTGCCTCAAGGTGACTTAAGGCAAGGTCACACTCAGGCCTCCTTGAGAGCTGTTTGGAAACAGCAGTGCAGTGCTGCCCTGGCTGTGTCTGCAGGTGCAGTGGTTCTTCCTGCCTTGCCCCCTAAAGGGATGAATGGTGCCCTGTTTAGTTTTGTAGCCAGATTATCAACTGATCAGTACATGAAGTTGCAGAAAAAGAAGTGTTTTGAGGAAAGGGAGGAATGTTAGAGACATTACTTTGCGGTCTGCAGTTCAAATGCACAGGTGTCTGAATAATTAACTTTTTTGCAACTAATACTAAATAGCTAATCAAACTTATATCAGCTTAAAAAATAAGTGTGTTGCTTGCCTTCCAGAGATTTTCTGTTATTTCCACCTCCAGTGCACACTAATCTGTGCATCACTAGCACTCAGCACCAGCTTCTAATTCTCAGAAAGAGAAGGTTATAGCAGATAAACTTGTCTGGTGACTTAGAGTGTCAGCTATTCCAGTCCCTCTTGATGTCTGAGATTTGGCAGCAGTCCTGATGTAATTAAAGCCCTTTTGTCTTTCTAGGAGAGTGGATGTTTCTTTGTGTTCATTGTTAAGGTTTTGGTTGTTTGTTGGGTTCCCCCCCCCCCCCCCCCAAAAAAAAAAAATCCAAAAAAAAGAGCTGAAATCTGGAAGTTCAGTCACACACAGAATGAATTTAACTTCTGCTGTATGAGACACTGAGTGGACGTGTTGCAGTTCATGGCTTTCACTGCAGAATATAAGACATGTTCAGTAGAGAAATATGCACTGATTAAAACTGCTGATGAATTGCAATACCCCCTGTCTCAGATACACTGCAGCATGCCTCAAACTGCCCAGTAAAATCACTTTGATAGAATGAACTCCAAAGTTAAATAGAGACAATCTACTTGACACTGGATAGAAAGTTCCTTTTTTCTGCATGTTTAGAGCTGTCAAGATTTCTGCAGATTTTGTTGAAAGACACATATGTGACTAAATAGTAAATGCATTGGAGGGTAATATTTTTTTACACTCCTTTGAGTGAGGCAGCTGTAAATGTAACTGCCTTGATGACAAAAAATAAATCCCAACAAACAAACAGTTCTTACACACCCACCCACTGCTGTGGTGGTATTGTTTGCTGTGAAGCCTAAATGCAAGCTTATATTCAAGATTGGAGATTGGTATTGTTGAATTAATATGGGACATGTAAGAGGACCATACTTGAAACAAAGCAACTTACCTTTCCAAGGCAAAGTGTGAAGGTTTAAGTGACCTTAAAGTGTCTGGAGGAATTTCAGCCTCTATAAAGAATTAGAGAAAATATTATTTGGGGTATTTTAGAGAGTCTTCATTACTCCCGAAATACCTGGTTTCTATTGAGGAAAAACAATTAGCAGCTGCTTATAAAAGCTTAAGGAATTGAATTTTCAGGACTGCCTTGGAGGGATTTTAGTGCTGCTCAGCAGTGAAGTGGACTCAGAGTCTCAGCCAGAAAGGACGTGGCTGTTGAAGCAGCAAAGCATTCAGGTTCCCTAGGGCCCTTCATTCTGCTGTAACTCAGCTGCACAGAAAGGAACTGCTGAATTGCAGCAGTGATCCAGCCATGGTGTCTGCAGTATAAGGCAACACTTGTGTTTTATTTTTTCTGGATCCCTTTAATGGTCAGTTTCTGGGGAAAAATGCTGCCAACATCCATACATCAAGATAATTTCAAATAAAGGTAGAGTCTTCTGTTCTACTTTCCTGGGGCCCTGTAAAATCCTGAATCCCTGAAAATTAAAATAACCTGTAGATATGCAAAGTCATGTGGTTTCTGTGTTTTTTCTGCTTTTCTTATAAGGACAGTCAAAGTGACATTCTTTTGTATTTTATTTGAACTCTGCCACTTCCCATAAAAAATTCATTGCTTGAAAACAATGGTTTGGATTCCTAGTGTTCAAAATCAATGCATTTCATGTACTTATGACTTAGTCTCAAGTTCTTTACCTGATAGAAAATGCTTCCCCTTGAAAAGCTTTGTTCTGTTTAAACAATGACTTTTAGCATGTTATAAGTATTTTTGCTGGATAGGACACAGAGAGGAAAGCATGACTGACAAGTTAACACTAACTTAGCTTCCAGACTTGAGCCCGGTAGAAAACAAAGAGTATAAACCTGGTCCTATTGGGAAAGAGCGTTCTTTAAAGAACAGAAAGGTGAAGGATGCCCAGCAGGGAGAGCCTGAGGGACAGGAGAAGCCATCTCCCACCTCTGTCAGAAGCCCAGAACCTGTCACTACAAAGGAGACCAAAGCAGCGAGCGAGCTGAGCACCGAGATAGGAACCATGATATCTGTGTCTGCTCCAGAGTTTGGGACAAACACAAAGGTAAGAAAAATACTGCCAGAATACTGAGCACTGTATGTAAAATGTGATTGCAGTGAGGGGTTGACACTTGGCTGCCTGCTGGTGGTGCTTGGACAGCAGAGCCCACTGAGTGGCAGATAGGAAACACTGGTGCTTGAATTCAGAAGTGCTGCAGAGATGTGATGTCTTGTCCCTGACACAAATCAGCTTGGAAGTCTGTTCTGCTGAATGGCAAAACTCAGTCCTGAGCACTGCTGTGGAGAGTGGCACTGGAGCCTGGTGTAGGCAGAGTCTGCAGACTCAGATCAATGTGATGTATGCAAGATGACTTCCAGCAGAGAAGTGAAGTCGTGCATGATTGCTGGATGAGTGTATGGATGACCTCAAGCTGTGAATTAAGTGCTGTTCTGTGAAAAAAAAAAAATCTCTAAACTAGCAATGTGCTAAAGCTTTAGGTAAGGCTTGTTCTGTGTCCCTAGATGGTCATGTGTATCCTCTTGGCTTGGATATTGTCTAGATATTCCTTGCAGAACTTCACAGTATTTAGGGCTCATCATAGTCCCCTGTTTTCTTTATAACTGCTCAGCAGTGAGATGGTGATCTGCTGTTGGGATTCGTTGTTCTGCAGGTCAGTTCTTAGATGTGGCTGAAAAACATCCCCAGAGGCATCTCCTTTCTGCCTGTGTCTTGACAAGTACTCTCGTTGTCATCTCTCAGATGTAAAGAAGTGATGCAGTTTGAGTAGCTACTGCTTAATAGTTATACCTGCTTTGGTACAGGAAAAATGATCCTTGCAGGTTTGAAAAGCAGTTTTCTAAGTATAGAAACTTATAAGACCATCCTGGTCTTAAGCAGAAATCTTCTGATGGCATTTAGGAAAACTGATCCTCTTTAAGAGTTACATTAATAGTTGAAGAATATGGAGTGTGGATCACCCCCAATTCATCTTTGTCACACATCTTTGATCCCACAGCTAGGAAAATAACCCCAAACCAAAGGACAGCTTAGGCAGCTTTTTGCCATAAAAGATACTGTCTCAATGAAGTGTTGCTACAGAGCAAGTGGAAGGATATTTGTGTCCAACATGGAAGCTGCAGGCTTAAGAAAATTCAGTGCAGGGATTTCTCATCCTTCCTGACATTTTCCATCTTGTAGGTAGGTGTGAGTGGTTTATGTTCATACCAGAAACTGATAAATGTATGAGAATCAGAAGTGCAGAGCAGTAAATACCTTGCTCAGGTGTTTGGTGAGCCTGTTTGGTTCCTGTGCTTCCCAGGGTCCCACAAACTCCTGTGGCCAGAGCTCAAGACAGGAGAAGAGGCTTCTTCTAAGCCACAAACAGAATGGGAAACACAGCTTTGATTACTGCAGCCTGACTGAGTGTAGTCAAGTAGCTCTGCTAAAATCAGCAACATTTCCTCTCTGCAATTGTATTTTTGAAGTATGAGTTTTTCAAAAGGGAAGTCTGGACTTTGTGCCAGTCTGGGTTTAGTTTAACATGGGTTGCCAAGGTTCTTTGAACTGCCACAGTACTAAAGCACTGAGGTTCTGTTTCTGGAAGGAAAACCAGAGTGGAAAGAGGCTTTCCAGTTTGTGCTGCATATGAAAGTTCTCAATTTCTCTATTGAATGATTGCTTAAAGAAGCCTTTCATAATAGGCCTAAATACTCCTGTCTTAACAGCACCAGGTTTGCCTTTAAATTCCTTTGTTAAGAATAGTTCCTGAGGCAATAGTACGTTGTTTTTTCTAGGAAAGAAGTGGAAGCTAAACCAACAGTTACATCTCTGGAAGTTAAACCAAAAACCTGTGCATTTATTGGATAAGATAACCTTCATGTAGGTTTTTCAGGAATGAACCTGCAATAAATGTCCCTTCTTTTTGAAGAGTCTTTTAAAAGGGGTTCAAATACTGCTCCAGCCTTGGAGTTCTTGTACTGATGTACATTGAAATTGCTTTTTCTTGTCTTGGTACTCTTTCCATTGCTTGTTCATGAGGGAGGAGGTGTTGACATCTTTAACCTGTTGTTTCAATGTCAGATGTTGATGTTGTGGCAAACTTAAATGTCTTTTCTTTTGATAGTCTTAAACATCCCTCTCAGAGATTCCTGCTCAGCTTCCAGGAGTGCACACTTGTGGTGTATTTGATTTAAATGTCTGTAAAAACCAGCTGTCCTCCTTCAGAAGCTTTGCAAGAGTACCCCATCCATTCCAAAACAAACATCTTGATAAGAGCATGTGCCTTTAATCATACAAGACTGCTTAGAAACTGTATAAATATAAATTAACTCCTACAGTGAGGTGTTTAAGTTTAGTACATAAGTATGATGCTCAGAAGCCGTTGCAGCTGTTTCTCTTGGATTTTGCAGTATTTTTGTAGTGAAGGCAGTCTGATGTGTAAGTTTCTGAATTGGGTAAAACATCTTAGCCCTTGCCTTTCCCAGCCTTCCATTTCAACCTGTCAGATCCCAGGGAGACCAGTACCTGGTTGTGGATGCCTGTGAAGTATTTGTACAGGCAGCTGTACAGCTTTGTCTCACAGATCGTGGCTAAAAGGACATACAGACTGGTTTTCAGAAGATTTTGAGTATCTTTCAATCTCTAATTTGGGTGATTTATCTAAATCAGGAACCAATCAAATAGCTAGTTCATCTCACTAAGTACCCTGATCCTTTACAGCAGGGTCAGCTCTGAGGTCTGCCTTGTGCTTTGTTCAGTCAAGTCACTGGAGGTTTTGTGATTTCTTCTTTTTGAAGGAGGTCGTTACAAGAAGTCTGCCTGTTCTTTTTCTTCAGCTGCAAACAATTTGTGGAGAACTCCAAAAAAGCATAAACATGAGCTTATTGCTCTAGCTGTTACTAGTTTATAATAAAGTAATCAGTTGGTTTCTTCAGTCAAACAGTTGTACAGGAGAATCACTTTAACTGAATTGTAAAAGCTTGTGGTGATAAGCCACATCTAACAGAATCCTGGACTTAATGTAGCAGGAAATGAAGGATGGAGATTAATCTACGTTTATGGGGTGGTGTTCATGTGGTTAAAGCATTGTCTTTTCTGCATGTTCAGCCTGTAAACCACCCTTGTGCTTCAGCATTGCACATGCACTTGTAAGGGCACCACAGCTGGTACAGTGGTTTGGGTTTAATTCTAGTGAAAAAGCTCTTTTTGTGCTGTGAGTTTGCAAAGTAAGAAAGTTAGCAGTAGTCTTGATCCATCTTCTTTCATAAGGATTTGCACTGCTCAAACCCTGAAAAATTGCATTCAGACCTTGAAGGAAATTTAATAAAAACACTTCCTCTTTCTTACGCAGTAATGCATCCTTAAAAAAATAGGGAGCCATTTAATTACTTCATTAGAAGGTCTGTGTGATGAAAGCAGCCTTGCATTCTTGCCTTGTTTTACCCAGATTAAATTTGCCTGTTGGAATCCAGTGCAAATGTGCAGCTTGCAGTCTGGTGGTTGGGATTGTGGGTAGCACCATATATCTTGTATTTCACCAGTTTAGCAAGTAAAGGAAGTAAATAAATGGAGAAAAGAGTTCTCTGTTTTCTTCATAAATTATAAAAATAAATCCATGTGCACGTTGTCCTCTCACCCTGCTATGGTTTAGCTTGTTCTGGTCTTTTACCAAAATGAGCTCGTCCTTTTAAGGAGGATTCTTTGTCATTTGTCAGTTACTATCTCAGTCCTCTAATTGCTTTTTTAGAGGCCTTGCTGCAGGCCTGAGGAGGAAATTGAGTGTGCACTTTTTTAGTAGCTTATCCCTCTGGTTGGATGGAATTAAACAAGCATTATATGGCTTGTGTCTTCAAAATCATTACGGGTTGGCAAGTCCAGACACTCAGTAACAGTTCTGCTGCTGATTTGTTCTTCAGTTCTTTTGTGGTGTTTGGTTCTATCAAGATGGTGGAGCCTTTCCTGGGCACCAGGGATGTAAAACTTCAGACATTTAAACTTTGCACAGGCCATTTCTGTCTACAGCTGCAGGAGTCACTGCCTACTGCCAGCACTGAAAGGACCTTGTTTGCTGAGCACATGAAGGGCCACTTGACTGTGACAAATAAGCTTCAAAAAAAGCCTCTGAGCAGACTGGAAACCTCAGTCCTTTTCTTCCTTGAAATCATTAAGCAGTGCAGAAATCAGAAGGTAGCCTGCACCATCCAGAGAATCTGAGTCTTGTGATTTTCAGAGACAAAACTTACAGGAAAGGAAATTGTTTTGCAAATTGCAACCATCCCTTTGTGTTCTTTTTCATCTGGAGGGCCTTTCTTGTCATACTAAGAAATTTCTGTATTTATTTGAAGCTACAGAAAGCTTTCAGCTAAGGTATTTTACTTTTTAAGCTGACTGAAAGGGCCTGCAGGTGGCTGAAGCATCTTGGGTGACAAATGATAACTGGTTGCACCACCACAGTCCAGTTTACAGTGCCCAGGAGATACATTGCTCTGTATGTTCTTGCCTTACAGACTGTATTTTGACTTTTCTCCAGATGTACATTGTGAGGTCATGAGGCAAACTGTAATCTTCTAAGAATCCTCCTGACCTCAGTAGCAATTCTGCAGTAAGGATTGCTACACATGACTTGTAAGAAAAATGTGTCAAATTCTAATCTTCTGTTGCTTGCTGAACTCCTCCTGTAGAAAGGCTGACATCTGTCCAAGAAATTGAAATGGAATTTAGGTAAGGGAGATATTTTAATGGAATTGTTTTTCTTCACAGGAGTCTGTAACAGACTACACTACACCTTCTTCTCATCCTAACACAGTGGCTACTAGCAGTACAAAAATGGAGGAGACTTTGGTGACGAACGTAAGTCCATTGCAGTGATCGTCTTGACTTTGAAGACAAGAAAATATTTTCACACTTCTTTTAAAGCACCAAATAGTGCCTTCAGTGAACAAGTCCACAGGGTTCCTTTCATGTGAACTAGCTGGGCTTTTTCCAGTAATCTTACTCGGAAGGACATTTGGTCTGATTAGTACCTGCTCTGGAATTCTTCAGGTATTTTCTTGTCTTTTGAACAATCACAGTGAGCTAAAGAGCACAGAAAGTGGAGATGTTTATAGGGACAATTCTAAAAAAAGCAAAGATAGGCATAATAAGGGAGTGTGTTCTTGGCAGCAGTTGGGACTTGAGCCTGGTACCAGTAGCAAAGCTCTGTAGGCTGTTTGAAGAAAGGCTCTTACAAACAAAGGGATTATGAACTGTGGCCTGAAATCACGGCAACTGCATGCAAAGGGAGCAGCTGAATGGTTGTGAGAGCAGACAGCAGGCTTCAGGTGTTCAGTTGCTATGGAGATGAGGTGTTTGCAGCCCTCAAAGCCAGTGCAGTGATCCTGACTTGTGAGCGTGGCACAGTGGTTGAGAGCTGGGTTGTGACTTGTAGCAAAATCAAGTTTGTCTTGAGTGTGCTGGGGCATCAGGGAGCTTGGATCTTGTGATTCTTGTTGTTTAAGTAATGGAATTAGCTCAGGGTTGAGTCACTTGTTGATGGGGAAGGTAGAATCATACAGTAGGATCTCAGTTTTTATGAAGATGTCTTGTGAATTCCATCTAAAAATGCTTTTCAGCTTACTGCAGCACCATTTTGAAGCAGTACTGATTGAACTTCTTACTCTTCTGCTGGCTTTTGTGGTAGTGTTGTGGTTTTTGACTTTGGTTAGTGTGGAAGACTGATTGCTTTTGTGTTAATGATGTCCAATCCTTGTGGATGTTGGAGTTGGATTTCTAACACGGGAATTAGGGGTTCCTGGCCACAAAGGATCTGTGCTATCCCCTGCTTCAAAGCTTCAGGATCTGTCTTTTGCATTAGCCTTATCTCATCCAGTGGAAGTCCATTAGCTAAGCTGTGGATAGAGGAAGGAATGGTTAGGAGTAACAGACTGGACACTGCAGTATTTTTGATTCATTTCCTTTAAAACTTCTAGGAAATCCATTGGAGTTTTCAGAGGCAAAGATAGCAATAGCATTACGTCAGGTTTATTTCCCCAAGTATCACGTCTTTCATCTTTTGAAAGAGAAAACAGCTGAACTCAATTATTGGATGGCAAATCTGTTGTAGTTTGTTTCATGGTCCTGTGATTTTGCAGGTCTATAAAAGCTTCCTCTTTTCAGAAACTGCATCTCAGAACTCAAGGTCATGAAGCCCCATGTACTGTATTGGTACAAACAGGGACAAACCTGGCTTGGGAAGAATTTTTGCATATCAGTAAACTGAAATGGTACTTGAAATTAAATCCCCAAACAGAGAATTGGTGTTTGATTATGCAGAGGACATGGACACCTTAAAACCTTAATCTTCAGCCTCTTTGAGAGATGAGAAGCATCTTGGCACCTGCTGAGTGGCCTTTCCTTGCCTACCAAATTTTCACCTTATTTTATCAGTCTCCCTGCCAAATGCTCAAGCCTTGAAGAAATTGTAGCTCACTTGATAAAGCTTGAGCTTTGCTTTCTGGGGCTTTTCTGGTAGACGTAGTTAGAATGTGATGTGTGTTGCCTGCCTTTCAGGTGCCCCTGCCCCACACCCTTCCCCTCCCTAGGAGGGAGACTTTACAACAGAGCTCCAGCCTAACTCCAGTTTCTCCC
This sequence comes from Onychostruthus taczanowskii, assembly GCF_017590055.1. Lineage (NCBI taxonomy): Eukaryota > Metazoa > Chordata > Aves > Passeriformes > Passeridae > Onychostruthus > Onychostruthus taczanowskii. Next base: position 3,653,038 of record NW_024504012.1, read on the forward strand.
GCTACCGTCGACCTCACCCTCAAGGTATGTACCACATCCCTCTAAGGGTCGTTTTCTTGCATGCAGGGGAAAAAAGTTATTGGAGAACTTGCTGGTGAACCTTTTTTTAGAGCCTTCCTTTGTTTCCTCTGCTGAACTGCTTTTGCATATAATGGATGGCTGAAACACGAGACTCTGTCAAAGGATGCATTTAAACCATAAATTTCTAACCCCATTTTGCATTAACACTTGGCATCTCAACCAGTCTTGGCTCCCACTGCCCTGAAAAACCAAGATCCTAGAGTTTTAGCGTTGGACCACAGTGCTCATGGCAAACCATCAGAATCTGGCTGAGGATTTTTGAGTGTTGAGCTCAAGATAAGTTGCCTGGTTTGGTGTAAAGGCTTGAAGGATTTGCTTGATAAGCCAAGTTTGATTTCTTCTTGGTTCTAAGACTTTGGTGCAGTGATAATTTGGTTTTGAGTTGGATGGCTGAAGTTCCAAGTAGTGACATGTAATGGTGTGTTGGTGTCTCTGAAAGGCAGTTAGATCAGCGAGTCAGAGCGTGTTTTGTAGTGTTGTAAATGTTCTGTTGTTTCCTGTTTCCAGTGCAGACCAAGTGTGGAGAATATTTTCAGTGCTGTTTTCCCATTTTGTTGGATTTTGGACTGTGTGCATTATATAACTCACTAACACAGAGTTGGGCTCTAGCTTTGCTACTGTATTTTTAGAAGTTGTTGGGTTTTTTCTTTTTTTGGTGTCCTAGATCTGCTTTGTCATTGTGACTGCAGGGGACTGAGCCAGTAGAAGTGTTGTTGCTGCTTCTGGTGTTAAGGAATAGTGGTGTTTGACCTTAGTTTGTCTAAGTTTTTAAAAGAAGAAATGAAACTTGATTGGATGCAGAGCTAATGCTTTGGAGGAACTTGCTTGTCAATGCCAGTGAGACTTGTCTGACTGGCTTGGTTTGACAGCTGCTTGCTTGTGTTCTCTACAGATGAGAAATATTCATGTTCTGTTGTTGAATCTCTGCTTTTCTTTTGTTAACACTTTATTTCCTAAAAAGAGTATAACACCTCTTTCAAACAGTAGACCTAAAGAAACGGGGAGAGCACTGTGGAGGGAGAAATAGTTTTTTAAAAACTGGGTTTCTGGTACATATTCTTGTGTAATAAGTTATCCTAACGTGACTTTCTGGCGTCTGAAAGTGTTGTTCTGAAATAGTCTCTGGCTGTTTGGCAGCTGGAGATGGAATCCTGTGTCATACAGGTAGGGCTCAAAGTTACCTGAAAGTTACCTCAAAGTGTGGGACGCTGCCCAGTTACAGAGCAAACTGTGGTGTCTGTATCAGTCATCCTGCATTTCTTTTCCTGTTCTTGTGGTGTCAGTGATTTCTCAGTGGATGATAGATTTTTGGATGTGTGGTAACAAAATAGGTCAAAGATCCATGTTTTGAGGCTATCTTGAAGAGCCCTCTGACTGAAATCTGGATGGAAAGCTATATGGAAGCAGCTTTGTCCCTGATTTCTTCATTCCAGTCACTGGAGCTCTACCTTCTTTTCACAAACACAGAAGGCAGCAGGCTTGTTCTGAAGCACACAGTGAGACTGTCACTGTCACAGCAGGCACAGCTCTGCTCTTTGTCATCCTCTTCCAGTACAGCCCTTGCATCTTTAAAAGATAGTTCTGGAGCAGGAGAGAGAAAAGCATTTCCTTCATTTTCTTAAAAGAACAAAATGTCCAGGTTCTGCCTGCATAAAGGATTATTCCCTGCACCTGCTCCTCCCTCCATTCCCCGTCACAGAAAGTTGTCTGTGAATAGACTTGAAGGGCACTTGGCCACAATTGCTCCCACTGCTTGCCATCATTCTTCAGTGGAGGTATAAGGTGCTCGTATGGGAAGCCTTTTTGAGATCTTGTTTCCTTGGAGTAACTTTGCTAAAGACACCTTTACTCAGTCATCCTCTTAAGGACTTGGCTCGTAGGGCTGTTGTAGGTAAGGAGCTGAGCAGAAGAAAGTCCAAAGCAATCTCAAACTGAGTGCTTGGCCTTCTTCATGTCCCAGGTTTCATCTAAAATTCCTCTCTAGGCATCTGGTCAAGAAACTGACACGTTTGAACTTTCTTTTTCTAACCATTGAGACTTTGGTGTATTTAAGGAAAGGCACACTGGGGTGTGTCTCCAGTGGAGGTTTTGGGTAACTTGGGCAGGACTGTTCTGCAGTGTGAAGGTCCCAGTGGATCAGTGATGAAGAGAAGCCTCAGCCGGCCATGATCCCCTCCTTATTGCCCTCCTTTCTCCCTGAGCAGTGAAACTACAACACTGTCCCCAGTCTCACTTAATTTAGAGCCTCTTAAACCTCCCTGTCTGGTCTGTAGATGGTGCTGAATAGGCATTCCTAGAGTATCAATGTCTTGCATCTTTTTTCCTAGCTTATAAAAGTTAGAGGTTGCTAGAGGCTTTCCAAAAGAAAACTTCAGGACTCTGTGATATGCTCTAGATGTGACAAAATGCAGTGTGTAGCTTTTGCTATCAATAGTTTCTCCAGGACATCATGAAAACCAGTGAACACAGAACCTTCTACACCTTCTCTAGCCTGACAGTCACAGGTACTCACTTTCTCTCAGTGCCAGTGCAATATAAACGAGATCCTTTCCAGCCCATCAGTGATGAATGAACTTTGCCTTGTCTGTAAGAATCAGAACCAGTTTGGAGGAAAATGTTGTGGAGAGGAAACAGTGAATGATTGCTGGGGAAGATGATCTCGAAAATGAAAATAGGTGACTTGCCCCCAGAGGACTTAATGTGTAACTAAGTTTCCTTCCTCCCCCTTTATTCTGTTCAGGAATCCAGAACCTCATTTTCCACTCGGGTGTGTATTGATCACCTGTGATCCACTTCTTTTGATACTGCTCTGCTTTTTTACCATTTCTGAAGCATCTAGACAAATAGCCTAAGCCATGTTTGATCTGTCCAGACTCTGCCTAACTCATGTAAAGCAGGGCAGGTTGACAGGTGTGGCTTTGAGAGACTGCAGGTCCCAGTTGGGGGTGCTCTCTGGAGCAGGCAGTGAGGGCAGATGTGTGGTGAGTATCTATTTGCCCCACCACTAAAGGCAGCACCTGGCCTCAAAAAACTTACAGTCTGCTAGCAAAACTTGTGTTTCCACTGGAGACACCTGAAGGTTGTGCAGAAGTCCACGGATCATGTTTGAGCTTTTAAATTAGTGAGTGTAGTCTAAACATTAATATTTCCTGCTCATTGGACCCTCAGAAGTGTGTCAATTTAGATTTCATGTTGCGTGGCTAACATAGCAAGAATTAGATTTTACTGGCTGCAGTAAAACAGTGGTTTTTTCCACTTCTGGGGGAAGGTAACTGTATCTATAATATTTAAAGTTTCATCTCCCTTGCTGTGCAAGACATAAACTCATAATTACAGAAATAGAGGAGCATGAAGCATTTTCTAGCTTTAACATAAAGCAGCACACACAAGCTGTGTCAGCTTGTGGTTGCTTCTTGAGCAGTAGTTGCTTTGGAAATCTAAACGTGACTGCTGTCATGTTCACTGAAGTGCAGTAGGTATCTTTGGTGGTCACTCAAAGTGGATGATGGACCAAGAAAGCAAAGGGCTGCTTCATTTAAATGGCCCAAGTAACTTGGAAGTAAAGGACTTGACGGAAATATTTAGAGGGGGTTTTCCCTTTCTTTTGCTCACTGTGTCTTTGCTCTTCATGTCAAACAAAACCAAGCCAAATTAGTGCAAGTGAATTCTCTTTTGAGCATTGGCTGTTAAGATGATGAACTGTGCACATGTGCAGTTGGAGCAGATGAGCAGCTCCAACTTGAGGCTGTTTGCTTTTTGCATGAACAGAGTTGCACGATGACAGCGACTTCCAAAAGAGGCTCGCATGAAGCCCCTGTTGCCTATTAACTAAAAAGAACTGTTAAAAGAGGAGCAGCGACTGCTTGAAACTTCCTAATAGATGAGGAAATTTTTTTTTTCTTTTCAATAGATGGAGTCTGCACGCAAAGCATGGGAGAATTCCCCAAACATGGGGGAGAAGAGTTCCCCGGTGACCTCAGCAGCGTCTCCCATTGCCGGTGGCAGCAGCAGCAGCAGCAGCAACACTGGGCCAAGCAGTGGCACTTACAGCTCTTTCTCAAGTGCATCAATGCCTCCTATTCCTGTGGCCTCAGTTACCCCCACAACGTCCCTCTCAGGTACCACATGTCAGAGCAGTAGCGTCCCCATGTGTTGTTCCTTGCTTATGTTTCTTGAGGGATTGGATTCCCTTTGGAATTGTTTAATGCAAAGCTAACAAAAGCTTTGTGCTAGAAATGGAATGTCAGATCTGAGCAGCAGCTTCCCAAATAACCTGTTAACTGACTTCACCTGTTCCACTTCAGTCAGCTGAAAATAATACTGAGCTACTCTCTGCCTAAGCTACTTAAATGGACCTGAAAGAGGAGGTACTTCTCTTGTCTGCTGGTTTCATTTTGTTCAGCCAAATAGAGGCAAACAGGTAGATTTTGAGGCAAAGGATAATTTTGATGTTTTACTTCTATTTGTACTCTTGCTTTTTAAGTTAAAGCTTCAAGAACTCATATCAAAACCTATTTGCAAAGGGCAGAGCAAATGTCCAGCTGCTTTCACAACCAGTGCTTGGTTGCCACCTTGGTTCTTGGCAGCAAACAAAAGATGATAAATCTGGTTAAGTCTTCATGCCTTAGAATATTAAAATACATCTCCATGAGAGGCACAACCGCTGTGGGTTGCAGTGTCTTGTTGAATAACTGACCAGGCTGCCTCCTTCAGTACCTCTGTGTGCTCCTGTGCCTGAGAAGGGAGATGTATCAGGGTTGCAGCACTTGCACAGTGAACTCAACAGAATTGGCTCCTTGTTTTTCTTGTGTTGCTGGAAACAGCTGCATTAGGTTTCGGTGTTCTTTACCAGTTGTGGCTGTGCTCACAGAGCTGTCCCAAAACTGACCTCTGAATGATGAGGCTCTGAAATGTCTTTGATTGTTGCATCCCTTGCTTCTCTCCTCCTAGGAGCTGGAACATACACAACCTCTTCACTGAGTACGAAGACTGCAAGCACCTCAGACCCTCCTAATATCTGCAAAGTGAAACCCCAGCAGCTGCAGACAAGCAGCCTGGCTTCTGCCAGCCACTTCTCCCAGCTGAGCTGCATGCCATCCCTCATTGCCCAGCAGCAGCAAAGTCCCCAGGTCTATGTGTCTCAGTCTGCAGCAGGTAATGGTGTTTGTGGCTGAGAAGCCACACATCTGCTTTTTTTTTTTTTTAAATTTTGAAGCTGGAGAGTTTAATTTGGTTCTGGTTTTTGCTCTGCAGTAAAGACAGAATGATAAAGAGTGTTCTGTACTCAAATTCACTAATTGTCTTACTCTAAATCTCCACTGCATTATCAGGAAGCACAAAGGTAGTGCTGTATAGTTTTGTTGGAGAAAGTAAGTTTGAGTCTCTTAATGTATCAATTTTCTATTGCAGAATTGTAAACTTCTGTTTAAGACCAGGAGTGATTTAGTTTTCTTTCTTAAAATCCTACAGTAGTTGAGAGTTGTGGCATTTTTTCTTTAGGGAGAATCCTACATCTAGTTAACAATCTAGTTAAATTACATGACAGAGTAACATATTCTTACCCTTCCTTCACCCAAATGCCATTTTTGCCCAGGATCTGTTGTTCATCCCTCCAAATGGTGTGGGATTAATGATACCTGTGCAAGACTGATAGATTCTGGGGGTGAATTGGAAAAGATACCAAAGCTTTTGAGGCACCCAGCTCTCCAGTGCTGCTCCTTCTCCCAGGCCCTCTGGTAGCTGTTACAGTGGGAAGGACTGACAGTAGCTGAATCTCTAATTCTTGGTGAAAACCTTTCTAGAGGAATGGTGTTGGGAATCAGTTACTGATTGTGTTGCTCTTCCTGAGGTACTGCAGCTCAAATCCCAGCTTTCTACATGGATACAAGTCACCTGTTCAATACCCAGCATGCACGTTTGGCACCACCTTCTCTGGCCCAGCAACAAGGCTTTCAGCCAGGCCTTTCTCAGGTATTTGGGGATTCCTAATTCACTTTTTTCCCTTCCCTATCCATATTGCCTTTAAACTTCTACTAATGATTTGGTGGGGACAGGGGAGAGTGAGACTAATGACTGCAAAAAATGAGGTCATGCCTGCCCTTGCTGTCTGTTCTGGTGCATGCAGGCAGTGCTTGATTGTTTGCCATGGAAGTTGAGAGAATAAGCTTCCACACAGCAATATATGGGAAAGTTTATATTCCTGGGAGGTGTTTCTGTGGCCATGTGAGTGCAGGCTTACTCAACTTCTGTCATACAAAATTATATGCAATCTCAAGGAGTTGTTTTATATGCAGATCTGAATATTTCACTCAGTTTCTGCTGGTTGATTGTGAGGAAAAGTATAAAATTTGATTAGAAAGTAATTTTCATGAGGGCAGCAATACTAGCTCTGCATGCAGCCTTGGGATTTGACATTCTTATTTTACTTTTCATAATGCTACACAAATCCTCACACACTCAGCTGTAGCTTTTCTAACTTAATTTTAATGTTTTCTCTTCTATGTAGCCTGCTTCAGTTCAGCAGATCCCCATCCCCATCTATGCACCTCTGCAAGGACAGCATCAAGCTCAGCTGAGTTTAGGAGCAGCACCAGCTGTTTCACAAGCCCAGGAGTTGTTCAACTCCTCCTTACAACCTTACAGGTAGGTAGCATATGCACATTTATTTGGAGTTTTAGTGTCAGAATTGTTGGAATTAATTCCCTGCAGACTTGTGTTCTGTGCTCCATAGCTGCCTCATCTTGCTGTCTTCCCCAAAATCTCTTCTGTCTGAGAACTCTGTATGCAGATTGTCTGCCTTGTACAGATGTAGTTGTGAAATCTGGTTTAAAAAATGATGCATGATAGTTGTATCTGTAGGAACCCAGGCTAAAGAGCTGAGAGCATCAGTCTGTCATACTAAGAGAACAGAACATGTCTGTCCCTTTAGTTCAGCAATTTGTTTTTTCTAATCAAACCAACACTGGAGTCTTGAAACACTGTGAAGTTCCAGTTTGAGCTCCTAGGTAGTAAAAACCTCATTGCAGATGTGTGAGGAGCTGCGTGGTGTGTTTCAGAATGTTTTCTGTTTGCTGCAGAAGGTAACAGTAGCACCAGTATCTCTGCAATGGCCCTGATAGCCAGACAGACTTCCACTGTAAGCCTCTCAGAGCTTCCCTGCACTTCCTAGGAAAGCTGCTTCCCAGCAGTGTAATTCTGACAAATGTTGTTAGTTCCACTTTGAGGAGGCTGCTTGGGAAGTTTAATTAGAGGGTTTGCATGGGCTGTAGTTAAATCTGCTTGTTGCATTGTAGAAGGCTGAGGCCTCAGAAGGTTTAATTAACTACATTTGTATCCTGACTTTGTGGGACCAAATATTGCTTGTCCTGCTACAGCTGGCAAAAGCTGTTGCAAACAGTTGGCTAATTGCAGAAACACAATCAGGCTGGCATGTGGTCCAGATTAAATAAATCTGATCACACACAAACATGGCATTAATGGAGTTCTAACAGTCTGAGTGCTTCTCCCACATAGAAAATGTGCAGAGGAGGATAAGCTTGGAGATGCACAGGTTGCTGGTTTAAAACATTATATTCAAAAGTTAAAAGCAAGCTAAATAAAAACTTGTGGAAAAAAAACTTGGCTCCATTGAAGCCAGTCCTCTGCATCCAGTCTGGAAGAGTTTTTCCAGTGCTCAGAGGGTGGCTGTAAGAGTGTTCTGCAGTGAAGGAGGGTGCAGAGCAAAGCTCACCCAGGTGTGGGCACAAGCAAACCCCAGCACAGCAGCAGATGAGCAGGAGCAGTGCTGTGCTCACACATTGTCAGCACCAGGTGAAGTAAAAGGTGTTTTTACACCAGAAACACTCTCCTCTGAGCTCAAAAGCTTTGAGAGGAGCACTTAGTTAAAAACTCTTGATTCTTCAGTCTGAAGGTGGCTACTCACCAAGTTCCTAGTCAGGATGTTCAGATAAACACTTCTGATGGACTAAACCCATCTGTGGTGCTTTGCTGTACTGGCTTGGGTCTTCTTTAAACAACTGCAACTTCCCATGCTGCTGACAGAGGAATTGAATAGCTGGTTAAAATTAAAGGCTGTGAGGTCTTTTGAAATCAAAACATTTATTTGGACAACCATGTTTGGAAGCAAGCATCCAGTGATTTAAGCTGTGTTAGAAGTTGGACTGTGGAGTCAAGAGAACAAAACAGTTCCTTTAAGTGGGGCTACTCACGTCCTTTCCCATCCCTTGGAGCACATGAACTAAGAACTGGCAGCTTTTCTGTGTTACAGTTAATTATCCAAGAATTACTGCAGCATGAAAATCTAAATAGATAATTGTGGTTTAAGATTTTAGTAAGAAGCTTCATTGTTTTTTCCTGTGGCCTTTAGTAGCAGCTGTTACAAAGTTGTGTGCAGAGTAAATTGAAAAAAATCTACCTTTCTCAGGTGAAAAGGGTTCAATAGAGCTATGCATCCTAATTCTGTTTAAAGAATATAAGCTGTGCTCTTCCTTTTTGGTGGCTCATTGTTGAGCTCTGTCAGAATTCTTATGAATGACACTTGAATCTCTTGCAGATCCCAGCAAGCTTTCATGCAGAGTGGTTTGTCTCAGCCATCACCAGTGGTTCTGTCTGGCACAGCCTTACACAACTTCCCAGCAGTGCAGCACCAGGAGCTGGCTAAGGCACAGTCCAGCCTGGCATTCCAGCAGACTTCCAACACTCAGCCTATTCCTATCCTGTATGAGCATCAGCTTGGGCAGGCTTCAGGGCTGGGAGGCTCTCAGCTCATTGATACACACATCCTGCAGGTAGGAAATGCTCCACATGCAGCCCTTCTGCACTGGGCTGATACAGGACAGCAGATCTTGCTCAGCTTGGGTGGCAGGAAACTTAAAACACTGGGAGGAGAATGTTCTTTTAATTTAATGAATGTACATTAGCATAATCTCTGAATTGAGGCTTGTTCCCCAAATTACAGGGCTCCTTGTGCTTCTGTCATTAGTGAGAGCTTCAGGTTTAAGTTCTCTAAATTGTGATGAAGGGCTGTTCCACCAGCTGCAAATGAGAGCTTTATCACAAAATGAAAGCTTCACATTTGTCAGCTTCCCTTGCTGGGGTTTCTCTGGCACTGCTTGCTGCACCACAGAGCTGCTCTCCTGCATACTCCTGATGGGAGGTGTCTCTCCTCTTCCTAGGCCAGAGCTACCCTCACTCAGGCTTCAAATCTCTACTCTGGGCAAGTTCAGCAGCCTGGCCAGAGCAATTTCTACAACACTGCACAGTCTCCCAGTGCTCTCCAGCAGGTAAACTATGGCATGGTAAATTTCCTACATTGTATTCTTCCTAAAAGCATGTTGTGGTTGGTGGGAATAGAGAGGAGGGCTGAGACAACCTTTAATTCTTACAAAATAAAATTGGAATGTTACTAGAGAAGGAGGGCTGCAGCAGCAGCACTGCACAAACTGAGTAGCGGGGAGGGCTGAGACAACCTTTAATTCTTCCAAAATTGGAATGTTACTAGAGAAGGAGGGCTGCAGCAGCAGCACTGCACAAACTGAGTAGCTCAGAGTTTGGATGGCCTGCAGTTCATGTTGATCATTTGTCCCTGGCATCCTTCTCTTGAATAGTTCATTTTTCAGTGATGGGCAGATACTTAATTGGCACAGTGCTGTTGCTAATTGATTCAGGCACATGATGCCTTTATGGAAGCAGATACCAGGAGTGGTGGAGAGAGAGGGGCAAAGTCCAAGTGCTTAGAGCAGCCTAATTGTTAATACCAGTTCTCATGAGCTGGAACCCAGGAGTGCTCATAGAAAATCACTGAGAGGTCAGCAGACAGGTGATCATGCAGGACAGCCAGGTCAGTAAAATAACTGATTTGAAGGCTTTTTCACTCTTTTGTGAAAGAACTGCTAAATTACTCTGTGCAAGCATTCTGTCATATTTACACGATACTGTCTAGTGGTTTCCATGTTCTGGTTTTTTTTTTAATTGAAATGGCTTCCAAAACCAAACTTGTGATGGATTGATTTATTATAATAGCCTATCTCCTACACAGGAAAAACTGCCAAGACAGAAATCTAGAAGAGTTGTAAGAGATTGGATGTTGTCTGTTGGAAATCTAGCGCAGTTTTAAGGACCTTTTAGAGGAGTTGCTACTTTCAGTGTGTTCAGTTCTGGCTGTCTCTCTGATTTTAATCTGTCACCCTTCAGAGCAGAATCCTTGTAAGCCTTTCACATTTGGGAATCTCTAATCATTCTCCTTGTCACACCTAGAATATGAATTTGCAGGTAGTGGATTGTCAGACCAAGACATGCAGTAACTCCTGCCAGTCAGGTCACTGCTGTTGTATTTCCATGTTTATCACTACCACTCTCTGCTGTTTTCAGCCCACAGCACTCGTGGTAAATGCAAGCAATGGACAGGCTGTGTATTTTTGGCATTGTTTTTAAGCTCAAGCTGATGGTTATTGGAACTCCTGGACAGTAAAATCTAATTTTTATCCCAGTGTCTTTTGATGACTAGAATTATTTGAAGTACATAAATAAGCCTGTCCTGCCCTGTACCTCCCACTCCCAAACTGGTTGTTTTGTTCTGCTTTTGTTTTCTGAGTTGAATTACATTTCCCTGTCACACAGAGAAATCATGTGTAATGATGTTGGAGGCAGGAGATCTCATGCACCTTTGTTTCTGAAAAGCAAAGACCCAAATGCCATTAGAACTGATTGTAAAGGCAAACTGAGCAATAAATTTACTTACTTGCTTGCAGCTCTCTGGTTAAATAAAAACTCCTTAAGCCATTTGCCTGGGATAAAGCTGAAATAGAGCTAGTAATGACAGTGACATAATGGCCTTTGTGTCTCTGTTACTGGTGATTTTGTGCTCTTTCTCCAGGTGACAGTACCTTTGCCAGGGTCACAGATTTCCCTGCCCAACTTTGGATCCACAGCACAGCCACTGATAGCCCTGCCCCAGTCCCTGCAGCCACCACTACAGCACACCCCACCACAAGCTCAGGCTCAAAACCTGAGCAGACCTGCCCAGGTGACCCAGCCCTTCAGAGGATTGATCCCAGCAGGAACTCAGCACAGCATGATTGCTGCAACTGGGAAGGTAACAACATTGCCACAGCTACAGGACACAAATTAATGTGAAGCACAGCTGGTTTTTGGTTTATGTAACCAGCACAGCAACTCACACTGACTTCTTGCATCTTAAAAATCTGCCTCAGCTTTAGAAGATAAAAAAGCCAGTCAGGGTTAATGCCTGAGTCACTGGGTTTGTGCATGTGGCTGAGATTTTGTAGCTAACTTGGTGCTGGTCCATTTGCACTGCAGGAATACCTGGTTTGATAGTGACATCATGGACTAGTAGGGGATTTCATGCAGAAGCCATGTGGGAAACAGTACTGAGATGTTGTTAGAGTAGCAGGGGAGCAACACAACTCTGTCAGAGCTGGTGGTGGCAGATTCTGGGCCTGCTTGAGTTTGTTGCTTTGCTTCTGGACTCAAACCAGAACAAGCTGTTTGGGTTCAAGGGTTTCCAGTGCAAAATGGGGAGTTTTAGGGCCTTCAGTGGACTCTGTATCAGCCATGACCTTAAGCCAGAATTGAACTCTACTATTATTTCTGGGGGTGTGCCTTTCTGAACAACACAGCATGGTGCATATTAAGAATGTAGCATTGTATGCAAGACAAGATCTTTCTGTAATGAAAAAAGAAAAGGCTGGTCTTGCAGCTCAGGAAAACTGAGCGACAGCTCTAGGAAGGAAATAACACTAAAACAGTGCAAGAAGCTTGTCTGTCATGGGGGGAATTCTCTCCTCTCCTTTATGTGAAGCTGCTAAGGTAATTGCTAATGAGGGGATGTGTGGAGCTGGCTTCCAATCACAAGGTCTCTTGTCTTAGATGGAATCCCAGCTTTACAGGCACCGGGGATTTTCGGATAGTGTGCAGCACTCGGCAGTTGCAGTCCGCTTCCAGGTGAGCAGTGGGTGACACCCTGGACATGGACACAGCTCAGCTGGCTGGCAGGAGCAGCAAGGTCCTCCCTCCTCAGGGACTGATCCACCTCTGCATCTGAAATCCCTGCAGCTTCTGGCCTCGATTTTAGGGTGCTTGTGAATATAAAATAACCCCACAGTCCCAGTGATTTACATCCGTGATAAAAAAAAATCTCGGGTGTTAATTCCACATCTTGGACAGTAATGGCAACCAGAATTTCAGACTACCTAGATGAAGAGTGCATCTCCTCACCTCCACAGTGTGTACAGTGGTTTCTGTACTGTGCAGTTCTTCAGTTTTGTGGGATCTGGCCAAATCTTTTCAGCTTGACAGTTGTTAGGAGCCCATTTTGCAAGCAGCAATGTGTTTGTTGCTGCAGTTGTCACTGGAAAATGATTGCTCATTTCAGCAAAAAATGAGGGAAGAGCTGCAGTGGGATGCTGGCCTTAAATGACTTTCCTGCCCTGCTCTGAGATTCCCATCATGTTGCTGCTAAAGAAAGTCAACTTAAATCAGCCTCTCATTTTTAAGTGATTTATTGTTGCCGTTATGCTGCATGGCCATGTGTGGAATTACACTGCTCCAAAGACTAATTTATTCTGTTGAGCATATCTGCAAAATAGCAATCAAGAGTCATTGCTCCAGTTAGTCTGGAGATTGTTTTGCACGAATGACAGCTCCATTTTTGCTGTGCTTTGGGTTTGTTTATTTTTATAGACCTGGACTATTGAAAACTCAGCGTTTTTCAGGATTATTTCTAAATATTTTCATGTGGTACCTGAGATGGGAGTCTTGGTAAGGCGATCTCAACTCCAAAACATGTATTTTTTCTTTATTTTAGGGCCAAATAGATGAAATTACTCTCAAACCTCCTGTCATTATGCAGGAGGAACAAGTTAGAAAGCCAATACCATTGCTGCAAGTGCCAGATAGGGCAGGAAAATTGTACACAGAAAATTGTACTTGTGGTGCTGGGCCTGTCCTAATTTTAAGAGGCTGTTCTGCAGTCAGACTTTCATCTCCACTTAAGTGACCTCTTTTCATTGAGGTAAGCTAACAGCTGCTTAGCAAATGTAATTATTTTAATTACAATTAACATGTCAATTGCTGTGTTTTTCAGATATCAGAAATGGACCTGAAGGCCTTTGGAGGTGGCATTGATGTTAAACCTGGAACACCACCAGTTACTGGCAGGAGCACTACCCCAACCTCCAGTCCTTTCCGGTAAATCTCCCTTAAGCTCAAAATTCCTTAAAACCAGAGCTAGAAAATGTACCTAGTCATGCATGAGCAGCCTTTTCTGGGAGGTATGAGGTGAGGGGCCACTGATACACGAGACACTGCTTGATCTGGCTCAGGAGCAGCATTCCAGTCGGGCATCACAGCTGCTGTACTTAAACAGAAGGAAATGGCTCTGAAATAAAAGTTGGAAAATACTTTTTTGGGTAAATGAAGCTAAACAAGAAGTGACAGGAAAGATGTAGTTTGGGATAAAACTGTAAGAGTTTATCTGAATTGTGATGTTGAAAGTAAAAAACAGTTAAAGGCTTAGACAGCAATTGTGGCAACAGCTCTCTTAGAGGAGTAAGTGATGTTGCCAGGTCTGTAAGCTGCTCACAAGTGAAATTAATAAACAAAACAGATTCCTCTAAGCTTACAGAATACTGGTGTGTGTGGAGCTTAGCTGGTGTCCCTGCCACTGGTGCCCCTGTGCTTATTTTGCCTGGAGTGCATCACCCACACCCTCTGCGCAAGAACTCTCTGCAAGGCAAGCTGTGTTTCCTGGAAAAGGCTGTTCACTCTTTATTCTTTTTCTGTTCACTCTTTTCTTTTTGAGGGTTTGCTGCCCTTTCCCCAGATAATCAGTCAAGCTTCATGTAATTCTTGGTGATTCAACACCTTGGAAGTTTTAGTGGAGGGTCACGTTCTTAGCCAGATAAAACAGGGAGAGCATTTTCAGTGAATTCTTGAAATCTGTTCAAGTGCATTTTGAAGCACAGGACAGCAGGTCAGAGTAGAAGCAGCTGCATGTTCACTGCCTGTTGGGACAAGCTCTGAACTTGTCATGAGAGAGCAAAGAGTGACTGCAAAGGAGTAGGACTGAGCATAAGATAGTAGGGATGGAAACCACAGCTAACATCACAAATCTAACGTCAATGATTGTGTCATGAGTGCTTGGGGAAAAGGGCTCTTTCATACAGGCATGCCCTGGAACCTCTTCATAGCCTGAATATTTCTGATTATGCTTTCTCTTTGAATTCTGAAGTTCTGAGCGTTTTTGCATGTAGAAGCTTCTACATAGAAAAAGTTGCCACTTTATTTTTTAGATTCAGAGATGAGTTCTTCCCCACTCCAGTGCTGAATTTCTAGTTAAGTTGTAACTAGGGGCAGAAACATCCTCTGAAACGAAAGCAGTTGATTTTAACTGGAGTTCTTTCTTTTAGTGCCAGTTCTACAAGTCCTAACAATCAGTCCAATAAAATGAACAGCATTGTCTACCAGAAGCAATTCCAGTCAGCAGCTGCAGCTGTGAGAATGACACAGCCCTTTCCTGCACAATTTGCACCACAGGTAGGTGATTGGTGGCTTCCTGCAAACAGATTGGTTCCTCTGTTTCACCTGGTGGCTCTGACTCGACTGTCTCCTCAGGCTTTATCATGGGGAGATACAAAATGGAATCCTTAAAATTAAGTGGTGTAAGAAACCTGATTCAAGATCAAAGCAAAAAATTACCCCTCTGATCTTGCTGAGAAGTAGTGCTGCTTTTGTGGTGTTTAATTTTGAGTTGTGTGCACGCTGAGGAATTTAATGCAAGTTGTGGATGATGGAGAACAGATGGTGGTGTGGCTTCCCCAGGCAGCTGTAATGCACCTCGTCCTGCAGAAACGGGTCATGTGCTTGGGGAAGGGGAGAAGCTTCGTGTCTCAGAAGGGTCCCAGTGCATATCTTACATGTGTAAAGACAAAGCAGATTTGCAGCTCTGGATTATGGAAGGAACAGTTCAGGTTGGAAAGGATCTCTGAGGTCACACAGTCCATACAAGCAGGGCTGATGGCAGAGGGGTTGATCTGCTTTGGCATTCCAGGGAGCACAGCTTACAAGGGTGGTGCATCTCTGTTGCAGGTGACTGGAGCCAGGCTGCTAGGGAAATGTAGCCTCTCTAAAAGTGTAGGATATTTCTGTCTTCCTTTTAGTATTTGGAGTGTTTGACTGCAGGACTTGAGCTTTGATTTCTGGATTGTCACTGGCAGAAACTGCCTCACCTTCCTGGGGCTGCCTTTCACCAGTGACTGCTCCACTGCCTTGTGGGGGTCTTCTCCCTGCTCACAAGCTGGGTTGAAGTTGGTGGTGTTGCTTTCAGGCACGGCAGCACTGCAGGCTCTTTTGCTTTTGCAGTTCAAGCCTGTTCTCTGGACATTCATTTCATAGCAGAGCAGCAGCTTTTTCCCCTTTAAGATAATGCCAACGTGCAGTCGAGTTGGCAATTTTCTAATTGAGAAATGTCTCTTTTTGTCGTTTTTCCCCCACTTAGATCCTCTCTCAGCCTAACCTGCTCCCTCCATTGGTAAGAGCCCCATTTACTAACACCTTCCCAGCGCCTGTTCAGAGGCTGCCGGTAGTTCTGCATAGTCAGATGCCGTCTCAGATGAGCACAGGCCTTATGAGCCACCCTCAGTTACCACGTGTGGCCAGAGGTCCTTGTGGATCAGTACCTGGAGCCAGAGGCACTCAGGCCCAGGCTGCGCTGAAGGCTGAACGAGACGTGAAGGTCAGTATGTGAACAGCAGTGCTGTGAACAGCAGTTCAGTCTGACAGCTCCCAGGGCAGGCATGCGGCTGCAAGTCGTGGCTTCAGAAAGTGCCTCTGGACCCCAAGCCAGCAGCCAGGCTCTTAACAGCTGAACACAGACCTTCTCTAAGCCCTGGTGGTTTTTAATAAGAATTTTAGACTAAAATATTTTTAGGGAGTTCCTGTCTCTGGCGGTCTCGTGGGCAGCAGCTGTGGGGCTGCCACTGCTGTCCTAGGCAGAGTGAGGTGTCAGGAGCCTGGTTATCTTTGAATGAGCAGTGAGGCTGCACACCTGGCTCCTAGCTGTGCCTTCACCCCCAGCTCTCCTGTTCCAGCCAGTCCCACTCCTTGGGGACTCTGGAGAGTCTTTCTCCATGGTTTGAATTCTCTGTGCTAGAATGCAGTGCCTGGTGCACTCTGCAGAACAGGGGGCTACATTTCAGAAGCAGGTGATGACAGTCACCCTAACTTGTAACAGCACTTTGGGACCCTTCAGTTTGAGGCAAACTCTTCTTCCAAGGCAGGACTGCAGGGTGGGACATCTCTGTAGGGACACTGCTGGACACTGAGCCTGTCTGCTGCAGAACAGTTGCTTGAGCAGATGGTGCTTAGGGGCTCCTTTGTCTGCTGCCATTCCTGGAACCTGTGCTCTGAGGTGTCAGAGCAGGAGAGTGTTGTTCTGGTTATGCACGGCTGGGGGAGGGCTGATTAACCCTTCAATTCCAGGTGGGTGGTCCATTTCCTGCCACCAGTTCATGCACCCTGTAGGTGCTTACCAAGTGGTGCTGAACATTGTCCTGAGTGTGCACTGTGGATTGAATGTAGCCAGTCAGAGCAAAGACTGACTCAGTTCTGGTGTCTTTAGTCTCCAAACACTGCTGAGAGCAGTGAGAGTTACTCTGTCATGCTTGGTTACTGGTGTTCAAGTCATCCAGCCTTAACCTCAGGGGATGGCTGAAATTTGGGCAAAAGGTTTCAGGTGTCCATCTGGCTCCAGTGAAATCAGGCTGTTGCTGCAGTCCTGCAAACGAGTTCACAGGTTTGTTTTCTGTTCTGTTGCTGCTTGACTTACTTGGAGCAGCTACAGAGTATGAGCGCCAAGGACTCTTGTTCCAGACTTTTGCTGTTTTGTCTCCCTGTTGTTGTGTGTGTGTCCTGGCCCCGTTTCTTGTAAAAAAGCAGAAAATATTCACAGAGGTGCAGGGAGGTTTAGTGCCTGTATTGTAGCTGGTGTTCCTTGGCTTCAGATACTCCTTCATAATTTAAAATAAAAAGGTGTTTGACTGCACTGGGCTTTATTGTTCAACTTCTGAATGATTGAACTCTTGATGGACTCTCTGCAGTCTGGGCAGGAAAGCCAAATGCTTGCCCTGAAGTGCCTGATCAGTATCAAAACTGTAACTGGAGGTGTCACAGAGGGAATTGCACAGGTGCAGGTCAGGGTTGCTGGCAGGATTCAGAGGAGGGAAGGCAGGCAGGCAGTTTGTGCTGCCTGGGATTGCTCGGAGCGGGAGGCAGATCAGGCTTCAGCTCACCCAGAGCTCAGCTCTGAGCCCGGTTCATTCCCATCCCAGTGCAGGCTCAGCCTGTGCCCGGAGCCGTGGGAGGGAACGGGGTGCTCAGACTGTGCTGCTGGGAGAGCCCTGTGCTCCGCAGGGCAGCAGTGACAGCTGGAGTGGCCCTCGGGCCCGGGCGGAGGCACAGCTGCCTCTGCTCCTGGCTGCCCCGTGCTCAGGGGAAGCCACAGCTCGAGCTGCCGTCAGCGGTGTCGTACTTGTACAGCTCCGCAATAGTAGTGGCATAAGAAGAGGTTTGTTAATACTTCAGACTGTTGTCCCTGATCCTCTTTTTCGGGGAAGGATTAGGAAGAGCAGGGGAAGCCTAGGCACGATGTTAAACTACTGCTGAGGAGCCAAGCACCCAGACGTGGTGGCATCAGGGCAGCAGCAGGATGGACACTGCCTGTCTAGGAAAATCTGGCCACTGCGGTCAGTCCTTCCCCTTTCTTATGGGAAATACTTGTGAAGTCACTCCGATTCCAGTGCTCTCTCTTCAGTAAACTTACTTTCTCCCTCTCTTAAGGCAAAACAAAGAGCAGAGGTCCTTCAGTCCACCCAGAGATTCTTTTCTGAGCAGCAGCAGCAGCAGCAGAACAAACCCATAGGAGGCAAAGCCCCCAAAGTGGAGGAGAACGGGAGCAAACCCAGCGAGGCAATTGCTGACTCTCCAGGAGTCTGCCAGGACAAAGCTGAGGAGAAGGCCACCCCTGCGCCTGCTGCCACTCCGAAACCTGTTAGAACTGGACCAATCAAACCTCAGGCAATCAAAACCGAGGAAACAAAATCTTAGAGGCTGTGTTCCCGTGGAGGGGGAGAGGGGAGGGTGGGCGAGGTGTCAGCAGGGTCAATTGGTGGCCCGAAGGATGAAGAGCAGCCTGCCCTCCCTGCCGGGCTCTGAGCAGCCCCACAGGGCGTAGAAGCCAGCTGCAGTGGTGGTGCCAGCTGCAGTGGTGGTGCCAGCTGCAGTGGTGGTGCCAGCTGCAGTGGTGGTGCCAGCTGCTGTGTCCAGCTGAGCCCGGGCTCTCGGGGCTCCCATCTGCTCTAACAGCATGAAGGCTGCTCTGGGGTGTGCACGTCCCACACGTGTGTGCCCCGTTTGGCTCGCACCCGCCTGCTTCCCACAGCGACAGCACGGAGAAGCAGCGACGGTGGGGAGGCATTTCCTAGCTGACACAATGAATTCTATGAAGAGCAGCCTGCCCTCCCTGCCGGGCTCTGAGCAGCCCCACAGGGCGTAGAAGCCAGCTGCAGTGGTGGTGCCAGCTGCAGTGGTGGTGCCAGCTGCAGTGGTGGTGCCAGCTGCTGTGTCCAGCTGAGCCCGGGCTCTCGGGGCTCCCATCTGCTCTAACAGCATGAAGGCTGCTCTGGGGTGTGCACGTCCCACACGTGTGTGCCCCGTTTGGCTCGCACCCGCCTGCTTCCCACAGCGACAGCACGGAGAAGCAGCGACGGTGGGGAGGCATTTCCTAGCTGACACAATGAATTCTTATTTTCTTCAGGCTCTGGTCTTCAGCTGCTATTTATCTTTTTATAAACCCGTGAGTATGAGAACGTGCAGATCTGAAGATGGTGCTGGGCCAAGTAATGTGTGTTAAGTTTTTAGTGACTTAAGAAGCTTCTATCTTGTATAAATAGAGGGATCCGCGTATCTGCCACGCGAGGCTTAACCTAACACAGAGTAACCCTGGCAGTGTTGGATTTCCCTCTGAAGGCAGTGCTTTGCTGGCTGCTGCTGCTTGGATGACAATTTACTGCATTTAGATCACCATATGAAAAAGCTACTTGGCCACCTGTGTCCTCTCCACCCGCTGCCCCCTCAGTGGCTCTCCCCTGGAGCTGAAGGTTCGTTGCATCAATAGTCAGATTTGTTCCGTTCACCCCCGTCCAGCTGTCTTGATATGATGCGAGTGGTCCCTAAACGGTTTCCGGTTTCTGTCTGTAACACAGCAACGAGCACTTAAACTGTGCCACGAGAATAAAAGAAACCTTATCAGATGAACGAGAGTTTTATCTCAAAGGTGCATTCTTTATATCAGAGCTGCGTCGCACCACCTCCTTGCCCACAGTGTGCTGGAAAGTAGAATCAAGTCAAATAAATGCCTTTTTAATTGTATCCTCTAGTATTCTAGCTGTAGGACAGTACTGTATGATACTTCTGTGAATGTAAGATATCCTGTACCTGCTTATGATATGTAGTAGTGACTGTGCTATACTGGAGCTGTTTTTAATAATGTTATTCTAGAGGTTTTTTTCCAGACAATGATTGAAAAAGCTAATAAAAAGCACCAGGTACCACATCAGTAGCAGAATTTGCTGGTTTTTTCTGGGATTTTTTCTTTTTTTTTACGTTTTTTGGAAGGAAGAGGTGAAAGTCTAATGTGTATAATTTTGTTCAAATGACTGCAGAAGCTGGAAAGGCTGTTGCTGCTATTGATGCCTAGTGAATCGCTATTGGTTATCTTTTTATATAAATATATATATAATTTGAATTTTTGGAAACTAGCTGTGATGTCAACTTTGGAAAAAAGTATCCCACTTGTAGTGTGAGTTGGCATTGTACAGAAATTAACAGCCATATTGGTCTAGAAATGTTAAACTTAATTTTTTTTCCATTTGTACAGGGGTAACGCACTGTATGAAATATGTACGGTCTTATTTACATGGGTTTGATTACAGAAACTAATAAAGTATTCTCTAAATAAAGCCCCCGGCTGCTCTCGTGATTGCTGTGGGAGGAGAGCAGCGCTCCCAGGGAAAGGCTCCTGAAGGAAGATGCTCCCAGAAGCTCCTTGGTGTATCCTGGCACTTTCCCAGCCCGTCTCCAGCCAAGGGCTCACAGAATGTGGCCACCGCTTGCCCCAGCAGGAGCCCTGGGGGTGTTTGCTGGGAATTCCATCTCCAGCTGATGGAGCTGGGGGTTGTTCCAGACAGGAGCTGGGATGATGCTGCTTGTCCCATTGGCCAGTAAGTGACAGTGATGCCTCAGGTTTTAGCTTTCATATTTTGTACTGCATTAGTTCATAACTCTGAACTTCATATAAAGTGTTGGCAAGTTCTCTCCACCCACAGCTCAGTCACACAAACCAATCCTTTTCCAGCCCCAGAACCAAGGACACCGCTGCAGCTTCAGGCCCAAAAAGTGCAAACAGCAGGGAATGGAGGAGAGCAGACTGGGAGGGTGGGACTGCATCACCTGGAGCTGGAACTGGACAATTAACCCCAATATGGAAATGGACCAAAACTTATAAAACTGTGAGAACTCGTGACCCAGGGTCCATCTTGGGTGTAGCCCTGGCTTGTACTGCCCAAGGTGCATCCTGTGAAGGCCTTTAATCAATCCCTACTTTATTCCTTTAGCTCTGCCCAGCCTGTGTTCCAGGGAGCCTCTCAAGGCAGCAGCAGCACCGGGGGACAGCAGGAGTTCAGGGAGCCTGGCCTGAGCCTTTCCTGCCCTGGGCTGTGGCTCGGGACGGGCAGGACATGCTCAGCTGGCCACCAGAGGGAACTTGCTTCCCACAAACACCAGGAACTTGGTGTTGGTCTCAGGCAGGTAATTCCTGCCTGGGGAGAAGGTGCTGGCTCTGCACCTCTGAGGAAAGGGAGGGTGCAGCCAGGAGTGTTGGGCTGGCTCTGCAAGCACCACCCGGAGTTGGGCAGGCTGACCTTTGATCAGAGGTGACACTGCGGATCTGGGGTGGGTTGGGAACAGCAGCTTAGGGCAACCAGAGGAGCTGGAGTCCTTTCCTGCCCAGGATGGATTTGTTCAGGGTAAAACTGCAGCAATATGGAGTAAATCAAAGGTGCTGGAATCCACAAATGGATTTTGTGCCGTGGGCAGAAGTAACCTGTGAGCAGGTCGCACTTGAGGTAAATCACCTTTTTCACAAGGATCTGTATGAGCACAGCTGCACAATGCTTGGAAAGGAGGGTGGACATGGGGCACTGAGTGAATGTGGACACTTCCATCTAGAAATGTGCTGTAAAAGTAACTGAGTTGTGGTGATGTTTCCCTGCTTTGAGGTTGTCTTCAGCCTGTTTCATCTTAAAAGGACACCCCAAAAATGAGAACTCATTCAGCAGAGTGTTCTATTTTTAAGGTGAGCACTGCTGAAAGGATTCATGTTCAATTCTGCAGTAATAAAGCCATTGGGAAGTCAGAGGAATTTCCCACAGTCGGCTGTGGGAATGTACCAGGCTTTGGGCTATTTTGTGCTCAGAGCAGAACAAGGGGAGTATTTCTGCAGAAGTTTAATTAAACTAAATGCTTGGGCATCTTGTGCCTCCAAATAACCCAGGTTTGATGTGTGCCTCTCCAAAGCCCCAAACCACGCCTGCCTTTGAGGCCAGGTGGAGCTTTCAGTCGTTGACCCTGGTTGATTGAATATTTTATGACATTTAATCAGATAACTTTGCTCCTGGCTATTTACACTGGAGTAGCTCTTGCTTTTTTTTTAATTTGAGTGGGATTTGGTTTGTAATCTCTTTTCTAGGACTCTGGTCATCAGAAATAATTGTGCTGAACCTCCCAGAAATTAGGCAACAACTTTGTTTGGGGAAATTCTTTTTTTTTTGCCCTTAATAATGTTGAGGCTGTGAAAAGGTCGTAACTTTTCTCCAGGGCAAGAGCCAAAGGGGTGTTAAATGTGACTGGGGCGAGAGCCAGCAACACCCCCTGGGCTCAGGCTGGCTTCTTGCTGGGATGTGGGCAGGGAGGGCTTGTTTTCCCAAAGCCTGTTAAGTAAAGCAGTGTATTCAGCGCTGTTCAGCTCCAGCCCAGCTTTCTGGAAATCCTGTGTACACTGGCTTGTCCTCCTTTATTTTCTCAGTCAATTAAGAGATGGACTTCCCGGCCTGAAAGGCCCTGGCGCGGGGAGGGGCAGAGCTGTCTGCCCTCGGTGTCTGGGCTCAGCGAGGTGCTGCTGCTCCCGGGGCTCTGCACAAACCCTGCCTTCATCCCGGGGCTCGGCTCACCCCCCGGGGAGCTGCGGGGTGCAGGGGGACTCCAGCCTCGCCTCCCATCCCGCTCTGGGACAGAAATGCCTTTCTCCCCCCCTTGGTGGCAGGTTTGCTGGGCACTGCTGCTGCCTGCTCGGCTCTCCCTCACCCAGATCGTGCCCTGGCCCCGGGGCTCCCCAGCTCTGGGTGTGACAGTGACAGGGCTGATGTGTTCCTGACCCTCCTGGGGCCATCACTGGCCACGGGGACACCTCCAGTGGCCCTGGCTCGGGTGAGATTCCCAGCCTGGCTCTGGGCCTGCCCAGGAGCAGGAATGGGTCTTTCAGCCTCCCCCCTCTTCGTGCTGGGGTCCCTCCTGCTGCCCCCCCTGCAGCTTAGCAAACATACCTTACACGTGTCATCTCACTTTGTACAACCACCTCGTATTGTTCCAAAATAAAGCCTGGGGATGAGGGATAAACCAAATACTTCACTGATATGCAAACATACAGTGCTGCTACACTTGGGACAACAGCGTTAGTGTCAGGAGAACAGCAGTGGGGTGAAGCATCTCACAGAAAATCCCTGTAGCTGCAGGTGATCATCACAAGTGTCCCGCTGTGTTCTCTGTCCTTTTCCACTGCTCCAGTACCTGGTGTGTTGTTGTCAGAAGCTGCCTTCCAAAACGTGGCATTTTCCTGCTCAAGGCTTTACAGCTCCCCCCACCAGCACCTTCACCCTACAGGTGCATCAAGAGGGACACCAGCCCACCACACTCCTTGGAAAACAGGCTTGGAAAGACAAGGTGTGAAGCAGCAGTGGTGCTGGGCAGTGTTTATTGGGCCAGGACTCTATGCAGCCCCTGGGGAATGTGGTTGCTGCTGCCCTGAATGCCAGAGGGAGAAAGAAGCCCCCTCCTACAAGCCTTCTACAATGAACAGATGAAACAGCATGTTTTGGACTGCTGTGGGGAGAGCTGCTGGCCTGGGATGGCTGTAAAGCTGAAGCACACGGCTGGAAGGGCTGGGTACTGAGAGGCCACCCGGCTGCAGGATGCTCTGACAGCACTCCTCACCCCTGCTCTCTGGGCTGCTTTTTTTCCTCAATAAAACAAGGCTTGTGCAATGTGTGTCTGTATTTTCTGCTGCTTTTGAGCCTAGTCGATGATTTTTGGAGGTGGCTGAGCTCCAGGATGCCCTTGGGCACTGGGAGTGTGGGATGCCAGTGGAGCTTGTGGGATCTCTTATGAGAGCTCTGCAGGGCTGAAGCTTGGAAACAACAAACCCTGACCCCACAGAGGGGATCGCTGCTCACAGCTAGGAAAAAACCTTTATTTTAAAGCAGGGTCCCCCTGCACAGCCCTTCTACCACCTGTTTGCCCAGCCCTCACCATGCCTGAGCCCTCCCTGCTCCACATTCGGGGTGGCCAGGCTGGGTGCTCAGGGAGGTGCTGGAGCAGCTCAGGGCTGGGTACTGCTGTGACCCATCGGAAACCCATCGAGGCTGGTGAGAGGCATTTCCCTGGCTCTGCCGGGCTCTGGAGCACTGCCTCATCTCTCGCTGCTGCGCTCGAGCACAATGCGATGTGGCTGGGCAGCGTGCGGCCCCCGGCGCTCCCGGAGGCTGTGCGAGGCGGCGCTCCCGGCCGTGCCGGGGGAAGAGGGGAGGGAAGCGGGGTGCCAAGGCACGCACCGAGGTCCCGGGGGCTGAGCCGGCGCAGCGCCAGCCTCGGCTCACGCCCGGGAGAGGCGCACGGGGTAGGTGACCATGTTGAAGCTGTCCCAGGCGAAGAGCTGCCGCTCGGCAGGGTTGTAGTCCAGCATGCTGAGGTAGCGGAAGCGGTTCTCGAAGGGGATGCTGAGGGCCCGGCTGCTGCCCGTGGCAGTGTCGTAGGCAAAGTTGACGGTGGCGTTGGGCGCCGAGTAGCTGCTGACGGTGTAGAGGGTGCCGCAGATGAGGAAGGAATTGGCCACCCCCCGCTTGCGGATGTTGGTCTCCCAGGTCCGACGGATCTCCAGCGTCTCGGGGTCCAGCTTGGAGAGGACGATGGCTCCCCGGGCCTTCTCAGTGCTGTAGATGACCCAGAGCCCCGTCTCATCCACCGCTAGGTCGATGTCGGTGTAGCCCCCCCAGGAGTAGGGGTACTGCCCGTGGTAGCCGGCGCCGGGGATCTCCCTCTCGGCCGTGATGGTCTCTCCCCGCAGGTCGTAGCGGGCCACGGAGCGGGACTGGCGGGGCTGGAAGAAGAGCCCGCCGCGGTAGATGACGGCCCCCGTGCTCTCCAGGGGCCGCGGCAGGATGTGCACCTTGGCGGGGTAGCCCCGGGCCAGCTGCTCGGCCTCCTCGTACTGGAAGAGCTGGCGCACCTCGGTGCCCACGGTGTCCACACGCCAGGTGTTGTCCCGGGTGAAGGGCGGCACGGGCTCGGGGTCCTTCATCCACACGCCGTACTTGCCCGCGATGGAGTCCGCCCGGCCGAACACCACGGGCTCTCCCACCCACACCAGCTGGCCGCAGCCTGCTCGGGGACAGGACGGGACACAAGCGGTCACCGCCAGCCCCTCGTGAGCAGCGGGCCGTGGGGCCGGCCCGGCGTGCCCGTACCTGAGTCCTCCTTGCCCGGGCGGCCGAGCGCCGTCTCCTCCAGCAGCCGGGACACGGGAACCTCGGTCCTCTCCGACTGCAGCTCCTGGTAGCTCAGGGGCTGCGGCTCCCAGCGCGGCGCTGCAGCGGGGTCAGGCACAGCGTGAGCGGGGCTGAGCCAGCCCCCTCACCGCCTGCCTGCTCCTGCCGCCCTCGGGGGGCTCCGTGCCGGGCTGCTGCCCCTCGAAATGCCGATGCCCTGGGCAGGAGCCCGGTGCCCCTCCCTCTGCAGCAGGGCACATCCCTGACCGTTCTCTATGCGGGAAACTCCTAAGAGCCCAGATGAGCACGGTACCCTACATGGCCCCTCTGCTGCGGGGCAGGCGGCGTGGGGAGGCAGGTATGGGGCAATGGGCTGCGACCTCCCAGCAAGGCTGAGCCCCCCAGGAGCGGGGCCAGCAGTGGGTGCACAGCACGGGGGCCGCACACGGACTCGGCGGCAGGGACGCACAGGGGTCCCGGCCCCGGCACTTACCCTTGGCGGGGGCGCGCAGCGTGTCCCGGCCGGGCCCCTCTTTGCCGGGGGGGCAGCGGGCGGCCCGCAGCCGGGTGATCTCCTGGGCGCTGCTCTCCAGCCGCCTGCCCAGCTCCTCTTTCTCCCGCTCCAGCCGCCCCTTCTCCTCCTCCAGCCGGGACTTGGCCCGCAGCAGCTCGCCGTACGCAGCCTCCAGGCGGGAGGCCGCGGCCACTTGCTGCGGGTCCCGTGCGCCCCCCGGCTCGGCTCCCCGCGGCCCCGAGCCCGCCGCTCCTCGCTCCCGGCTCTCCAGCCGACTCAGGCGGGCGGCGAGGGCGGCCAGCTCGGCGCGCAGCTCGGGCACGCCGCCGGCAGCCTCGGGGCAGGCGGCCTCCACGGGGCTGGCGACCGTGAAGGAGTAGGTGCAGTGGCCGGAGCTGTCATGGGCGCGGCGGAGGAAGGCGGTGTCCGCCCGGCCACCCAGGGCCACGGAACCCCAAAGCAGCAGCCAGACCCCCAGCATGGCCCCGGCGCCGCCCCTCTGAGCGCGCCGGCCACCGGCGCCCGCATTTATAGAGCACGAGGGTCGGGGCGGCGGGGGGCGGGCGAGCCGAACCTCCCAGATGCCTGCGGGGACACCGGCACTGCCCCGCCGCCTCCCCGGGGCCGCTGGCCGAGGCCGTGCGCCAGGGGTGACGCCGGGGCGGGCGGGCCCGAGGCCGAACCCCGCGACCTCCCAGATGCCTGCGGGGACACCGGCACTGCCCCGCCGCCTCCCCGGGGCCGCTGGCCGAGGCCGTGCGCCAGGGGTGACGCCGGGGCGGGCGGGCCCGGGGCCGAACCCCACGGGGGCCGCCCGGGGCCTGAACGGAGCCCGCCGGCCCCGGGTCCGCCCCGCCTCAGGACGATCCCGCCCCCTTTCCCCGTCGTGTCCCCGCCCGCCATCGGTAGCTCGGCGCTCGGCGCGGCGGGCGGGGCGGTGGATGTGACAGGACTCTCCGGCACCGGCCATTTCCCGCCGGCCCGGCCCGGCCCGGCCCGCTGAGCGCGGGGGCGGCGGGTCCCGTCCTGGGCCTGCCCGGCGCTTCCCGCTCTCCCCTCCAGGCTTCTCCCCCCGGGCACAGACCCGCGGCACAGACCGGTCATGCCTCCCAAATTCAAGCGGCACCTGAACGACGACGAGGTGACGGGCTCGGTGAAGAGCGAGCGGGTGAGTGCCTGTCGTGCGGGGCTGGGCGCGGGCTCGGTGCCCACGGCAGGGGGGCCTTGGCCGGGTCTGTGCCGCCGCAGCCCTCAGCCGCGGGGCCCAGCGGCCCGGAGCGCTGACAGCGCCGTTCGGGCGGTGAGGGCTGTCCGAGCGCCAGCCCCGCTCCGTGTGTGGCACAGCAGCCTCGGTACGGCTCTTTCGGGAACCTGTTGCGGCTCCTTCATGCCGCATCCATGGCCAGGGGATGCCGGTGTGCTCCAGCCTCCTGCCCTTCCGCAGAGCCTGGCAGGGACGCGGCCTGGCTCTGCTGCCCACGTTGGCTGAAGGAGCTGAGTGAAGTCACCCTGTCCATTACAGCCGATTTGTTCTCCTGTCACCGCGGTCCCTTCATTTCCAGGCTTTGAGTACAGGTCCCGGCAGTTGCCTGGTTTGGATGAAGTGGATTTAACCTGCTGGGGTCAGGCTGTGCTAAAGCTCGCTTTAGGCTGTGGTCGGAAACGCTGCTGCAGCTCCCGACAGCTGCCAGCGAGCCGCGGTGCCCGTGCTGCCACGAGCAGGCTGCTCCTCCCTGGAGGGAAGCAGCGGCTGGAACTACTGCACGGTGTTGTAGGTTTGCTTGAGTTGATTGAGCAAGTGTGACAGGATGGAAATGTAGGTGAGCTGCACCATCAGAGCATCAGGCCAGGTGGGAGCCCAGATCTACACATGGGAAAGCAGCAACTGTCCCCAAGGACCATCTGCTGGGTCCCTGGGCTCACAGCTTTAGTGTGTTACCTCTCCCTCCTGATTGTTTTTGACCCTAAGCAGAAATGGTTTTGTCTGGAACATGCAGGCTTCTGTGGGATTGTGGGGTTCCCCTTAAAAATCAGGTTTTGGATCCTCTCCTGCAGTGTAGTGGATCAGCAAAGGGGAGTCCTGGGGAGCCCTTTGGGGTGAAACAGAGGAGCTGCCAGACTGCTCTGCCCTCCAGCCCAAGGTTCCCTTGTGGTCATCCCTCTTACACCTGCTGCCATCAGATGGTGGAGAAACCTCATCCTCCAAATCGAGTGGATCTGATTTCCCGTGTGGATGGAACAGCCCAGGGTGTCTGTGGGTGATCTGATGATTTTGGGTGCAGGGCTGGGGATTGTCCCTTGAGCAGAGAGGGCCTTCCTGCAGTCAGAGGATGCTGATTACATCCTAAGAGCTGGAAATGTGGGTGTGAAATGGTGGTTGCTTATTAATGGAATGGTTTTTGTGTGTTTGCAGAGGAACCTGCTGGAGGAAGACTCAGATGAAGAGGAAGACTTTTTCCTGTGAGTTGGAATGCAGTGTCATACCTGCCTGCAGCTCTGAGACTGGGGGCTTGGGAATGAAAACCTTCAATTCCTTTGGGATGTGCTTCCAGAGCCTTGGCCTTGAGCATGAATTAATAGGCGTGACCTTTTGTAAGAGTGAAATGTCCCATGGATCCTAAGACGTGGGAGGGACTGATGGGAGGTATGAAAACAATTCTCTGTGCACAAGGCATTGGTTCTCTCCTCACATCTTTTGGGTCTGGTTTAAAAACATGTTTTCATTGTGCCTTCTGTCCTGATTGCTCTTTTCTGCCTGCAGGAGGAAGCCATTTGGACCCAGGAATGACAAGATCAGGCAGTAAGTTGTTGTTGCTTAGTGTCACGGGGATAATGACTTATTTTGTCACTTGGAGCTCCTGCTGCTGTCTTGTCAGAGTATTTCTGTGTAGCTCATCATATGAACATTCCTCACGCCTGTGTTCTTCTAACTGACCTGTCCTACCCCATGTGTCCACAGCTAAAGGAAATCCTAACTTTGATACAGCCTGTCAAGAAATTGTGTGTTCAGTGAGGTAAAGGGATACCATTATATCATAGTAGCTTACTGGAGTTCCTGAAGCCCTGGCTGTGTTCTGGTGGTGACCTGTTCCATGCTTTTGTGAGGCTCTTTCTCTACAGCATTAACCCTGAATTTTAACCTTTCCTAGCATAATTTTTTGATTTTTGAGGCTTTTTTTACCTCATCCTGTAACATGCTCCTTAACGTTTCAAGAAAGTAAGTGGTCAGGAACACACCAGGTCCATGGGGTTTGGGCAGCAGCTGGTGCTCTGGCATCCTCTTCTCCAGATAAAAACCTGATATGGGTGATCTGGAGATGAGCAGTGACTCACTGGGGTCAAAGCTGCTGGAAAACAGGAAACCATTACAGCTGGAGGAGGTGTGGGGCAAGAAGGAAGGAGTGATCACTCTGGATCCTTCTCCCATGGAGTCATTTCCTGGATGAAGCTTGTTCAGGGCTCCAGTTTTTCCTGTGAAGGATGTGGTGGTGGTACTTAATCAGAAGTGTGGGGTTACTTACAGACCTCTGGTCTGTGTTGCCCTGTTCCTTTGCTGATGTCTGTGGAGCCAGGACAGAGATCTGTGTGGGGACTGCTGCCTGGGCATTGTTCAGGCTGTTCATGGCTTGCAGCCTGTGTGTGGCTCTTGGTTAGGGATTTTTGCCATGCCAGGAAGAAGCCAGCACAGCTCTGGGATGACTCATTGCCACCAGCAGCATTAGGCTGTGCTTGTTATCTTGGGTGAAGGGCACTTGTGCTGCATAAGAGGCAGAGGGCAGGTGCTGCACCCCGAGTTTTCAGGGCATCTCTGTTCCTCCCAGAGTGTGAGGATGCTGCTGGTAGGGAGGAACTGCTCTCTGGAGTAAGCCAGTGTGGATGGAGCTTCCCTCCTAGGGCATGATCTGGAGGGAATAAGAAGGCTGAGAACTGGGTGTATGAGGGGGTCTCACCTCCATAGAGAGGTAGAGATGGGGTAGTGTCCATCCCTTCAGCCTCCTCTGCTGGACAGCACCTGCAGTGTCTGCTGTGTTCCCTGCTGGTGGGAGAAAACAGGAGCTCTTCTCTTGCCTGTCTCAGCCTGGCAGAAGGGAGCAGTGGCTTAGGTAGAGGAGGACAGGGCACCTATGAAAAGGAAGTAAAGTGAAAGGAGCATTTGGCCAGGAGCTGGTGGGTCCATAGGTGTGATGTGACTAACGGCCCACACACGAGGCTTGCCCATTGCCACGGATTGCCTGGACACAGTGGATGTGGCATGGAATAATTCCCTTGGGCTGTCAAGGGGCTACATCTATGGAGCATCTAGAGCACTTGTTACTAACCAGAATTTATTTTCTGCTCTCATCAGCATTGATTGCTTTGTTTAATAAGCACTTACACCGTGCAGTCATCACTTCTTGTCATGGAGATCACTGTGAAGTTTCTGATCAGTTCAGCCCTTGTGCTGTAGGGATCAATGTGCCTGGTCTCACAGTGACTCAGTTTTCTTTGTTTCAACAAATAAAGGGTTAGGTTGCTGCTGAAAAACTGTAAGGAAAAGACATTTTAAGGAGGAAATTGAGCATTTGGAGAGCTAAGGCATAGCTGGGCAAAGCTGGAGAGGCCATGGAATTGTGGGGCTGGAGGAACGAGGTGTGAAGATGGGTGTAAAAGAAAACCGGGTGGAGGATTGGGCACAGGAAAAAGTGATGGGATTATGGCAGCAAAGGTGTGGAACATATTAAACGTGAGGGGCAAGACTGGAAAGTTTTCCTAGTTGTCCTTGGCAGGAAAGGGGGATGGATTGGGTCAGGGTGGAGTTTGGCAGTAGAGACCCTCAAGGCTGGCTCAGTGGTGGGGAGCACTGCAAACCTTGTAGGGGAAGGAGGTGAGTGACAGCAACAGTGACAGGAGAAAGTGTCAGTCCCCTTCAAGCTGAGCTTTGTCCTGATGTGTCTGGAGGCTGCTTGGTTGGGGTGGACTCTCCTCTGGTAGTTGAGAGGCCACATGGGGTCCCTTTGAGGCCTCCCATGCCCAGGGTGGGCTGGAGCTGAGGCACAGCTTTTAAAGGGCTTTTATCCTTTTCCCCAAAGGCACAAAGAACAGGTAAGGGAGAGCTGTTCTCCTTTCTCTGCCTTTGCTTTGAGGCTTTGGAAGAAGTGCTGAATGTGTGCATGAGAGTCTTTTCAAGGGAAGCTGGGATGTTCATCTTCCAGCTGGATTTCTTTATTTTGGAAAAGGAGCTTCTCGTCACAGACCATCTTTTCAAAAATTCTGCTAAAATCAGCCCCTTTTCTGCACTGCTTGACTTACTTTACTGCTGATGTTTGTGCTTTCGGGGAACTGTGCCATTGGGTTCTTGTTCATGCTGCTGCTGAGGCTCCCCAGGAGCCTCTTGATCTCTGTGAATCCCCCATGGTGCAGCTCTGGGGGATCAGCATTGCCAGCCCCAGTGGCTCTGGCTGGCTGCAGGCCCTGAGCAGGGGGAGGGTCTGGGGAATGGTTTGAACTCTTGAGGCAAGAGCTGACTGCAGCTTCCCAGGGCTCATTGCAGGTTGTGCAGTGAACCCCAACCACAGTCCAGGCTTTCATCTGAAGGTGATACCAAGACCGGGTTGACAGGTGACATTGTTGGATATAATTCCTTTCAGTGACTGAAAGGCCTCAGGGAGGCATAGACTGCTGTTTTCCTTCCAACTGGGACTAAGCAGCACGTTCAATCCATGGCTTTGTGGCGGGGTTCAGCACTGTTACCCCGTTGTTGGGAGCAGCAGGGCTCTCTGCAGAGAGCTGGGGAGTGCTGTGCAGCCTCCTGTCTCTGTACCCTCCATCTGCCTTGGCTCTTCCTCCTGTTCCCTCTTCCCTGGGTGGCTGCCACAACCAGGGGTGTTTGGGTGGAATGTGCACCAAAATACACACTGTTAATATCACTGGGGTGGAAAACTGGAGTGTCATGCTGGCTGCAAACCCCAGCTTGGAGACAAGCAGCAGCTTGGGCAGCACACCCCTGGTGTGTGCACAGGCTGTTTACGGTGTCTGGAGAATGCAGCACTGTTGTTAGCCCAGCACCCTGACCAGCCCAGGCAGGTTTTCAGTACCTAACCCGGGGTGGCCACAATGGAAAGGCTTATTCCTCCCACTCTGGAACAGCAGAGCACAAGAAGAGAGGAGTCTAAAGCAAGCTGAGTGCCACTGGATCTCGTTGCTTTGATGGTGTACACTTGCTGTCCTTGTTAAAAGCATCAGACTTGCAGTAATTAGTAAGAAAGAAGGTCGTGGGAGACATATTTCATGTTTTTGTCTTGCTCCCTTTCCTGGCAGGTATTTATTCCTCTTTATTTCTCTTGGAAATCTGGCAGGAGTAAAGCACATGAAGTGTATGTGTCAAAAGCCTGTAGCTCCCCAACAGGAAATACACTTTGTATTAGAGGACTCATTCTCTCTTGCCAAATAAAACAAGAAAATATTTTCTTCTTGATGTGACTTGAGTTTCCTACCTCAAGCATGCCAGACTACTGGGAATTTTTGAATTTGTTCTGCAGTTACTGGGCTAATACATAGGCTGAGCATTTTTCTGGAGAGGCAGCAGTGAAGGGTGGGAGAGAGCAGAAAGAAAGGTCTGGTTAAGGTGCTTTGTGGAGGTCTGAATTTCCCTGGCTTGGCCTCTTCATTGTTTTGTTGGTTTTTTCCCCCAGATGGCCAGCTGTGCTACCCAAATGCATTTATGTTCCATAGGAGTCAGCACCTCAACATTTGTGGAAGTTTATAAGCCTTGATTTCTTTGTGCCTCAGTTCTTCCTCTGTGAGATGTTTTGTTCTCTTGGGGACAGCTGACAGCTTGCCCGGGGTTTGGGCAGGTAACAAGGCCCTTAGCATTTTGCCAGCAGCTCAAGTGAGAAGAGACAGGATGCTGAGAAGCAGCTTGGGCAGTAAGGGTTTGTGCTCCATAGCTGTCCCCCACATGCTGTTAACCACCACAGCAGCTTGAAGTTACCAGCCTGTTTTGCCTCCAGCACTTTGGGGTGCCCCAGGACTGCAGCAGCCCCCCTCAGGGCTCTGACCTGCACTGGCAGGGATAGGGGTGGTGTCGCATTGCTGTGCAAGTTGCTACATACACTGTAACCTTGTGTGCTCCCACTTGTTAGTTGTACCAGGATAACTTGGTGACAAATCTGTTGTGGGAGGAAATCTCTCTATTTTCAAGCCAGAAAATGATTTTAGAAACATTTACATACTGTAACTGTAGACTTCTGCGTGTGAAGCCCATGTTTGAGGCTTAGAGGTTTTGCCAAGTTGGCTCATCTGGGGTAGCAGATGTTGGTGCTTTTCCTCTCGCCCCAAGCTGTAGCTGCATTGCTGGCAGCTCCAAGCTGGGACTTGTTGTGCCAAGGTAAGGAAAGCCCCTTGCAGAACGTGCCTGCTTGTCACCCAGTGCCCAGGGATGGGCCGTGGGGCTGTGTCCTGTGTGGGGTGGACGCTTGGCTCCCCAGGGCACTGCCCTGTGTTTCCTGTCTGCATCCTCAGTGCCACCTTCCGAGCTTTGCCAACAGCTCTGCCACTCACCTCGGGCTTTGTAAAACAAACAGGGGATCAGAGCAGGCTCCTGGGCACAGGGCAGCTCCTGCTGGGAGATCTTTGGGGGTTGTCTGTGCCCTTCCCCTCCAGATAAGGAGCTCCTGGCACTGTGGAAGGCGGGAGCTGCCACCGCATGGTGTAGGTGGGTTCAGAGAGATGCTGCTCCCACAGACTGTGATGCAGCAGAGAAGGCAGGTTCCTTTCTTGTGCTGTCCTAAATAAAGCAAATTTTTACATGTGCTGCTGGAGTCCAGCATGTGCCTTATCACAGCTGTTGACTCAGAAATTTCAGAGGAGTTGCTTGGCTCTTCTAGCTCTGGAAGCCACAGTGCAGTGGTGCTGAGGACCTCAACCTGAAAGGCTAAGATGGGAAACCCCTTCATATTTAGAGATGTAGAACTCTTCTTAGAGTTTTCTGGGGAGGAAAATGCCTTTTAATGACTATTCTCAGCTGTATTTGGAACAGTAAGTAAATGTGAGCAAGTATTGTGACCACTATTGCTGGTTGCAGCTGCTCCTCATCAGCACAGGTGTCTGCTTGGTGAGAGGCATGTAGCTGGTAGGAGAAACAGGTCAGTGTGAACCTATGTCTCTAATTAATTAATTAATTAGAGGCATGGTGGTGAGGACAGAGCCCTGTTTCTGGTTCTGCAGTGCCCCATTGACTGGCCTTCAGTCTGTGTTGGCTCCAGTTTGGTGGGCCTTGGGGGAGGATACACTGTTTCTCTCTGGAGCTATTTCTGTTTTGTTGCCTCCAAGATCCTGCTGTTGCTGTTGCCTTCCTGGGAACGGCATGTCTCAAACAATGTATTATGCCCCGGGCCTCAAGAATATCCTCATTTCTATCTCCAGGAAAACAAATGTGTATTAGCTCCAAAATACAAACCAGAATGGAGCAGTACTTTTCCACCAGGAAAATTTTTCTCTCTTGCCAGTGTATTTTTTTTCTGGAGTGAATAAATGCATTTTTAATAACCCTACGGGTGTGATTTAGGCTGCTGTTCACTGAAGGCTACCCACAGAGTTGCATAACCTAGGAGAAGATGAATTATGACTTGGTTTAGTTCATATCAGCCATTTATTTGCTATTCTCTTGATGCCCCTGGCAGAGTGGGTTTAATTTAGTAACTCAGTTCCTGGAGGAGGGAACTGATTTAATTTCACCCCAAGTTATTGAGCAAAGGTGTGATGTGGAGTTCTGTGAAATGTAGAAAGATAAGGTATGGTTTTTATACTTCTTCTTTCCCCTTTGTGAGCTCTTCTGTAGCAGAGGTGCCCACCAACAGCAATTAGTTCCTTTTCATACTGCATTTCTGTTAAAGGTGTTAGAGAGGGTGTCCCACTTCTGCTGACTTCCAAGTGCTCTCTCTGAGCCCCTTGTGTTCCCTTGCCCTTTCTGGGATTGCCAGAGATCCACCCCATACCATGCCATGCCTCTGACTTTCTCTGCACCCCTTCCACCTCTTTCTTTCCACTGTTGTGCCCTTTCATTTTTGTGGGTGAGCTCTCAGATCCCACCAGGCTGGGCAGCTCTGGTGCTCACTTCTGCCTCTCATGCTGCCTTTGCCCCACCCCAGTGTCCAGAACCAGGTGGACGAAGTCATCGATGTCATGCAGGAGAACATCACCAAGGTGATCGAAAGGGGCGAGCGGCTGGATGACCTGCAGGATAAATCAGGTGTGATATCAAACTCAGCTCTGCTGGCCTGCTTCCCTGGCTGCTGGGCTGGGTTAATCTGCTTCAGTTCTGAAAGCACCTCATGTTAGTCCTGGGCTTACATTTCTGTCCTTCCTGAGAGTGGTGATGCTCAGCCTTGAGCTGCAGATCTGACTTTCTGCTGACTCTCTCTCCAACTTTACCTGCTGCCCTGTGCAGAGGCATTAGTTTGGAGGTGTCTGGCTGCTGGGATCTAGTTGATCCTTCAAGCAAAGGTAGATTGGTCTGTCTTCTGGCAGTGTCCACTGGCTTGCAGAGCACGTTCCTGTCCTCAGAGAGCAGCCAGTACAGAGGGAGCACAGTGGGACTTGTGTGTGCTCTGGTGAAGGACATCACTGTGCTGTGGCTTTGGTGAATCATGCTGTGGTTGG
This sequence comes from Onychostruthus taczanowskii, assembly GCF_017590055.1. Taxonomy (NCBI): domain Eukaryota; kingdom Metazoa; phylum Chordata; class Aves; order Passeriformes; family Passeridae; genus Onychostruthus; species Onychostruthus taczanowskii. Next base: position 3,688,162 of record NW_024504012.1, read on the forward strand.
GTCTTTTACTGCATAGAACTTAGTGGAGTTAGAAGAGGTGAATGGGTGCTGTGACCACTGAACTGACTCTTTTCTTTCCTTTAATAGACAGTTTATCAGACAATGCAGCAGCTTTTAGCAAAAGAGCCAAGCATCTCCGGAGACAGATGTGGTGGCGAGACTGTAAGGTGAGCAAGAAGGTGAATGGGCAGGGCTGGGGTTGTGGAAGGGTGGTGACCTGCCTGCCCCTGGGAGAAGGTGGAGCAGCTCTGCTTCCCAGCTGAAAGCCTGCTGGGAGCAAAGGCCTCCTGTCAGGTCGAAGCAGCTGCCCCAGGCTCCCTGTGTAAGGTGCCTGTGTGCTCCCCTTGCAGATGAAGGCGATCATAGCGATGGTGGTGCTCATTCTCCTGCTCGTCATCATTGGTGAGTAGCTCCACATCAGCCCAGCCATGGCTGACATGGACGTCTTGGTGGCACTCCATGCTGGGAGAGACAGGACATCTTGGTGGCACTCCGTGCTGGGAGAGACACCGTGGTGCTGGTGTCCCTGAGGGACAGCACCTGAGCCACCCCATGGGCTCCACTCTGCCTTAAGTCACCATAAGGGGTGCCTGCAGAGCATTCTGTGCTCCTGTTCCACACAGAGGAGCAGGCTCCAAGTCCTGCTGACTGTGACCAGAGAAAGCCAGCAGTGCCCTGCCAACCTTGTACTGACCCAGGCTTGGCACTGACTGATCCCAAGGCGGGTGGGAGTACATGGAAAAGTTTCAGGCTAGAGCAATGTCTGCTAGAAACACCTCTACATGTATCAGCCACCTTGCAATGAGCCTGCTGTGTACAAATGCTCTTTCCCAAAGTTTGTGCTGCCTAATTTCCTTTGAGTAGCTGTTGTGGCTTTGCCATTGGTCCCTTCCCGTGCTCTCTGCCTTTCCTGGAGCTCCCCTAAGCAGGGGTGTCACTGCTTTTCCTACCAAACAGCTCAGAATGACCAGAGCATCTTTCTTCCAGGCAGGAATAATTGATCCCTCTGCCTCACAATGACATGCTCCAGGGATCCAGGCCATGCAGCATGGCAGTACAGCTCTTGTGTGCCACTGGGTCTGGAGGGTTTTCCTCCCACTGAAGTGTCCAGAGGCAGCTCTGTATCTGTTCTTGTTCCTTCAGCAAAGCCCTTGTGTCCTGTTGTCCTTCTGACACACAGCCTGCAGTGGGAGAGGCAAAGCTGGCAGCAGGGTTGACAGAGAGACTGATGGAAAATCCCATCTGGTTTAGTTTTGGGAAGCTGGAAGGAGATGAAGGTAGCAGGATATGTTGTCTAGCATGTGTGCAGACAGCAGATTGCTTTAGCTGGGAGCTGGGAACACACTTGTGCTCACAGCTGCTGGGGTTTGTCACTGCAGAAATGGGGGGACTCCCTGGCAGGGACAGGGGTGTGCTGAGAGCTGCTTTCTTTGTGTTTTGCAGTGCCCATAGTCCTGAAGTACCGTTCCTGACAGGGCAGCTGGAGGCTTCGGTGGAGCTGCCTCTGGGATAACCAACCTGCTGTGTAATTTAAGTGAGATATCTGTATATAGCCTGGAAGTTGTTTTCTCTCCTGGGAGCAGGAGGTGGTGGCAAGCAGCCAGCTCTAAGGGAGTGTTTGAAGAACTACCAAACAACCCTTTTCCAGTCAAGTACCTGTCCTGCTGTCAGACTTTTTTTATAACACAAGATTCAGATCCCAAACGGACTGTTTTGTGGAATTCTGGGTCTCTGGTTTGGAGCTGGCTACTTGCCCCTATGGTCTATCTGTACATATGGTTGAGTTGTAATATTAATAATAATAATAATAATAATAATAATATTTTTTGAGCAGCTCCCTGCTGCCTGCTGTGGAAGGCAGAGGGGACTCTGAATCAGAGAAAAGGAGGGGATAAATGTCTGAAGGGAAATATGCATTATAGGGAACTGATTCTTTTGAGGACAACTGCAAGGGTGTTGTTTTTCTCTTGTTCAAAAAAAAAAAAAAAGAGAAGAGAAAAAGTGAAATTAGGTTTTACAATCCAGAAGACTTTCTGGTCCTGCCATGGGAATGCACAAGCTCAGTGTTTTCAGTATTGCTGCTTACAGCTGTGACTAAAGACATTCCAGTAAACCTATTTTTGACTGTACATGTGGAGTTTTTGCACGTCTTCATAAAGTTTTGGAGGACAGTCAGGGCTCTCTGAGGCTGGGAGTCCCTGTTTCTGTGTGTTCTTAACCAAAAGTAAGAAATGTGTTTAAAACCCAGCAAGCAGCACGATTATATAAAGACACAGCTGGAAAACAATTCTCCTGACTCCCATCCACAGTGAAGAAGCCCAGTTTATATTCAGAGCCCTTCACCATGATGTGGTGGTCGTGGTCCTGAATGGCAGCCAGTTTTACTCCCTTGTGATCCAGTGGGGTGGGGATTATTCCCAGACATGGGCACTGGGGGGCTCTGGGGACCCCTGTGCTGGAATGAACAGGAACTGAGCTCCTCTATCCATGGGTGGGACTGTGGTGTTTTGGCTGTTTCCAGCCTTGGTCTCAAGTGCTGGTGGCATTTCTGTCAGCCCTTTATTTTTGGGAGCCTTCTCCTTTCCAACCCTGAGCCTGGCACTTCAGCTGACCCAAGCTCTTCTGGTTCTCTTTTTGGGCTTCTCTGATGAGAGCTGCATTGTCCTGCTAGGCACGTGTTTGAAATTATTCTGGAGAGGGGAAATGGTGCCCCAGAGAATTTCCAGTGCCATGTCCCAGCTTCCTCCTCTGACCCTGCCCCCAGGACCTTGTAGAGTTTCCACCTGAGTGCTGCCCCATGCAGAGAAGGGGATTAGGAATGAGCAGGGCAGCCTGGAGGGTTGGATGTGATTCAATCTGCCTTGCCCAGCTGGAACATAAACAGGGCTTTTCCCCTCTGCTAGAGCTGATCTCTCCACGTGGGAATCAGGAAGGCAAGCTGGGTTTTTCCTCCTGAAGTATAGGCTGGTTTTAACATCATACATTCCGTGGAAGGGACAAGTCATCCTGCCTGTGCCTTTGGTTACTCTCTGCCTGCAAGGATCACGAAGGTGGATGAGGAGGGACTGTGTCTGTCTCCAGGGGGGCTGCAGATCTCGCTGAGCTGTTTGGTACCATGTCCTGCCAGCTGGAAAGTGAGTTAATTCACTCCTGCTGCTGCAGAGCCCTGCCAGGGCCTCTGCTTTTCTCCCACAGCCCAGCCTTGCCTTTGCTGCTGCTGCTGCCACCCGCAGCAGGACCTTGGTGCCACAGGAGCCCTGGTCAGAAACATCGCAGGAGTAGAATTTGCTAAGCAAGTTTTATAGATTTTTCTCTTTTTCCCCACAAGGCTGGAAAGACCATTAGAAATGTCTGCTCTTGGGGTGGTGCAGAGCAGTCCTCCACATGCTCCCGTAGTATTGTGGTTTTATATTGCAGCCTGTGCTGTCCCACCCTGGACTGGTGGCAGAGAGAACTGCAGTCAGCAGAAAGGGAGGGGGTGTTGTTTCCAGCAGTGTCTGCGTGCTTGCGGATTGGTTTTCACTTAGGAGAGGTTATGAAGGAGCTTCTACAACAAAAACAACTCCTTCACCCAAGCTTTGGGTCTGTTTTACCCATTTCTGCATTGTGCAGAAGACAGACCATCAGCTGCTGTTTTCCACATGATTTCTTTTGTACAGGGAATGGCATCTTCTGGCGAAAGCAGCGCATTCCTCCTCTGAGGATTGCTGTGTGAGCCTGTGGCGTGATCCCAGGTCCCCATGCCTGAGGGAAAGGCAGGCTGCAGGGATGGACACGGGTGCAGAGAGGCCTCCTGGCTGTGCAGCCCAGGGGGAAAGAAATCCCTCCCGAGGAGTCCCCTTGCAAAGCAGTCTTGGCAGGGTCTGGCGGTGAGGAGGGGCCTGGGTACACGGTGGGAGAGCTGCGACTCCGCTGCTGCTCCTTCCCAGGGCTGCTCCCGCCCTGCACTGAGCTGTTCCTGCAGGGCTGCGCACCGGCCCCGCGGACAGAGCTCTTGACTCGAGCCTGGAGTTTTTGCTGCAGCCACCGGCTGCTCCTGCAGGGAGAGCTGCCACAAGCCAACCATCAGCCCCGAGGTGCTGGAATTGGCTGTTGATCCGTTTTAGGTTCGAGTCCCTCAGTGCTGGGGTTGTCCGGGGCACAGACGTTCCCAAGGGACAGCTCTGGCTGCGAGAGGCACCACCAGCAGCAAACCAAGGACGGAACTGTATGGCTCCGGCACAGGAAACCTGATGGCAGAAAGCGCAGAGACGCGCCCGAAGTCGGGGGCAGAAGATCAGCAGAGCTTGGAGCACAATCCCCTTGCCGATTCCCCGGCTGCAGCCGGTTCTACCCCAGCAAAAGCAGCGCGGGCTCCCAAGGCCGGGGCTGTAAACCGGCCCGGGGCTGTGAGGGGCCGGTTGCCATGGCGACCCTCCGCGCCCCCCGGGGACCGGCAGTTCCCGCCTCTGGTGTGGGCGGTCGCCTTCCCCATTGGCTGGAAGCTGCGGGGCGGGCTCGTTCCCCATTGGTCGAGCGCTGCGGGGCGCGGCGGCGCCGCGGGCGCTGATTGGCGGCCGGGCGCGCAGGGGCCGTGCGCGCGGTCAGCATGGCGGCACCGGCGCGGCGGAGCGTCGTGTTCGTGACCGGCAACGCCAAGAAACTGGAGGAGGTGAGGGCGGCGGGACCGGGCCTGGCCAGCGGTTTGCCTCTGTCCCTCCCTGCCTTGTCACTCCCTTCTCCCTGCGCAGGTCACGCAGATCCTCGGGGACTCCTCTCCCTACACGCTGGTGGCAAAGAAAATTGACCGTAAGTTGTTGGCAGGGCCTGGCGGGATGCGGTGGCTCGGCCCGGCCCGGCCCGGCCGTGTACTCAGCACCGCTCCGTCCCCGTGTCCGCAGTGCCCGAGTACCAGGGGGAGCCAGACGAGATCTCGGTGCAGAAGTGCCGCGAAGCCGCCCGGCAGGTCACTCGCTCCTTCCCCTTTCCCGGCGGGATGGGTGCGGAGGGACCCCAGCCGGGGACACGGAAGGATCCAAACCGGCCCGACCTGGCCCCGCTGCTCTCCCGGCTGTTCTGGTTTATGCCGTGTCCCTCTAGCAGCGGGAGGTCACGGAAGCTCCTTCAGTGCAGGCCCGGTGGCTGCAGGACAGAGTTTGATGTCTGCTGAACATTCCCAGCTGGCTCTGGGATGGGTGTCCTGCAGGCATGCCTCTGGAGCACAGGCTTTCCCTTTCCTTGTCCTGCAGGATGGCAGGGAGTGTTCAGCTCTGCTTGTTTTTCTCCATGTGAAACCTTCCCTACTGTTCTTCAGCCTCTCTGGCCTGCCGGGGGGGTTTGGGTTTGATTGTGTCTGGCTGGTGTGTGTTGCCTTTGAGGTCAAGTGGAAACACGAGGATAGGATGGAGCAAGGGAGTGCCTTCCTTTGGGTCTAATGTTCTCCTTCTCTTGGGCTGTCACTGTAGGTTCAGGGACCTGTTATAGTAGAGGACACCTGCTTGTGCTTCAATGCCCTGGGGGGGCTCCCGGGACCCTACATGTAAGTGGCTGTTTCTCCTTTCATGTGCCAGGGTGAGGAGCCCAGGCTGGCAGGGTGGGCTCCAAACTCCAGGAGCAATGGGGTCAGGGAGGTGATTGCTGTGCCCTGCCCCTCATCCTGCACCCCAGGGGCTGCACTGAGCTCCTTGAGCCTGCAGTAAGTCAGGGAGCAGGGATGGAGAGACAGAGCTGGGCTCTTGGCTCTGGTTTCCAATCTGTGGTGCCTGCTCTGGCAGCTTGGGAAGCTGTGCAGTAAAGGCACCAAGCCTTTCAGCAGGACTCTGCCATGAGTGCCCCATAGGTTCTCATAGGGACAGCTTTAATCCACAAGATAACAAAGTTATTATGTATTTATATACATACATTTCTATTATTTTATTATTTATATACATAATAACTAGGATACAGTAAACTAAATACCCCACTGCTGTTTTCACTGTGCCCCCTTCAGCTTAAGAGGTAAGTCTGTCCTTCCTGGTCAGTAGTGCAGAATGAGTGATCTTACAGCACACTGAGAGGGATTCCAAGGCCTATGAAAAGGATTCCAAAGGCCTATGAAAATGTAAGCAACACTGTCACAAGGATGCCTGTATTTCTGAGAGATAATTGCAAAAATTGATCTTCCCTCTTTCCTTCCTTTTCAGAAAATGGTTCCTGGAGAAACTCAAGCCAGAAGGTACTGCTCTCATGTTACTGCTCTGTGTGTAACCCACTCCTCTGCCCCTGCAGTGGCCCCTGCCCGTGCTGGGGGAACCAGCAGGTTCCTCGAGCCTGTTCTGTGCCCTCCTTCCTGGGATGTTGTTTTTCTCAGTAGTTCCATCCCCGGATTCCTAGACTCCTGCCTCTGCAGGCTGGTGGCAGGGCTCATGGGAGCATCTTGTTCGTCCTGGAAGATCTCCTGCTCCCTGTGGCTTCAGGGCAAGCCCCTCTCCACTAACACTCCCCTCCCCTGCTGTGCCTTGACCCCACGGTTCAGAGTGTGACTGCAAATCCTGTGCTGGTCTCATTAACGTGAGCACTAATCACTCTCACGCACCAGGGGCTTTAGTTATGCTGGGTTGCTTCATCTCCCAGATTCATGGCAGGGCTCTGGAGATGAGATCTGAGCTCTGGCTTCAGTCCCAGCAGGGATCCTGCCAAGAACATGCTGCTGCCTGAGCTTTGTCACCTCCCGTGGCGCTTGGCAATGCCATGTGGAGCACATCCGTGCCTGGGTGGCTGTGCTGTGCTCCCAGGGAGCAGCAGGACCTGCAGGCTCCCTTCTGTGTCCCCCAGGCCTGTACAAGCTGCTGGCTGGCTTCGAGGACAAGTCTGCCTACGCGCTCTGCACCTTCGCCTTCAGCAGCGGGAACCCGGAGGAGCCAGTGAGGCTCTTCAAAGGCCAGACCCACGTAGGTGCTGCGTGCTGGGCAGGAGGGCTGTGCTGCCACTGTCACAGCTGCACTGCCCCTGCTCAGCACGGTGCTGGTGGCCTCTGGGTCGCTGAGTGTTGGGAGCAGGCTCAGGGAGAGGTGGGAGCTGGGTGCTGGGGGTGCAGCCCTTTGTTCTGCACGTTTCCTCAGTCTCCTCAGCCCATCGCCCTCTGTGTTCAGGTGCAGTTCTTAGCTCTGGTATTTGGAGAGGTCAAAGCACTGTCACCGTAGGGCAGCCTGAGTTTGGAGCTGCTGACTTTGGTCACACCCTGGGGACGAGCTGGGGAGGGGACAGCACCTGCAGGGCCTGTGATGGAAATGTAACTGCAAGGGAAGTGCAGTCTTTATGGTTTTTTGTGCTTTTTTGTGTTCTTTTAAAGTTTTTCTGTGCTTTCTCATGGCAGGGAGTGATAGTGGAGCCCAGGGGCCCTCGGGATTTTGGCTGGGATCCCTGCTTTCAGCCAAATGGCTACAACCAGACGTGAGTGTTGTTTTTCCAACAGCTCTTTGTGTAAGGCAAACCTTGGTCGAGGGTGTCCAGGGGAACTTGCTTGTGAGGAAGGGCATTAGGGGGACATGTCCTCTTGGATCAGAACATGGTGGATGATGGAAAACCCCCAGATCGGGGGTTGTGTCACTACAGATGCCCTCCTGAGCCAAGCAGGGAGGCAGAGGGGGGGCTCTCGGTGCTCCAGGGATGTGCTGTAGTGTCCCTGCTACTGACACTTGTTTCTGTGCCCTGCAGCTACGCCGAAATGCCCAAGGCAGTGAAGAACTCCATCTCACACCGGTACAGGGCGCTGAGCGAGCTCTCTGCCTTCTTCATTCAGAGCAGCTCGCCAGAGCCCCGCGCCGCTCCCAGCTAGCGCCCGAGCCGCGGGCTCACGCAGCCGCACAGGATCCCTGGGTCGGGAAGGGCCTCTGGAGATGCCCCGGTCCGAGCCCCCGCCGCGGCAGCGGTGTGCATGTCACGCGCAGCGCCGGCAGAGCCTCCCTCCGCCGCGGGGTGCCATTAAAGCTGCTCCTTCTGAACCCACCGCTGCCTCGCTCTCCGCTCTTTTTATTGCTTCAGCAGAGCCCGGCGGGCGTGGGCTGTTGAAGCTGCGCGGTTCTGATTCGGGGGCGGCTTCGGACCGGAGCCGGCACCGGCACCGGCACCGGGCGGGGGGAGACCGGGGCCGCTGCGCGGTGGAGCGCGGAGCGGCCGGGGCGGAGGCAGCCAATGGGGAGCGGCCGGGGCGGAGCGGCTGGCCAATGGGGAGCGGTCGGGGCGGAGGCAGCCAATGGGCGGCGGGCGCACGGCGCCGCGCAGCCGGAAGCGGTCAGCGCGGCGGACACGTGGGGCCGCGGCGGGAGCCGGGCACGGCACGGCCCAGCACGGCTTGGCCCGGCCCGGCCCGGCCGGCCATGGAGCTGCTGCCCCGCAGCCCCGCCGAGTTCGGCTCCGCACGCTACTGGGATCGCTTCTTCCGCCAGCGCGGGCAGCGGTCCTTCGAGTGGTACGGGGCCTTCCCGGAGCTCTGCCCCGTTCTGCACAAGTATGTGCGGCCCCGCGACAAGGTGAGCCCCGGCTGGTACCCGGCGCTGTGTCCCCTCCGGGCTCCTCCTGGGCGGTGAGCTCTGAGGTGGCTTTGCCTGCAGAAGAGGAGGCTCAGGTCTGGCCTTACCGCTCTCTGCGATTCCTGAACGGAGCTTGTAGCCAGCTGGGGGTGGCTTGTTCTCCCAGGCAACCAGGAACAGCATGAAAGAACATAGTCTTGAGTTGCGCCAGGGAAGGTTTAGGGTGGACATTTGGAGAATAAATTTCTTTAGAGAAAGGGCGCTTAGACACTGGAGTGGATTGCCTAGAGGGAGATGGTGGAGTCACCATCCCTGGAGATGATTAAGGAAAAACGGGATGTGGCACTCAGTGCTGTGGTCTGGTTGGCATGGTGGCATTTGGTCATCGCTTGGTCTCCGTGTTCTCCGAGGTCTTTTCCAGTCTAGTTGGTTCTGTGTGTGGGGACTGACACAGATGATGTGAAGCCCCCAGTGTGCCTTAGCAAAAGGACAGGAGAGACCCCTGAGTGGCCCTGGACTGGGCAGCTCTGGGGGTTAAAACTCCGGGGTCATTCTCAAAAAACATGCAGCAGGCGCATCACTTCTCTGCCCATGGGAGTGTTCCCTGTGGACACTTTATCTTAGGCCATGGGGAGGGAGTGTGCAGGCCCCGGGGGTGTGGTTTGCACAGAGGGCTCCCACACACGTCTGCTGTTTGCTCCTACAACGGGGGGTGTTTCCAGGGTGTTCTCACCATCTCGCTGCTCTGGTGCTGCTGCCCAGGTTCTCGTGGTGGGCTGTGGGAACTCGGAGCTGAGCGAGCAGATGTACGACGTGGGCATGTGCCAGGACATCGTCAACATCGACGTCAGCGACGCCGCCATCCGCCAGATGCGCGAGCGCAGCGCGAGCGCCCGGCCGAGGATGAGCTACCTGCTGATGGACATGCTCCAGATGGACTTCCCTGACGCCCACTTCCAAGTGGTCCTGGACAAAGGCACGCTGGATGCCCTCCTGACCGACGAGGAGGAGGCCACCTTAGCCAAGGCGGACCAGATGTTTGCTGAGATCAGCCGGGTCCTGCAGGTAGGAGGGCGCTACCTCTGCGTCTCCTTGGCTCAAGCCCACGTGCTGAAGAAAGCCGTGGAATACTTCTCCCAGGAAGGCTGGGTGGTGCGAGTCCACCAGGTGGCCAGCAGTGGGGACAAGCAGCAGTTTGTCCTGCCGGTCTTTGTGTACGTGATGACAAAGTTCAGGAAGGTGCCTGGCTCAGCAGCTCAGATCCTGGAGATCTGCCCTGAGGAGCAGGACCGGCCCGTGCGGGTGGAGAGCGCGGAGCGGCTGGTGGCAGCGGTGAAGGACAGGCAGCATTATGCCCTGCTCTGCAGCCAGATCAGCAAAACCCCCTGCAGGGAACAGGTTTCCTTGGATCTGTGTGACAGAGAGAGCGGGAAGCCTCGCTACACGCTGCACGTGGTGGACAGCCCCTCGGTGAAACCTTCCCGGGACAATCACTTTGCCATCTTCATCAGTGAGTACAGCCTGTCCAGGCTGCAGTCAGGTGCTTGCCCTGGCCAGGAGCTGCAAAACAGCCAGCCCTTCAGGCCTGTTGAATTTGGGGCTGGAGAGGGAAATAACCCACCTGTGTGGGGTTGGGGTGATGTTTTAGTCCTGGCTTTGCGATGGGGTGCCTGGTGGTGCAAGCAGAGATCTGGCACAGAGCTTGTTGGGCAGAGAGACACTGCATGCCCTGCCTCCAAGGTGGTGATTCCTGCCTGGATGCTGGTGACAGCCAAGTTAGCACCTTGCAGCTGGGAAGGCATTGCTGCTCTCTCTGGGTGTCCTGGCTTGCAGGGCCAGACTGCTGGGGCTGCACTCACAGAGATGTGTCAGCCTCTGCCAGCAGCAGTTCCCTCCCTGCATGCCTGCCAAGCTCCCACAGCCTGCACACAGGTCAGGAGCCTCTTGGATCCCCCCTTCTAATGAGATGTGGCTTTTCCATCTTTTTGCATGAGCTTGCCCAAAACAGGGCAGATCCTGGCTCTTCTGATGGTTGCAGAGCACAGCTCTAGCCAAGCAGTGCTACCTTCCTTAAATGTCTTGCCATTCCCTGTGGCTCCTCCCTTGGAGGCTGGAGGGCCAGGAGCAGCCCAGGCTGATGGCAGCTCCTTCTGCAGTCCCACAGGGCAGGGAGACCGAGTGGCAGGAGCTGCCAGGAGCAGCCCAGGCTGATGGCAGCTCCTTCTGCAGTCCCACAGGGCAGGGAGACCGAGTGGCAGGAGCTGCCAGGAGCAGCCCAGGCTGATGGCAGCTCCTTCTGCAGTCCCACAGGGCAGGGAGACCGAGTGGCTCTTTGGGACGGAGGAAGGGCGGAGGCAGCTGGCGGCCAGCGCGGGCTTCGTGCGCCTGCTGACGGTGGCCCTGCACAGGGAGCAGCTCTACGAGGGCATGGCCGGCATCCAGGCGGAGCTCTCGGGGAAGGTGATGGAGCTGGCCCCGCCGGGCCTCCCTGCCCGGCAGCAGGTGAGCCCCCGCTGCCCGACCCCCTGGCTGGGCTTCCCAAAACAGGGCCAGGTTGGCTCTGCCAGCAGGGAAACCCTCTTCTCCAAGGGACACCAAGCTGCAAGGTGTGAGCTGGATGCCTTGGTGGGCAGGAGATGGGCCTCAAGTGCAGCTTCTCTTGGCTTTTCCTCCAGCTGTCTGTGATTGGAGGCAGGATTTGAGGTGCTTGTGTGGTAGGATTCAGTACAACGTCCTTGCCCTCCAAAACCCAGCATCCCAAGAAAAGCAGAGGTCCAGAAACCCCAAAAGCATCCAGCCTCCTGTCTTAATCCTGGCTTTATTTAACTTCTGTTCCTTCTGTCTTCTCCTTCCTGCCCCAACTCCACACATCTGAGCTCTTGCAAAAAATCTTGCTGTGTTTGCTCCCTGCATTCCCTGTGTTGGGAGTGAATCTAGTGCAGATCCCCAGCTCTCCTGTGGCATCCCACTGCTCCTCTATTGTATCTGCTTTGTCCTGGCTCAGTCAGGACAGTGGGAAAGCCAAGCTCTTTGCCTGTAGCCTTTCCTCGTTCCCAGCAGCCCCTGTCCTCCCTGCAGGTGCCCTTCCTGTCTGTGGGAGGGGACATCGGGGTGCGGGCGGTGCGGCACTGTGGCAGCAGCCCCCTGAGCGGGGACTTCGTCGTGGAGGACGTGAAGGGAGATGGCACCTGCTACTTCCGCCGCCTCATCTTCCTTCAGAACAGGAACGTGGTGCAGTCTGAGGCTCGGCTCTTGGCCCCCACACCTCTCCCAGGTACACGGGGCAGGGGCCAAGGATGATTTTTTAGGGTGACAGAGATTGACAGCAGTACAGGAAGAAGGCAGAAGTCCTGCTGGGACCTGCCTGTTGTGCCCCAGAGCAGCCCTGGGAGTGTTCTTACAGCGTGGGTGGGACAGGGTGGCTAGTTCCCGGAAAGCACCTCCATCTCCCCCCTTGCCTTACTGGCTGGTGTCTCCTGTTACCCAGGCCAGAAGAAGAAGAGGAAGGACAAGAAGAAACCCAGCCCCACTGAGCCACCTGGAGCCATCGACAAGAGCTACCTGTGCTGTGAGCACCACAAGGCCATGGTTGCGGGGCTCTGCCTGCTGGGGGGCCCCGACGCCCTCCCAGGTGACGAGGCCAGCAGTGGGAGGCTGTGCTGGGGCAGGTGTCCCCACGCCACAGCCCCGTGGGGAAAGGCTCTTTTGGCCAAGGTGCCCCGTGCACCCTTCCCAAAGCGGTTTGGGGACGGTGGCTGGGACGAGCGGTGGGGTTATGGCATCCTGGTGGCTCACTGGGTGCTCTTGGTTGGCAGGAGAGCTGGCAGTGCTGGTGGTGGGGCTCGGCGGGGGCAGCCTGCCCCTCTTCGTGCACGATTACTTCTCGCAGGCCCGCGTGGCCGTGGTGGAGATCGACCCCTCCATGCTGGAAGTGGCCACGCGCTGGTTCGGTTTCTCCCAGGGTGACCGCATGCAAGTGCACGTCTCCGATGGCCTGGACTACGTGGCCAAGCTGGCAGCTGAAGGTACCATCTCACAGAGCATTTCAGGTGCCCCCTCGAGCCCAGTGGGTGACACCATGGGTAGCGGAGTCCTGGGCTGTTGTCACCAGCTGCTTCCTCTTCCTGCCTGTCTCCTGCTGGGTGTCACAATCTCCAGCCTCACCAGGGCTCTGCAGCTCACAGCCTGTCCTTGCCAACCTGTGTAGAGGTTGTTGCCTCCCCCAGCACCAAGGGCTTGTAAAGAGAAACCCCAGCAGAGAAGACACCCGTAACAAGGCAGAAGGGGTGTCTTGATCATCCCATCTTTGACCTTCCTACTTGCGTAGCTCACCTCTGTCCCATAGGATAACAACTGTCTGTGCTTTGTCCCGCAGCACCAGCCCAGTATGATGCCATCATGTTTGATGTGGACAGCAAAGACCTCACGGTGGGCATGAGCTGCCCACCCCCAGCCTTTGTGGAGAAGCCCTTTCTGCAGAAAGTTAAAACCATCCTGAAGCCAGAAGGTAGGAGGGGAGATCTGGCCATATCCCCATGGCCAGGCTGGCCAGTTCTGTGTGGAGTTGGGACTGTGCCACTGTTTCTCATCCTGGAGAATAGTGGCTACAGCCAGGCTTGCTGCATGGCATCTCTTTCTCCTGGTGGGTCCTGCCTCTGGGTGTTTCAGTGGGCATTGTGACACAGGCTGAGACATCCCAGGGGGCCAGCAGAGTTTTCTGGGAGCAGTAATACCTGAGAACAGATCTCGTGGCCACCCACAACCCGTGTGGCAGCAGGGACGTGGAGCGGGGCCGGGGGCACCGGGGGGACGCCGCTGAGGGAGACATTTTCACCGGGGTGGCACAGGGTGGCAGGGAGCAGGGCGGGATGCGCAGGCCGCTCTGAGCTCCCCTCCCTCTCGCCCTGCTGCAGGAGTCTTCGTGCTCAACCTGGTGTGCCGCGACGCGCGGCTGAAGGAGTCCGTGCTGGCCGCCCTCAGGGCCGTGTTCCCGCTGCTCTACGCGCGCCGCATCCACGGCGAGGTCAACGAGATCCTGTGGTGCCAGGCGGGCCCCGCGGGCCGGCGCGGCCCCGCAGAGCTGGGGGCGCGGGCGCGGGCGCTGGAGCAGGCCCTGCGGCAGCCGGGCCGGCCCTGGGACAGCTCCTACGCTCTGGCAGACGTGCTGCAGGCCGTCCTCGCCCTCTGAGGGGGCTCTGCTGCTGCCCCGGCACCACGGGGCTCCTGTGGGGGCTGTGGGCCCGCGACAGGGTGCCCGTGGCTGGTACTGCTGCCCATCGCTGGCCTGCTGGAAGGATGGGGCTGGCATGGGAAGGTGCTTCCTGAGGAAAGGCTCCAGCACCGTGCAGGGCTGTACAGCCCAAGGGGCAGTGTTCAGCTGGTGGGGTGAGGAAGGTGCTGTGGGACTGGCACTGTGGGTTTGGGTCTGTCCTCGTTGCTTTCCCACCTTGGGAAGAACATCCCTCCGATTCTTCTTCCCCTTCAGCACAGCTCCTTTTGTTCTGATGGTGCCTCTCCCTGCATCTCCAGCGTGCCTGGTGTCTGCTGAGCCCCAGGCTGCTCCAAGCCTGCTTGTGGATGTGTGTGGGTGGGCTGTGAGCTGTGAGAATAAAGCACTCAGGGGTGCTCTGAGGCCTGCAGTGCTTTGCTATTTCAGACTTATTTCTGAAGCACCCACACTCCTGGAAAAACTACAGTCATCTCTGCACTTCAAAGGCGTGTCCTGGGACAGGTATCTGCCCCTTGAGCCCCACTCACCCTCCTCAAACTGCATCCCACTACATTTCCCTCTTCTGAATCTCTCCAGCCATCACCACTGAACTGAGACCCCCAAGCTCAGAACCCTTCTGCCCCAGGGCCAGCAGGGACCCAGCCCTGGGCTCAGACTCCTGGCCACAGCACCCCACTCACCCAGCTGGTGCAGGTCAGCCTTCCTGCAGGATAAAAGGGCAGCCAGAAAATACTGAGCTGTTCCCACAGCACCCCAATCCTGCCCAGACAGCTCAGTCAAGAGCTGGCCTGTGTGATGCCCTGTGCAGGCTGACCTAGAACAGAGACCAGACAGAGCTAAAGAATAAAGCAGGGATTTATTAGGAAGCCTCAATAGATCCACCTTGGGCAGCACAAGAGCCCAGCCAGGGCTACACCCAAGATGAACCAAAATGGTCACAAAATGCACAACTGGTCATGGGGTCTCACACTTTTACAAGTTCTGCTCCATTTGCATATTGGAGTTAATTGTCCATGCAATCCCATCCTTCTTGTTTTTCTCTCTTCAGTCCACGCTGTTTATGTTCATGGACCTGAGATTTGGATCATTTGTCCTTGGTCCCCAGCTGGAGAAGGAATTGTTTTGTCTCCCTGCCCTGTGCAGAGAGCTCACCATCCCCTAATATGAAGCTCAGAACTACACACTAAAGCAGTGCAGAATCTGAAAAATATAAAAGCAAAAACCTGAGGCATCATGTGTGTCCTGACTGATCACGGACCTGCAGGTTCTCATTCATTCATCAGAAGCCATTTTTGGGGGCTTGTCTTTCTCCCCTGCAACAGCTGGTGCTAAAATGGGTCTGAGACGTGACACCAAAGTGACCAGCTTGCAGACAGCAAGGTGACAAACTGGTGCTCTGCCACTGATCCTGCACCCTCACTCCATGATCCCTTCTGCCCCTGGCAGGCTGAGAGGACAGCCTGTGAACAGCCCTCCTGAGAGCTGCTTCCCAAAGCAAACCCTCCCCAGCCACCTCCACAGCCCAAGGAGCTAACAATACACCAGAAGCAGTGTGTAACAGCACTCATCCCTCCTCCCTCCAGGAGGGATCTGGCTCTCAGCTCCCCTTCCTTGCTTGGAAGGAGCCAGCTCTCCATGTGTGGGAAAACCTCTGCCACTTCCAAAGCAGAGTGAGAGGGTGTGTGAGCTGAGAGTTTATGCTCTGCTACTGATCCTGCACCCTCACTCCATGCTCCCTTGTGCCACTGGCAGCCTGAGAGGACAGCCTGTAAACAGCCCTTCTGAGAGCTGCTTCCCAAAGCAATCCCTCCCCAGCCCAGGGAGCTAACAACACACCAGAAGCAGTGTGTAACAGCACTCATCCCTCCTCCCTCCAGGAGGGATCTGGCTCTCAGCTCCCCTTCCTTGCTTGGAAGGAGCCAGCTCTCCATCTGTGGGAAAACCTCTGCCACTTCCAAAGCAGAGTGAGAGGGTGTGTGAGCTGAGAGTTTGCACTTCCCCAGCTCCTGGGGCCATGGAAAGGACACCCTGAAAGGCTCTTGTCAGAATTTATCCTTTTCTGACCCAGAGATGGGGTGATGGAGAGGCATTTTAAAAACTTTTATTCCATTTTCAGTCTCAAGTGAAGGGTGAGACAATACAGATGTTATAATTCACACTATCACAATCATTGATTACAATACATTATAAGTGTTTTCTGGCCTATCAGCTTTAGCCACTTTTGCCACCCCATGCTGTAAAGCCAATCATCTAAAATTACCCCTCGTGGGTCCTACTACAGTGCATCTTTCACAGTTCTATTTCTCCAAAGTATCTGTATCTAGTCTTATTTGCAAGGCCATCCTTTGAAACTTGTTTCTAGTTCCATCTCTCTCCCAGCAATGTCTGTGCTATTCCATGGCATTTCTGAGTCAGTATTTCTTATCTCAAGGTTTGCATACAGATGCACACTGTGTGAGCCTTCTGCCAGGCTTTGAGAATCCTCTACAAATCCATTTCCCACAGGCTGCCACCCCCTGAAGCAGTGGGGACCATGTGGGCACTGCCCCAGTGCAGGACACGGGGCTGTTGGTGCCCAGGATGCACCATGGCAGCTGTGCTGCCAGCAAGCACCTCCCTCTGATCAGCAGCTGGGGGTGTATTTTCTTTTTAATTTGCCAGCAGGTTCTGTTTTGGGAACTGCTCTGTTCACATCCCTTCTCTGATGCTTCCTCCCTTGTTCCCCTTCCCACAGAGGGACAGATGGGTGCCCTACTTTCTCCCTGGGCTAACCTGCAACTTCACAAAGGGAGCAGATGCTTTTTAAATAAGTGCTTTTGATGGTTCCCAGGCCCAGGAGAGCGGGGCTGACCTGCTCCCTGCTTCAGATAAAGGCTGGCAGCCTGGCTAGGTGCCCTCTGTCACCAGCCAGTCACTCCTCCAGCGATTCTCCTCCTCCTGTGCTGAGTTCAGGGCTGAAGCTGGAGCTGAAGTGTGCCTGCCCCCATGCAGTTTCTAAAGCTCCTCTGTGATGAGCACTGTTTTGAAAGATATCTATTATCCACCTAGCTTAGCAATGGCAAATTTTTCAACTAGATCAGCAGTGCTGCGTTCTCTCTATTTTTAACTTAGTTTGCAATTTTCCGCATAATCTTAACCACATAGGTTTGTGTGTCTGTGCCCTTTTTTTTACCGTTTGAAACCATCTCCTTTTTCCTCAGGGGCTCATACAAAGGCTGCCTTCATCCCTCCCTTGTCCAGTCCTGCCTTTCTGTTGTGCTTCCAAAATGCTGCATAACGCCACATCCTGGTGGGAAAACAAAAGCCATCTATTAGAAACAATGTAAGGATGAAATCTCAGTTCATTGCAGCTGTTCTTGCAGCTACTGACAGCCTGGCAACTTTGGTCTAGAAATTAATTTCAGCTGGAAAACTGGCAAATTCATGAGTGCTGCAAATCCTCCTCTGCAGGTAAAATGCTCCAAGGCTGGAGTAATTGACACATAGTAAATATTTCTCTGCTGGCAGCCAAAACACGCAGCTAATGTATATGTTTGGCAGCGGTGATTCTGTCGAGATTTTTGGCAATGTACTCATGTTTACATCCCTTTCTCCTCACTTCCTTCCCTTGCAGCGTAGGCACGCTGTCAGTGGCGGGATAGAAACAAGCTCTGCCGTCACTTAGCAACCCCCACTGTTGCATGGAGATGTTGACTTTTTCCTTTCTAGCTTTCCCAGCACAAGAAGAGCCGGGTGTGTAACTCACCCCACGGCTCCGGTGTGAGGCTGGAGCCAGCTGGGGATGCTTTGGGCTGGCCCGGTCCCTTCTCAGAGCATCGCAGCCATGGCCTGCTGCTGCTCCAGTGAATGAGACGCTGGGAGCTGGTGTGTCAGCCCTGAGCTTCCTGAGCTTGAGTAGAAGGATGCAGAGAGGGTTTTTGGCCCAGAGTGGCTGTCAGCAGGCAGCTGTTGGGATGGTGACACTTTGAGGCAGGCACTGATGGGGTGGCGCATGTACACCCCTTACGGTGTCACAGCCCAGGTCCCTGCTCTGGAGAAGAGAATGACACTCCAATTCTCTCTCAGGAGCAGGGTGGAGGTGGATAAGGGAAATATTGTCATCAGCTCAAAGTACAGCAAGCAGCTGGGAGAGATTTTGCAGCAGCAAAAGCTGCAGGGACTGAACCCTGGGCTGATTCCCTTCAGCCATGCAGAGCCTTGGCCCCACTGCCTGGGGATGCTGCATGGCATGGTCCAGCACAAGGGCTGCAGAGAGGCTCCCAGAGGCTGGAAGCACGTGGGAAGTGTTTTGTCCATGCAATCTTCCCTTGGGGAAGCACTTGGCTTGTCTGGCTTTGTGGCCAAGGAAGCAGGCGTGCTGCCAGGCTGCAGGGAGGGAGTGCAGCTCTTTCCTAGGGTGCTGAGGGCTGCAGGGAAACACCTCTGCAGGCTGCAATGCAGCACGGTGCCCTTTTTCTACCCTGCAACGGGATGCACCCGACCAAAGAATGCAGCTGGAGGTCACAGGGCAGGAGAGAGGAGAGATGGGACAGGGACTGTGTTGTCCTGCCATCAGTGAGTCAGCAGTGCCCCGGGCTGCGCCGGGAAGGCAGAAAGCACATCCTCTTTACACAGAGAAATGCTGCAGCCACTGCTCTAATCACAGCCCTGCCGCCACTCTGGCTTTCTTTCACGGGGCTTGAGTTCCATCTTTTGCAGCTTCAAGGTCTGAGCTCTCATCCTGGCAGATGCACAGGGACAATGCTGACTGGCACCACCGCAGAGCCAAGTGCTGCTGAGAACCTGGGAGCTGCCCCCTGCCCACACCTCTCCTGCTCTGTGCCCATCAACTGCCTGAAAAGCTCTGCCAAAACTCTTGTCTGAAGCAAGAAGGAGGTGAGGAAGGTCCCTGGAGACACGAGCAGGTGTGGAGGAACCTGCCTGTTCTTAGGGAAGAGGAGCAGCCTCTGCTGTGCTCTGCTGCCCCGGGCAGGGCAGCGTGCCTGGCTCTTCACTGCAGGCATCTGCAAGTCCCCACTCGGCTGCTTTATACAGAACTCATTTCTCCTGAAGGGAATTGCACTGCTGTGTGTTTGGGAAGCAGCCTGGGGACCTGGTCCAAATGTCCTCAGTGTTAACGTCACTGCCTGGTTAGGGAGAAGTGTCTGTGCGTGAGTTTGTGGGTTCAGCTGCACCCTGAAGCCAGGCTATTTTTGCCATATATTTCTCTGAGAGTCGTGGCAGGACAAGCTTGCTGTCTGTAGCCTTGATCTAAAATGCACCAGAGACTGTGACTGGGGGCCCCAGGCAGGCTGTGCTGGAGCTGGTGACATGTGACATCAGACCACACTGCTGGAGTCACCTTGGGGATCAGGACACCTACCCTTCCTGCCGCGCCAGGAAAGGTGCTTGGCAGAGGTTTTCTCTCCTTGCTGAGCCTGGCATGCAGCAAAAGGAAATTATAAATATTGTATTTTATTGAATTGTATTATTAGGGGCACAAGTGAGCACAGCAGGGTAAAACCAGACTGTGTTTAGCTGGTTAAGCAGTGAGCAGCACAGCACTGTGCTCCTGGGGGTTGCCCCTACTGCTCCCCCAGAGAACAATTTCTTGCATGGACCCCTGACACTGATTTGAGTCTTGTATTTCAGGGTTATTTGTTACCAGAAGATTTGCAGTGGTCTCATAGCACCCCTGTTTCCTTGAATTTAGCCACTCTGAATCTTGGCAAATTCAGAAAGCCAGGATGGGCTCTGCACGGGGGTTTGGAACAAGCTGCCCAGAGAAGTCAGTCAGGAAAAGCAGAGACCTAAAGATATGCTCGGGTGCCTCTCCTCTCTCCTTCCCTGCTCCCTTGGAGTTGTTGGAAAAATGAGGAAAACCTCTCATGATAACACAAGCATCCGTCATAAAATTGTTTGTGCTTTTCCCAGAAGGTGGGAAATCTTTACTTGGCTGCTTGTGGCTTTTTTTTTTTTTGAGTGGGGAAAGTGGATTTTGTAAGTGATAGAGTTGCAGGGTGAATGTGGGCACTTAATGGCTTTAATTCTGCTTCACCAGACAAAAAAATTGCTTTGGAAACTCTCCAGACTTGGGGGAATAACTCAAACTTTTCCTGATCTTAGTTGTTTTTCTAATTTATTTAATTTTAATCATGGAAGCAGACAAAGCTGTAATTTAAAGCCCTCACAGAAAGGACAGTTCCCTGGATGATCAGTTTGAAGGTGTGCATGGTGCTGCTCCCCAGGCATCGTGCCTTTCTCAATCTTCATTTGTTTCCTGTGGAGATGCAATCCTACGGCCAGGCTGCTCTTCTACGGATCTTAATTATTTCACGGGGGCAGCACAAAGTGCTCTGGACACTCATCATGTTCTTCCCAACTTCCAGCCTCCATAGAAACCCACGAGCTGGAGGAAGGCCAGGCAGCTACTCCAGTGCCTCCTGGCACAGCTCGCTCGCCCAGGAGTGGGGAAAGAAATAATCATGCTGCTAATTGGCATAATTATGTCAATAACTCCCAGGCTCCCAACTAGACAGAAATGATGGCAAGGCTTTTCCCAGAGGCTGTGATCTAACTGCAGCAGCGAGGAGAAGCTGTCTCCACCTCGTGCTGGTTCAAATCTCTTACACCAGTCACTTGTTTTTAAAATTTTAAAAGTTTAATTGTAATAATATGGTTATAAAAATAGTAATATAATTGAAGTAATAAAAATTTGAACAATTGGGATTAGGACAATAGGAGACAATAAAAAGAAAGAGGTAGGGACAGACCGGGTACCTCTTTCTGGGCAAAATAAGCCCGAAAAAGGACCCACAGTTAACAGAGGATTAACCCTTAAAAACAACAGCCTGTTACATATTCATACACCTCATACATGATACATAAATTCCATTCAAA
The DNA here is from genome assembly GCF_017590055.1 of Onychostruthus taczanowskii. Classification (NCBI taxonomy): domain Eukaryota; kingdom Metazoa; phylum Chordata; class Aves; order Passeriformes; family Passeridae; genus Onychostruthus; species Onychostruthus taczanowskii. Next base: position 3,708,760 of record NW_024504012.1, read on the forward strand.
CAAAGGATTCTGTCTGGTCAGTGTCACCTTCTTCCTCTGAATCCTGACGGCATCTTCATGGCTGAGTGAGGCGGGAAGAAGTTTGTTTCTTCTGATAATGGAGCAATAAATTCTCTTTCTCTGAAAGATTTAGGTGTCCTGTGGCTGCTACCTCGGTGTGGGTACCTCATTCCTTTCTTTAAAAAAAGATCCCACATACATAGTTTCTATTTTAACTACAAAAGTTACATTTTAACTACAAAACTACATTTACCATACTATTAAAATGTTAATGCAGCACTACTAATCAATACAGCATAATACATATAGTAAATATCTGCATAGAGTTATATAATATGCACTTTTCACACTTGTTTCCCGAGTTGTAGGTCAGTCTGCTGTAGAGTAATTTTTCTTACTTATTGAGAGCTCTGGCCAAGAAGTTTTGATAATCCTCCAGATCGTTAGTCCCGTCAGCCCGCGGGATGTTCACAGCTCCCTTTGTTTTGCTTTTCCCGCTGAGCGAGGCCAGTGTCTGCTCCAGCAGAGAGGAGAACTTGTATCGCTGCACGGCTCCAAACCCGCCTTTCGCATATTTTCACGGTGTGACTGCTGCCAGTAATCGCAGCTAAATCTCATCTCTGTTGTGTGCCTGAGCTTTTAGCTCATCCTCAGCGTGCATTTTTAATCGAACCCGCTGCAGTGACGCGGCTTGGAGCTCGATGTGGCTGCCCAGCCTGCTCCTGAGCATCACCTGCTGTGCTCCCTGCCGGATCCTCCTCCTCCTCCTCCTCCTGGGAAGGTGCCTCCTGAGCCGGGCAGCGCTCCTGCCAGTGCCGGAGCATGGCACAGCCCTTCCCAGGACAGCTGGGGCTGGGACTCGCAGGGGAGAGGGCAGCACGCTCAGTGCACAGACCTGGCAGAACCGTGCCCTCGTGTCCAAGTGTCCCAGCGCCCGGGCGGCCTTGTCCTCAGGCAGGAACAGAATCACAGAATGGGTCAGCTTGTCAGGGAGCACAGTGGGGCACCTGCTCCAGTCTCCCAGCTCAGGCAGGGTCGTCCCAGAGCACAGGCACAGGATGGTGTCCAGTTGGTTCTGGGATATCTCCAGTGAGGGACACTCCACAGCCTCTCGGTGGGAAAAACCAATCCCTAACAAGCAAGTTCTAAGCGATGTCCAGATGGTAGAAAGACAAATTAGTTGTTGATAGAATTGCCTTGTTAATGTTTAGGGCTTGACGTGTTTCAGTTATCTCAGACCAGGGGGAGGTTACCAGGGAGGTACCACTCTCAGCTGACACAAAGAATGCAGAATTTAGGGGTACAAGGATATTTGGCAGAACACCCAAGATAAGGAAGAAACTAATAAAAACAACTGAGCAACTGTGCTGAAATCAGTTCTGGCTGGGTAAGAGGTAATTCCGGCAGGGGCAAATTGTGACCACTGACTCACAGACCACCGAACCAAAAAACCCACTAATTTAAGAGAAAGACTGAGCATGCAGATTAATTAGCACTGGGAGCAAGAGGATCATTAACCAACAGAAGACAGAACACTAATTAATAAGAGAACTAGATAACTTGTAGCCAATAAGCATCAACGCCTTGGTTTATTAAAATCCACAAAAAGGGAAAACTTCTGACAGCTGTCCTGCTGGCTTTGTGGATTGCAACCCAGCCATCTTTCTGCGCAGAACTATAAATAAATCCAAACCCTTGACTCTAAGCGTGGATGGGTCTTTGGCACAAGTGGGGGAAGAACGGATTTTGGGACAATCGCGGGACAATCGTGGGACAATCGTGGGACGATCGTGGGACCGCCACCACGACCCGCACCGGAGGGGGCGTGGCCGCCCCGCGGAGGCCCCGCCCCCGGGCCCGCGGAGGGAGGAGCGCATGCGCAGTGCGCCGGCCGTTACCTGTCAGCGGCTGCGGGTGGAGGAGGAGGAGGCGGCGGGATGGAGGGGCTCATCCCGCTCGTTAACCGGCTGCAGGATGCCTTCGCGGCACTGGGCCAGAACTGCCTGCTCGACCTGCCGCAGATCGCGGTGGTGGGCGGGCAGAGCGCCGGCAAGAGCTCCGTGCTGGAGAACTGCGTCTCCAGGTGAGGGGCGGCGGGCACGGCACCCCCGCGCCCCCCCCCGCTCCCCCCCCACGGCCCGCGGCGCGCGCCCTTCCCAACGGCCGCGGCGCGCGCCCCCCCTCAGAGCGGCCAAGCGGGGGGGGCGATGTCGGGCGGGGATGGACGAGGAGGGTTTTTGGGGGACAGTTCGCGGCTCCGAGCCCACCGTGGGTGCTCGTCCCCACCGAGGATGCTCGGTGTCCCTCCCCCCGCGGTGCCTCGGGGGTGGCGAGGCGGGCCCTGGCCCGACAGCGCCCGTGATGCGATGTGCGCGCTGCGGGGAAGCCGCTGCGCTGCGAGCGCGTTCGTGTGCCCGCTCCGTGCGTGTGTGTGTGTGGGTGACCGCTGCCTGAGAGGAACAAGGTGTTTAAAGCCCCAAACCCTAATTTCGGTGGCGTGCTGGCTCTGGGCGCCTCATTCCTCCCGTCCCATCGCGTATAAATTCGCACCGACCCGACGCGCCTGTGGGTATTCGAATCACGGCGTCATTAGGGTTGGAACAGACCTCCAGGATCGTCGAGCCCAACATGCGCACCGTTTCTAACAAATCGCTGACAGGAAAAGGGGAAGCCTGGCGATTCAGGCGGTGCTTTTTGACGGCCACGCAGTGCCCCTGGAGACGTCCCGAGGTAAACATGGGCTTCACGTGCTGCTTGATGGAGTTCCTGCTGCGTTTGCCTCGAATAGCTGCGGGCTCCCGGAGGGAACAGCCGAGCTGCGATCCTAGTCCGGATTATAGGGTCGCAGTACTGTTGTGTGTCGGTGATTGGGGTCTTTGATGTGCAGAGATCTTCACCGAAGGTAATATTAAGTGCTGTGACACTCCACAACCTGGCCGTGTGTCAGGCTGCAGTAGCTCTTGATACCCGGTATAAAAATGCTGTATAGTGGTTCTTCATCTCTCCTTCAAAACTGACTGTGTTAAATGTCAGTTCTTCCTCTTCTTTCTCCTTGAAGTCTGTAGCCAGCTACTGGTGTTGACTGTACTCGAGTTTGGAAAACATAAATGAGATTCTCAGAAAGCATGATTGGCCATCAAATTATTACTGTTCTCTTTAAACAGTCCTTAAAAAGTATTTTGGTAACCTTTTGACTTTTTGAGCTACGTGTCCACAAAGCTGCGCAAAGCACAGGGGAAAAGCACTTTCATTTTTCTTGTCAGTGAGGCCGTTTTGGTCCCTGGAGTCGGGGCTGAGTGGGGTGGGCTGATGTCGGTCTCTGGATTCAGCTGTGCTGATGGAAGATCATGCTGCTCCCAGCCGCTCGTCACTGCTCGGCTGCCCGAGGGATCTGCTCCATCTGATCCGCAGGTGGAGCTGTTCTTTTGAGCCCCTGGATGTGCCTGGCTGGAGCAAAAGGTGAAAACGAGCAGTTGGTGCTGATCTGGTCTGTTCGGCCAGGAGGCTGGAACCAGCTGCACGAGTGAGGTGTGGGCACCTCTAGGAGGAGTTAGGAAGGAAAGCTAAGGGCAGTAACTTTTTTACTCATGTAGTTATTCACCGTGCAGCCTGCAGATGCTTCAAGACAGTCTCTTCAGAGAAGAGATTACAGGCTGCTATGAAACACCAGAATGTCTCTGTCACATGGGGTGTGGAATTTGGATTCTTTCAGCCTGGTTTTGGAATTCCACATCGTTGTTTTATGCAGTAGCTTCTTGAGATCCAGCATGAACTGATCTGTAGTACCTCCCTACTTGCAATCTTTAGAGCCTGTTGCAAAAATGACATTCAATTGCATTGTTTCAAACCTATTCCATGAGACTTGAGCACGGATATTTTGTTTGTGCCTTTCCTCCAGACTGAGGACGTGTGGTCAGCAGATGTGCCCTGGCTAAGCTGTGAAAACTTGGTTGTGAACCCTCAGAACCAGATTAATAAATATCCATGAGCTCAGAAGAGGATTTTGTTTGTTAGATCAGCAGACAAATGGCCTGTGTCTCTTTTTAGTAAGCCATAGGATATTCCTGTTTTTATGGGATAATGCAGCTGCTCTCTGCAAACAAGTTTGCTTCATCCACATCTGTCTTGACATGGCTTGTAGAGGTAGAAAATCTCCCTGTAGAACCATGCTACCCTCATTTCTCTTTTTACTGGTATATTGCATGACCTCTGGCAACCGCAGGGCCAACTTTAACTAATAGTAACATAGCCTTGAAACTGACATGAAAAGAAAACAATCCTTGCATTGCTCAAAAAATCTTTGTGCATTAGTACTCATGGCTTTTGTTTAGTTTTTTTTTGGTTTGGGTTGTTTTATGGTTGTGGGTTTTTTTTGTTTTGCTGGTTTAATTTTGTTGGGTTTTTTTTAATCACATGAATCATTATCATTAGTAGATTTTCAACTCTTAGCCTTCAAAGAAATATTGAAGATTCTTTTCTTCAGGAGCAGCTGTAATTGGTATGAGGAAGGCATGATATCCTCCATGGGTGTTGCTACAACCGTGCTGCTGGTTGTTAATGTGTGTTGTCAGTGGAGCTGTGGTGAGGTTGGCAAGGCGGTTTTAACCCCAGGATCTGGTTGTTATCCTCTGCTCCCTGTAGCCACTGTGGGTGTTTCAGTCTTCCACAAGACCTTTGGTTGTGCAAAGATTACTTTTTTTTTTTGCACTTGGACATTAGAAACTATTTTCTGACTTGCAGGTGGTATCACGAGTTAGAGCTTCTTTTTGGCTCCTAAGAAGTGTGCTGGGCTGTGCAGGGTTATCCACCATCTCGTTTATGCACTGCCATCACTTTTCAGAAGGGTTCTGAGGAATCTGCTGTGGCACAGTTGTGTGGGCTGGCAGGTGGCCTGGGGGTGGGAGCTGGGTCCTGCTGAATGAATGACACATATCCATCACTGCCTCCAGGGTAGCAGCAAGACCTGTTCAGGTGCACACAGGATCCTTAATGACTACCAGCAGGCAGGGAATATGTTGGGATTAGCTCACGTGTGTTTTGCATAGATGGTGGTGTTGAGTGAGGATGGATTCTGCAGGAATTGTGGGACCCCCAGAACTACTTGTCTCGTTGTAGGCTGGCTTTGAACTAAGCTGGAATTAAAGTGTCAAATCTCCCAAAGTGTCCATTGTTGTTGCTATTTGGATTAGCATCCTCTGAGGAATGTGGAGAGTTTCCTCTTTGCGTACTGCTCCCCTGTGTGTAAGGAGACAGTTTCTTTTGGTAGTCAGGGACTGGGTGTGAAGGTTTTTCTCTTGCGATTCTGGTTACATTTAGATGCAAACAGAGATTCTGGAGAGCACCTGAGGACAGCAGTCATTTCCATTTCATGTGTTCATAACTGGAGCTCATGGTGTGTGTTTGAGGAAATGAAGTTGTCTGAAGAGCAAATGTTCTTCCTACCTCCTTCTGCTTCCTTTTGTAACAGGAGTAAATGTGCCCAGAAAATGTAGAGCCAGCACTGAAGCAAAGGATCTAATGCAGCCTTCTGGTAGGGCTTGGTTGGAGAGCCATTCAAAAGCACAAAGGAGAGTCAAACAACAAATGCCAGCAAGTTGCCAGTGGGAGAAGGCACTCGGTCTCTCTTATTCCTGTGCTCCTGAGCAGCTCAGGGCAGGAGCTTATATGTTGTTTGTGCTTTTCAAACTGGCTTTTGATAATAATGAGGTTACTTTAAAGAAAACTACTGGCAGGAAGCAATCCCTGTAAACTGTATTTGGAAAGAAAGCACTTTCTATTATTTTATCTATAGCCAAATGGTTTTTTCAGATAACTGAAGGCACAGACAGCAAGCTACCTTGTCAGGGCCTCCTTCTTCAGAAGTCAGAACCTTGTTTTACTCTTAAAAATAGCAAGAAATTAATAATTAGGTTTCCAACTTGAAAGCTCTTCACTTCCCTTCCTGCTTAATATAATACAAACTGCATGAGGCCAAATAATTGTTTTATAAGAGATGTGAACTCGTGATTGTAAGCCTGTCAGTCATAATCAAACAGGCACTTTCATTTTAAGAGCCCGAGGTCTGATTGTGTAATTCAGCTTTACAGCTTTTTGATCTGAGATGCCTTTGACAATCGTAGGGCCACTGCATGTAAGTAGAGCTATTTATTATGACATATGTAGTGATTATTTCTTTTTGAAATTACTGTTCCTTGTGTGCTCAGCTCACTCTGTTCTGCTTGAGGTGGCGGTTGTGAAAAGACTGTGTTGAGTCATTAGGAGAAGAGAAGGGACTTTAACTCCAGCTGCTAGAGCAGAAAATTTCTCTGAAGAATGTAGACACATATTTAGATTGATGCTTCCTGGGGGACATGTATTAAGATTGGTGCAGGTATTTTATTCTTTTAGTTACTAGGCATTGACAGAAAAACTTTGTGACAGAAAATCTCCCCTTTTGTGAAAAGGCAGAAAAAAGCTAAGCAGTCAAGCTGAATACAAACTGAGATACAAACGGAGACGTGGTGCTGTGTACTCTTTTCTAATCTTAAGGATCTTCTGGAAATGAGAGTCAGCCACTCCTTTTCCTGACTAATTAAGACACAGTACAGCTTGGAGTACACTATTGAGTATATTAGCCTGGTTATCAAAATACTCTGGTGCAATGAAACCAAGGATGTTCCAGGTATTATATTTATTAGAAACAGCAGCAAATGAGACAGTGGCTCATTTGGTTTTTTTCCCTGAATAAGGTTTTGCATTTATACATTGAGGAACAAACTGGCTGTTTAGATGGGATACAGATAGCCTGGTTTTGTCCTTAAATGCAAGTTCATTGTCAATTTAAAGTTCTTTTGTTTTTTCCTTCAAGTCTTGAGAATTTATATATACAAAGTAAAGGAAATGTGTATTAAAAAACAGACATGCAAACAAATATGCTGTTTTTTCAGCACCACCCCACATGTAATTTTTTTTCCTCTAAAACTACTTTGAGGATTTTCTCTTTTATTTTTGGCATGTAAATTTTGCCAATTGAGAAAAGCTGTGCTCTGTCATGAGGCAGGCATACTGTAGGGAGCTCTGACCTTTACTGTGGCATAGAAGTTCAGCATATCAGGTGGTTCAGAGATGCTAAATCAGTAAGTGACACTTCACTTTTGTAAAGTGTACCTATGAAAATACACAGTCTTCCTATAGCTTCAGCATGCTGTGTACGACCAGGGTGCTGTAGCATTTAGTGAATGCAAGTGTAGCATTTGAAGTCTGTGCTCTAGACTTCAGAAAAACTTCAAAACCCTGCAAAAAACAATGTTCAAAAAACCCCAGTCTGGTCTCGAGTGCCTTGTGAGAAATCAGCGCTGCAGATTCAGTGGCAGTTGTTAGAGGGAGTTCAATCCATCACGGTCCTGCAGGTGGCTGCACTCCTCTGATCGTTTTCAAAGGAGAGCAGTCATCTCAGGAGAGGCTTGTGGATTGGGTTTTTCTTTTCTTCAGACCACAGGAATCTACTTCACCTTATCCAGACTTCCCTGGTTTTTAATACAGAGGCACTTCTGAAAATTTCACACGTTGTGTGACTCTCTAGACTCTTGTACATATTATAAATCCTGTTACTCGCTGCCTTCAGGAAGGAGCCCACACCTGGGACTTTGTAGTGTGGAAATCAACAAATAACCAACACATTTGTTGTCTTGCTGTTTCTTGATGGGCCTGGCTGCTGATGTTTCAAGCTTATGTCATTTTCCTGTGTAGATGAAATAGCAAACAAGGATTTCCAGTTTAGATAAATAGATGTTAGCAATGGGGTTGTTTGGACGTTCACCAGTAAACATCAGCAGTGATGCTGCCATGGATTGCAGCACAGACATGGAAGTGTGGACACTGCTCTCTGCCTCTCTTTACTGTGTGACCTCAAACAGCTTTTAAAATATTACCTGCATGTGTATCTACACATGCCTTACGTGCATGGATATAGGATATAGATTTTTATTCCTTTATTTCTAACTTGCTACTATCTGTAAAGGAAGATGGTAGCATATGATCTTAAAATCAGTGTGGGATAACTGTGATTGTTGTCTAAAACTTGCTGTTATGCATTTCTCTCGTTTGAGTGATGGCTGGTTTAGATTTGTGTGGGACCAAAACTGAGCTTTGGATTCTGCTTTGCACAGCTGAGATGTGCCAGTGTTTCCTCATCCCAAAAAGGCACCAGCAATAGCTTAGTCATTGAGAGAGAGATCATGTTTGTGGTTTGCCTTCCCTCAGTTGATCACTGAGCAAATTGATGATGCTCCTCCAAGTATTTATGGGTTTCTCAACAGTGCCTAGATTGCAGGCTTGAGGGGGGGAGACTTCTTTGCTTTTTCTGGTTTGGTTTTCTTACTTTGGTTTTGGGTGGGGGGGCACGGTTTAAATGTAAACAGCAAATATAGAAGTCTGTGAATTCCCCATTTGCTGTGCTCGTGTGTAACGGGCTGCTGAGAATCCCTGTAATGCTGTGTGTCTGCAGTGTGAACCTGCAGTGTAAATATGCTGAGAACAGGAAATGAGCATTATTTAACTGTGTCCTTGCATCCTTTTCTTCAGCAAGTTGCATGGAGATGAACAAGGCAGCATTATTGAACTGGAGAGGAGCAAAATCCCATTTAACTGGGTGCTGGGCTTTGATGTGCTGCCAAGCACTGTTGTCTGTGATAGCCTCTAGGATGTAAAAGGAGACTGTAGGTGGAGATAAGAGAGGTTTTCAACCCAAGTGTCTGTTCATAATGTTAGCTTTTATAATTTGTGTGTGGAAGTTAAACTTCTAATTCAGTACCTGATTTCTTTGTTGAGGTGTGCAGGAGATGCACTCTGTGCTGTAACACAGATTTCAGCCCTCTCAGACGAGCTCATCAAAGCCAGAGTAACCTTGGGCACTTGGTCCCTTGTTTACTCCGTGCACTGCAGATGCCTAAACCGTGCACGTCCATTCGGTGGTGCTCGGCTCTAGAGGCTGCTCTGAAGCTGCCTGTGTGTAACTCACCTGCACGGAGCAGCCAGGGCTCTGCACGGCAAGGGTGAGAACCACTGGGAGACATCTCTGCTCTCTGCTGCATGTCAGGGGTGAAATGGGCTCTCTTCCAGCCCTGCTTCTCAGTCAAGCTGGAAGCTGCTGAAGAAATTTTGGCATAATCCATCAGAGGCAATGTTGTGCCCCGGTGTGCTGTCGTGTTTATTGTTTCAGGAGCTAAACAAATGTTGACAGAAGATCCTCATTGTCTGTCAGATCTGGGAAAGAGGCTGAGAAGCTCAGGAGTCTGGACTGAAACCTGCAGCCTAATGACTTTGTCAGTGTTCTGGGAAGTAGCAGCACAAAACACTCTTTTGGTTAGACTTCTAAATATAGATTTTCTTGGGGTAATAATTAAATTTCTGGTGAGCAGAGAGATGGGAGATCATGGCTGATACTAAATTTCTGTTTCTATTTAGCTGTTGAGCTAAACAAACTTTACATTGTCCTGGACAATATATTAATCTGCACATACCACAGGCTCAGAGAAGGATAAATGGGCAGGTAGAAAAGGATAAAATGGCTAGAGAAGAGAAGTTGTTTGAGAAACTTGGATCACTTGTTTTGGAAACAATCCCATTTCCCCCTTCCTTCTGTAGTTGTCTTCCTGTCGATAAATTCATGCTCTTTATACTGTGTATATATTCCAGAGGGAGTACAGAAATTAAATCCAGTTACATTCCAGCTCTGCAAAATGATCTGAAATGGCTTGTACTGTACCAGAAAAGGTAATTGTACAGTTTGACACCTTGTCTGCTACAAAAGATAAATGTATTTTCATGATGCTTCTGAAAAGTTCTGGAATTTTATTAGGATCACAGCTGACTGTATACTGTGCTGCTGTTTAAGAAGTCTGTATTGATGGATCCCAGCTCAGGACAGTGAGATTTGGGAGGAAGAGCAGCAGATTGTGAATTCCAAAAACCCAGGAAAACAATATCTAAAAGATTTGTCCTGACAGAGTATCAAGAGGTGAATTACTTGCTAAATGCAAGTATTTGTGTAGGAATTATCTTTATGTAGCTGATATGCCTGGTTTGTTGGGACATGTTGTTTTCTTTCTGATCCTTGGAGTCATATTTTTATCTCTGATTATATCATGGAGGAAAGCTTCTTACTCAAATCTTTCTGAAGAAACATTGTTAATTGCATTTGGCAGCTGGAAGTGATTGGAAAAAAAACCCAAACAGCCAAGGTCTATTTAGAGCACTGACAACAATTTAAAGTGAGTCAAGAATTTTTGTTGTTTGTTTCTTGTGTTGAGATACAGAATCTTGCTGCATTAGTATTCATCCTGAGAATGGATGGGCTTTCATGCACCAACATCCTATGCAAATGAGTCCTTTCCTAAAAGCAAACATATCTGATTAGGGAGAATAAGTTGTTCTGCAAAGTCCCCTTTATTCTTTTTGACACCAAAATTCTGGGAATTGTTGGGCTTTCTTTGTGTTTTGTGCTTCCTTTCTCCCCCTTCCACCACCACTTGGAATTGACGGAGAGCACCGTTGGGCAGGAAATAGCAGAAGCTTTTGTAAAATCTTAAAAGGGACAGAGGAAAAAGGGCATTTTCACCCAGGGAATGAGGATGATGCAGCAGAGGGCTGGCTGGCTGCCAGGGAGGACAGATGCATCGTGCATACCGTGCCTTGCCCACGAGCCTGCACATTGGCAGCTTCCCCCTCTGTTCAGCCAGCGAGCCCAGCACAGCACGGGCACTGCAAACAGAGCACTCTTCATCTCACACCCCTGGGCTTGTGCCTGGCAGATTCTCATGCCTGTGTATGGCAAGTTTGCGGTCCTGTAAGCATTGCTGAGATTTTAAAACTTTGTATCACGTGAAGGAGATTTCTTGAATCCTAGGAAGTGCATTTTCTTTCCTGGAGCCAGTGAACAGTCTCGCCTTTTTCTGTGTGGAAATGTGATGTAGGGTACTGTCACTCCTGTCAAAATACAGCGTTAGATTGGTCTAAGAAGGTCTGTGCCTTCCTAGACTTGAGTTCAAATGTCCCCTACTTTGGAGAACCTGTTGATTCCAATTTTGTTTAATGGAAGACTTCACCACTGGGACCAGAGCAATTTTTGGCCTGATCTTCTCATAGCCCTGTGATGTCTGGAGGGGGAGATGTAGTAACTTCTGTCCTCTTGTTGGGCAGAAATGCTGCTGCTACTTGCAGAAAGCATCTTCTAGGTCCAAGACAAGTATAATGACTGGGATTTCTGAGCCTGCTCTCTCCCTAGTCTTCTGCATGTCAAGCTTTGCTTTCTCACCTGAGTGGTGCCTAAGCCCTGGCACTTAGCATACTTGTTATGGAGGTCCCCAGTTAGTGTGACTGGAATCCCATGCCAGTTTTTCAAGTGCTTTTCAAAAATACCTTTTTTGTCACATTTAGGATCAATACTCTCATATTCCCACAGCTGGGTCTTTTTGAGTAGACTTTCTTTTTAACATTGCCCTCTGGGTTTTTTTTATAGTTAGTCTCAATTCCTTAGAGGAGTGGAGGGAAAAGGGACCCAAAGAGACATTTTAGGCTGCTAGCTGTAGTGCTGTGTAAGATTTTCAACCCTTTATTTTTTGTTTTTCTTAATTCAACCTGTGTTCTTGCTTGAAAGTGATGGATGGCATAATTGGTGTGTCTCTGCTTTTCTGTTGAGGTCCAGTATCTCTGCAGTGGTGGTGAAGGGCACTGAGGGATTGGAAAATGGCTTCTCCAAACCACCAAGTTTATGCACCCTGCTTGCAAGGAGGAGGAGTTGAGAGCCCTAAGGTGTCTGGATACTCTGTTTATTTGGCCCTAAAGCCCTGCACACACTGCATGGGCTGAATGTGTAGTTACTGTGCTTGATTGAGCAGGTTAATTAAAATGATCCATTAGTAGAAGGAAGATTTACTTTGAAAGAATGGTTGCTGCTAACTGAGACCAAACATGAACTAAGCACCAGTCATCTATGCTGTGTGGTTTCCAAAAAACAAACCACTGGAAAGATCAGTACAGAGCTTCAGAAGCTGATACATCTGAGATCACTATAAATCCACAGCCTCTAAAATGGATTTAGCATGCCTGCTAGGCCTAATTAAGATAGGTATCATGGTCTTTAATAAAGCAGATTAATTGTCTTGTACATCTTCCTGTAAGGCCTATTATGTTAGGCCATTGAACAAAGCTGTTTGAGACCCTTGATTGACAGACATTGTGCCAAACAAAATATCATTTACTCTTCTGTAACTGATGAAAGGAGGTGAGGAATCAGGTGGTGACTGACAATGAGAACTGGTCTCTGCACTTGGAGCTGGTGAGGAACAACATACATGGCCAAATTTCAGTGTGTAACTACTGTGTTACTGAATTAAAAATGCACATGGTTGAGAACATCAAAGCACAGCTGAGGCAGTGCCTCTTGAGACTTCTTGAGAACGTGTCCAAGGGTTATCCTTGCACTGGCACTTTAAGGGCAGTGTGTCTTGTGTTGGTGATAACAAATCTCATGGACTAATTCCTAGGAAGTCCTCTGCGTAAATGCAAAGTACATTTCCCATCTCTTGGACATACCTTGCTTTGTAATGAATTAAAGGTGAGTGAAGGATCTGCTGCTGGAAGCTCTGTGGGGTTGGTGAGCACAGGAGCAGGTGAGATAGAATGAGCACATCTGCAAAACAGGTCTGCAGATGTATATTTTTAGCATTAAGAGTTCTCCAGTTGCAAGTTACCTGGGTGTGGTTTGTGGGTTTTTAAAACCTGATGAAAGAAGTTAGAAATGTTTCATGCCTCCCATCCTCAGGCTTACACTGGACCATGCTTTTTCCTGTTTCTGGAGGTTTTTAGCACTTTGCTTTGATGCTAACTGTGAGAAATGGAAGAAAAATGAAAGCTTTTTGAGTACCTCTGTGTGTTTTCCACAGAACTTGAGATGCTGTATGGACATGTGTCATTGTTCCTGTGAAGCTGTGTGGTCTCTTGCACAAGGCATGGCCATTCAGCTGCTAATATGGGCCACAAGTGCTCCTGGTGTGCCAGGCTGCAGTTGTGTAAAACAATAAACAGTGCTGGAAAAAGGCCCAGGAAAACTTTTGACTTTGGGCACAATTGCTTCCTATTGCAATTAAAGCTGTGTTGCATTCCTTGGCAAAACTTGGCAATAAAGGCCTGTGGGGAGTGCTACCAACGCACTGTTGTTTTATTAGCTGCTGATGGATCAGGGCCTTTCTGCATTTGAGGGTGGTTTGGGGTCTTGGGGTGGACTTTTGTGTTAGTGGGAGAACTCTTGTGCCATTGCTGATGCCTGGCACAGTGAAAGAGGTGGGTCATTTCTGCCTCTCTGTAACAGAACTCTGGCTCTTGTCCTGAGCCTGGCACATTTCTACACTTTGTGAGAAAAGTGGAGGCTTTTTCTTTGGAGGCAATTCTAATTTTTTTAACAATTCATCACTATCAATTGGAATTGTTTGTAGCTCTTTAATTAATGCAGTTACTGTGTAATCATTGACATTTTTCTCAGTTATTTGATTTCCTGGATTCCCCCTATGTTTTATATGAATTAATTATATTGGTATTGATGTTAATTAGTTGCCTTTTATCCTGTGTGATACTGACCATGTAACTGATCTAAGCACAGGGCATTTCTCAGCCCTATACTGACAAAGAAGAGCAAATGTAAGTTATTCTTTTGAAAATACAACAGGTTTAAACAGTGATGCATCATCACTTTTCACACAAACTGGAGATTCTCCTGTTTAGTTTCATCTTTTTTTTTTTAAACATAATAAATTCTGTTAGTATGCTAAAGATCTTCTAAATGGAGACTCTCCCTGGAAATCCCCCTGAAACATGTTATGTTTATTTTTTGATGTGTTTTCCTTTGTAAGCTGCAGTCCTGCATTATGATGAGACCACCTCACTGAGCAGGCCCTGTCTGCATTTCCCTCTAGTTTCTGCCCTTCCTGAAATTTCCATCTCTTCCATGAGGCTCTTCAATTAATGACTATTCTAATTACTTTTTCACCTTAAAGGCCAAACTGGCTTATTATTATAAACTGCTGAAGTGTTGCTATGGCCAACTTGTTTCACCATCCTGTGGCATAAGTTTGAGACCTGGCTTTTAGCATGTCAAATTCAAGCTTTTATATGTTCCTTTATGCATTAAAAAAACAGTAGACAACAAACTTAGTAGGATACACTGATACACTTGTCCAGATCTCTGATACTGGAAATGAGCAGTGCTAGAGAAGACAACCGAGCTTATGTTATCCAGTAATATAGAATATTATAAATAATATTGAATTAAATAAAGAATAAATAAATAAAATTAATTAATAAATAGAAATACATGAGTAATTTATAGGATAAAAATTTTATAGCCCTGAAAATATTTTGCTCTTGAAAGTATTTAATGGTATTCCAACAGTTGAGTGAATTCTAAGATTGTCAAATTCCTGCAGGGCTGTCCTGCCAGATCTGGCTCTTTGCCTCCTCTTTGCATTTGATAAATTCAGCCCTGGCCAGGCCTTGCTGATGGGCTGTGCTGTCACTGCGGTGCTGCTGAGCTGGTACAGCTGCTGTCAGCTCAGAGCTTTGTGCTGAGAATGCTCTGAGAGTGAAGATGGAAAAGTAGTTGGAATCTTAATGCAGGATGAATGTCTCTTAAAGGAGCAGGGCTTTCATTCCCAGTGTGTTTCTTCTTTCCTGCACCTCCTCACTGTTAAGTGGTCCTGCAGTTGTGCACACAGATGCTCCCAGGCTCACTGCCCCCACAACAGAAAACAGCCTTTTCTTCTCTTATTGGTCTCTTTGAACACAAATTCTCAGGCATGAATATTTTCCTAGATGGATTTCTTTGCAGCTGCTTCAAGTCTGATGTGAATTTTTTATCCCAGCTTTCACTGATCTGATGTGTACGTGCTAACCAAAAGGTGTGGATAGCAGCTGTCTCAGGTCTGTCCTTAGAAGGATGTTGGGGTGTGCCATCAGGACCTGGAAGGGCATTGTCCTTTTGGTCAGAAGGAACCTTTGAGACTTGGCTCTGTTCATTCCTATTGTATTTCTTGCTGCTGTTACTTGTATGAGTTGTGGGACCATTTCTGACACAGAGATGTTTTGTTCAGCACCCCTAACAATCCCTTTAGAGAATGCTTTCTGTGCCAAGGGAAGAGGAGCTGCCTCCTGTCCTGTGGATGTCAGCGTGGGCATTTGTGCAGAAGCAGTTGTGCAGCATTTAATCTGATTCCCTGCTCTGTGGTACTACATTGCTTTTCCTAAAGATATGCAAGCTGCAAGCTGTTTCAGATTTGACTAACATTTCTGTGTGTGTTTAAAAAATTGTGCTTTTTTTTCTGTAAGTAGAGTTTCTGTATTTATTTGTGACATCTGATTTGAGCTGTACAGAGAATGCACACAGGTGCTGTTGCCTTGTAGCTGAAATTTCAAATGTTAAAAAAAATCCCTATCCCTGTGGGCAGATTGACGTCAGTGTCTCTTTCATGGAGGTAAAACACCCATTCAGTGGTTAATTGGTGGGAGAGGATTTTTTCCTGAACTCTCCCTATGAAGCCCATTACCTTCATTCTTTGACTTTTTCCCTCTTCAAACTGTATTTGTAGCAGGAGTTTGATATCCTGCTGCTGCACTGTTGAGTTGGTTATGTGATCAACACAGCTCTCCTTCTCACCAAGCTGGAGCCTCTCTGCCGACGCTTGCTTGAACAGAAAATAGTTCAGCCCACTGGACAGGGGTAAAGAGTGCCATCACTTCTGGGCATGTTAAGAGCATGTTCTGGAGGAAAATTGTTGTCTTAACCTTTCTTTGTAGTTTTGCTGCTGAGGAAAGGTGAGCACTGTGTACACGGGGAGCTGCATTAATGCAGTGTTCTTTATCGCTGAATGTGCTTACTCAGAAGCAGAAAATCAATAAATCTTTTCAGCCTTTGACTCCCCAAAGGATTTTCTTGTCTCCTGTGGTGCTGTAGAGGACACTGGTTTAGGCGACCACTTTGTCCTGAGTGGCAATTCGTTTTAGTTTCTTGATGGGAAAATATATATTTTTTTTAAAAAGCAGATATTAAATGCTTGAAAACCAAGGTATGAAATTGTAATCTTAATTTGCTGCCTCCTGAGCTGCGTTAATTTCAGTGCATACAGAAGTATGACCGTGTTCCCATTACTATTTTCTGTTTTCCCATGAGAAAATATCAGTAGATGTTCATTGAAGGGCAGCTCTCCCTCCATTAGTAGATACTGAAATTGTGATAGAGACCTATCTGAAGGCCTTTGGCATCTCTTTAAGCTAATTCCTCTATGCTGTTGCTGTCTCAAGAGTTATAAAGCATCACAGCAGATTTAAGTCAGTACACCTGATGTTTTTGCAGTATCTTTGCTTTAGAGATTAGTTGAATTCCTAATTAATTGTACTTCTGCCTGCAGGTCTGAGTTTGAGTAGGGAAGTTAATGAGTGAGTCTGTGTTTGAACAGCCTCCCCTTTATGGTGGGCTTTAATTTGCAGAGTAATCCCACTGTAAGCGCACATTACCAGGTACTGAGAAAGGGAAAGACAATTTAGCTACAAATTAACTCTGTTTTGTTCAAAATGCTGGGGAGTTCTAAAGTGGTGCAGGGCACAGGACAGGTGGTCTTGTTCCTCAGAGCCTTAGAACTGCTTGCATATGTTATTTTAATTTTTTTATGTCTAGATGTTAGGAAGGACACCTTCAGTACTCCTATCACAGGCAGAGTTGCTGTGTTTCTTTTCTGCTGAAGCTTTGTCACCTCGCTGGTGCTTGTGGAAAGAGGTTCACTTTTGTGTTCCTGAGCCTGTCTTGGCCTGGGACTGCTTAGACCTAATATCCTCTGATTTGCACAAATAATATCCTGGATATTTGGGTGGTTTATTTTTCATAGATGTACCCTCAAGGCCTGTTTACACACAAACCTGCATGGTTTAAGCCTTTAAAGGAGCTGTGAAGGTCAGGCTTCCATTAAGCGGCGCAAGGTCGGTGTGAAGATCCTCAGCGGTTATTACAGGCAGGAGGTGATTTCCCAAGTGGCTGAGCAGTTCTGTCTAAAGGGCTGGCAGGGCTGTGCTTTGTTCTTTTGGCTCTTGTCCTTCTCCCCATCCCTCCCAAAGACACTGCACATTCCTGCCTCACCTTTGTACAGGCACTAGGTGTATAACAACAGTCACCCAGATCAGCTCTGCCCTTGGACTGAAAATTCCTGCCCTAAGCCTTTGCTGCACTGCTTTTCACCTGAGCCAGAAAAGTGAGTTAGCAATGCTGCTAAGGCAGGCAGGAAAGTGATTCAACATCCCTTGTAAGGCAGGAAAAATGAGGGGATTTTGATGAGCTTACATTGCTTATGAAATTCTCTTTACCCCTGAATTTTATTTTGCTTTGGTTTCTTTCTTTCCAGTTGCATAAGGAGTCTCCCTGTCTTTAGAAATATGGAAAGGCTCATGGACATGCATAATTATGTGGTAGAGCTGGTGTTTTTGTTTACTTGCTTCCTTTCTGGTCCAAGGACGCTCTTTCCCTCTATCCTACAGGACTTCTGGTGTTCTGCTGTTACTCAGAAACTTCTGGGCAGGTGTGTTGGTGGAAAAGTTATTTGGGGATTTGAACTGGCAGAAGTTAAGTGTGTGAAAGAGTAGTGCAGAGGGCTGCCAGTTTGGTTTGTCCAGAGCTCTGGTGTGTCCAGATCCTCTTCAGATTAAGTGTGCGGTGATGACAGAATAATTTGGGTAAATCTGGGCATGGCTTCAGGTAGTGTTACTGTGCAAGGTGAGATGTTATATGTGATGGTCTTGAGGAGGCTTGGGAATGCCCTGAGACAATAATTTAGCTTTAATACACATTTGTCTCATATGTAATGACCAGCTACTATCCTGAACCAAAATTAACAGCCCTGCTTTACAGGAGTATTTGCTATCAATCTATCCACACCACCTTTCCATTTTCATGCAGAGGAGGTTTCAAATTAGTCCAATATCTTATGTAACTGTATATTACTTCTGGCTAGTTACTATTTTTTTGATGTTTCTAGGGATTTTCTTCCACGAGGTTCTGGAATTGTGACAAGACGACCATTGGTCCTGCAGCTCATCACTGCCAAAACAGGTAATCTCTTCCTCTTTTTGGGTCAATGCCTGGACAAAGTGCTGATGTACTTCAGCAGGAGAAAAAACTTCTCTAAGAAGACATGAGCAGTGTGAAGGAAGATGCCATAAGACTGTCTGGAACAAAGGGCTGCTGCTCCAAAATTCTATGCTCAGGACCAACTCATCACATTAGCCATTGTGGGAAAACGATAATGTCTAAATCCTAGAGCACATGGTGAATTGAATCCACATCATTGCGTGCAATATGCTTTAGAAATTAGCTTTGGTTTATTAATTTCTTGATGAGATTTGCAGTTGTATTAGTTAACACACCAAGATTGCTGCACTTCTACCTTTAACTCTTGCTCCAATGCACACAGATTTGATTCCACAGAGGCTGTTTTCAGAACTTGTCTTTTGTGGTTGGGCTCACTGCACTAAGTAGAGCAGAAGGTGGATTGGGGGAAAACAAGGGTTCTTTGTGTTTGTCTGGTCAAAAATATAAATATCTTTGGGTGTACCACTAAGCTATGGGACATATTGAGATCTTTCATGAGAATTCACCACTTTGTACTTTTCCATGGGGCACCTGATCTGCTGTGGTATAGCTCAGTTCCCTGGCACATCTAAAAGCAGTTATGGTTCACCATCATTCCAGTTTTGGTGTTGGTACTTCTAAATCAATGCAAGCAACAAAAATCACTTGTTTGCTATTTACTTCTGCTCAAAACAGTAAAAAAAGAAACAAAATAACATCCAAACCAGCACTGAAACCACAAAGCGGTCTTTGAATTATGTACCATGGTGAAACTGGGGAAAAACCAAAATTATAGCTGCCTGTAAAACTTTAGTCTGTCCCTGTGTGTGAGGTGCAATTAAGTTTCTGTGTGTGTTTCTTTCCTGAAGGTCTTCACAGTGTTCAACAGGAAGGTAGACTGCAGTCTGTTTGGGCTTCAGGGTGTTTTCTGAATTATTGCTTTTAAAATGCCGTCATACTTTCAGTGCTTCTATAAAATTTTCCATGGTGTTTACACTATGGAAGAGAAAGGAAAAACAGTGGAATTCAGTATTTCTGCATGCTCAGCTTAGAAACTTTAGGATTGTCAAGTGTGTCGTACACTTACAGTGCTTTATATATGGTATATGTTAACATTTGTTTTAGTTGTAGGAATGAACACTTGCCATTTCTGCAGATCTGGCTTTTGGCCCCTGCCAGATGATGTAGAAATGCATGAATAAGACTTAACTGTGGAGAATCTTCATCTGACTTTACCAGCACCATGCAAAAGCAGAAGAAACAAAAGCTTTGAGCTTTTTGAATCCTTTCAAAAAGACTGAACTGAGGGGACCTGTCTTATATCTGACCTCAAGTGGTTAGATACTTATTCATTGACACCCATCCTCAGCTTACCCAGACTGCTCTGTGTTGACCTCTTTTATAAAATCATCACTGTCCCTTAGTTTAGGGTGTTTCTCTATCTGCTTTTCCTCATTACTATGTTCCTAAAATATTACAGCCTTTAGGTAGGCCTCTAGGTTTCATACAGGTGCTTTCTCTCCTGAAAATTAGTTCTTCATTATAGTTTAAATAACTCAACAAAAACCTTAAAAAATTCAGGAGAACTGAGTTTCAGCCTAATTTTGTGTTTCCTGGATGTCAAGGTTTATTTCTCCCTTTGGGAAATGCTGTGTAGTTCTTGTTAGGGATTAAATGCCAAGACCTTTAAAATGCAAGCTTTAATTATTTTGTTACTTTCTTTAAACTTTGTTCCACTGTTGTTGTTTTTGATGGTGAAATTCCAAGTAACTTTATCTTTTAAGTCACCTTTTATCTTTGTGAACTAATTTTAAGAAAAGAAAATAAAAAAAAACTGCTTAGTGAAGCACAGTGTTCTTTTACAGGAAGCAGATGCTGGGCTGATTTCTATGAAGCCCATAATTATCCAAAATGTTACAGAATAATTAGAGGGCTGTATCAGCTTCTTGTTGCTGTAGTAAACAAAACTAATTTTTAATCCTAGGATTTTTCTTGACTCTTAAAAAGTAATTGTTCTTAATCTTGGAGTCTTCCTTGGGGGAGAGGGGCATTTTCTATGCAGGCATGCACAGATGACTACAAGATACTTCAGCAACATTTTGGAAGTGGCTGAGAATAATTTTGGAATGTGAATTTGATTGACAAAGGAGGTAAAAGCTTCATTTGAGTCACAGCACTAAGAGGTGAAAATTAGCAGAGGAGGCATTTGTGCACATCAAAGAAAGAGAAAACTTTGCCCATCCATTATCAGGGACAGACATGGAATGGAATGGTGCAGCAGGAATTGGTTGGGAGGGGTTACCAGGGGTCCTCCAGCACCTAAGAGATCTGACACATCTGGGTAAAGAGCTGGTGACATTAAACAACATTTGTAAGAAATGCATCTCATGAGAGATGTGGAGTATATATGGGTTTTTTTTTTAGAATTTTGTTTACCTATTTTAAAAGTTCTGTGTAGTTTGTACAAAGCTATTTCGCAGTGACCTGTTGGCCTCCTTTAGTCACTGACATGTTTTGGTGGTACCAGTACAATTCCTAAATGGCTTTATGGCATTTGCACTCCACATTCATGCAAATTTCTACTCTGCTGAAATACTGAAGGCAAATACTAAGTTTTGAATTAAATATTGCAAGTAACAAGTCAGTCTTTATTAGTTTTGAGTATTTTTCTCTGAGTTTGATAATGTGAAAAATTGTGTGTCTTTAAGATCCAAGTGTTGGTGCACAGATGACCTGGGATGAGAATTTCGAGTGTGCTTGTGAGCTGTTGGGCTTTTCTTCCTTTGAGTTGGTGTTCCTTAATTTTTACATTAAAACTTATTTCTTCAACATCCTAAGTTTTTGTTTCACAAGTTTGAGTATAGTTCTTAGCTCGGTGGTTTTTGATCTAATACAGCAGTAAGGTTAAGTAGTTTTTGTTGGAGTTAATAGGTATTTTAAGTGGTGCTGCTGAGTAACCTTTAGAAGGTAATGACTTGAAATTACTTGAGATCTTGAGAGATGGGTTTGTGTTTTTGTTGGTTTGTTGTTTGTTTTTCATTTTCTTGTGGGTTTTGTTTGTGGTTTATTTTTTTCTTTCTGCTGCCACACATTCGGTATAACCTTAGGCAATCTGTTCTTCTTGCTGTGCTTTCTTCTGCCTCTGCAGGTGAGATAATGACTAGATTCTTCAAGATCAGGTAGTACACTGTTTTTGAGCAGCAGTGCCAACAAAAAATACATGAAGCCTTTGTAGTAGGTCTTCTCTTTGTTAAAAATACATTGCCTGCTGTATAAATCCTGGTATTTGTTATTTACATCTTAAATATCCTGGCTCTAGGAGAGTTATTTTCCTTATTTTGATAACTGTTTTTGGAGCAATTTCAGATTTTCTTCTTGCTTCAGCAGATTAACAGATATTGAAGTTCTTTGCTGAGGTGGAGGTTTGTTAGAGAAATGAGTCATATTTACAATATCCACATTTGTTTGAGTTCTATTAATTAGAATACTAAATGGAAATTAAATCATGAGGTTCAAAAGACATTCTGATTTTTTCTGAAGTCTTGCAGATGCTCTTTTCTGTTGAGATTGTAGAGTTTTAATCAAAATTTCGTGTATTGCAAGACTACTCCTTGCTCATAGCCATCTTCTGTTGCCACCTGGTGGCAAAAACAATCCTCGAACAGAAACAGAAATATAAAAAGAATTTAGACTGAATTTTAGGTTATTTCAGCTAACACAAATGATCTTGGAGACTTCATCAGATGGCAGGCATTTGAAGGTCTTTAAGGACAAAAACTGGAAAAATGCCACGGTGCCAATAGCAGGAAAGAGAGCAGGCACTTTACCTCGAGGAAGGGCTGACAGTGCCTGCCATTTCCTGGATCCCACTCTCATCCAGATGGTGAGCAGGGATGCTGGAGAGATCAGTGAAATTACTGAGGTGTGTACCCCAAAAGCTAAAAAGTGCCACCAGCCGTAGGAAAAGATGGTAATGATGGGTGACCCCTTTTTGAGCTAAGGAAAGGCTCATCCCCCAAACAGTGCTGGCATCCTGGAAGAGAGACAGTGCTGCTGGTCTGAAACCTGCATTTAAGCTTGTGTAAGGTCAGAGAAACTGCAGATGTGCTCTGCCCCTGCAAATCTCCCAGCTGTTGCTGTCTGTAGGGGCGATCTGAGCTCATCCCAGTGACTGCTGAGGTCTGGCAGGATGGCTTGCTGGGCTCAGCCACTTTTCTCATCAGGACCCTCAAAATGGGATTTGAGCTTCAGCTCACGTTGGGACAAATTAATGGTACCTACAAATACTTGGTTTTACGTGTGGTTTTGCCTGGAAGCTTTTGTTTCCATTATCCCAGATTGGTGCTCTGTGACATTAGGAAAGATGGAATCTCCTCATTAAGATTGGAAAATGGCTCTATATATGATAAAGATATCATCTTCACAAAGATACTAAAGGAAGGTGACAGAAGAATCAGCCAAAGTTCACTTTTAGGAGAAAGAAATCTAAGTAGTTATTAGCAAACAATCTGAAAGGTATTTGAGATGAACAGCAGCCAACACAAACTAATTAAGGAAAATATCTCTGTTGTATCAGTGCAATATTTTTTTTTCTATTACAGGGTAGCAGGCTTGTAAATCAAGGTGAGGTGGTATCTTATCTTTGCTACAGTAAAGGTTTTTAAATTATTCATTTTTTTGAAAATATTATGAGCAGTCTTGGAAAACATGATTTAGCAAGGACTCCTGTGAGATGGATTCACAGCTGTTTAGAGTGGAAGGGACACCCCTCCAGGTGATGTTCAGTATTTTGTATTATTGATAGGATGACAGAATGGAGTATGTTTATTAAGTTGGTGTTTGGCAAATACAAGCGAGAATATGAGAGATACTGGTGGGCAGAACTGGAATTCAAATTGCTTGCAAAAGAAGAGAAATATCCCCAAAGTAAGAAGCAATTCAGCTGGGATGTGTTTTTTGCTGTATTGAAAGGCTGGTATTTGAGAAAAAGGTTGGTTTTCAGAAAAGGACCTGGTGCTCACAGTGAATCTCTGACAGAGCACAACTCGCTGATGTCATGCTGTTGTGAAATGAAGAAGCCAACTTGTACAAGATGCAGCACAGAAATGCAGTCTTACGAGGTTCTGCTTTTCCTCAGTCCTGGGAAGGAGAGAGCTCTGGTGAGAGCTCTGCCTCTGTAAATTTAGGAAAAAAAAGTCCTGGAGGAGGGCTGTGTGAGGGCTTGGAACTAGAGAAAGCATCATCCATAGGAAATGGTTGAAAGAACAGAGAGAAATTCCTTCTGCAAACAAAAAATGTCAAGGTTGTGGAAGATTATTGCATCCAAAAGAATGCTTTTCCTCCTCAGGTACGAGTGTCTATCCTTGTAATGAACCATTTCACTGGTTCCTAAGAGTGTGACCTGTTATCTTGTGGTACTTACCTTATCAGATCTGCACTGTTTTCCATGTTTAATATCTTCTGCTATGATATTCTTGTAATTCTCTGCATTCCCAGGATTTGCTGGTTTGTCTTCAGGAAATGCCAGGGTACTTCTATTTCTTACAGCCTTTCTGCTTGCAGGTTAGCAGTGGAATAACTCAGTTTTGAGTATTTCATCTTCAGCTTTTTAGAAAATCTACAGAAATGGCAAAGCAGAAGAGGGATTGTAGATTGGGTAGGACAAGAAGAGCTTTTTATACTTCCTCTCTTTTCAAGGAAGCACTATTGAATGATTTGCTATGGCCCAGATTCACTTAACTGCATTTACTTTGTTCAGAAAAAGCTGCCCATCACCAAAAAAGAGGTGAAGTACTTTGGCTGATGATGTTTATTTGTGTGTTTTTAAAACACCCTCTTGAAATCAGTCTTTTGGAAAGAGTTCTGAGGCTTTGGGAGATGCTTTATTGAAGTAAGAAGTGTTGTTGCTTGAGTGATATCTCCCCAAGGGGCAGATGGAAGGTGCAGTAGTAGCAGATACTCCTCCTGTGCTGCCTACATTTAAAATGTTTGCTGCAGGCCTACAATTTAATGAACCACTTTTTGGAACACTTTTAATCCCTTTTGATTTAATCCCTTTTGATTACCCTGCATTGGATACTGCCACCAGCTTGGAGCAACTCTGTTTGAAATCAGTTTGGAAGCAGTTCTGAATCCAGGTCTCTGATCTTGGTGAATTCCTGACCTCTAGTAACAGATTGTGTATGGAGTAAAATCTTTGGGATTTGTAAGCTCTTGGGCTCAGCCTGATGTGGGTCAGGGATGTTTTCCAAAACATCCCTTATGGACTCCTTAGGGCTGATCCTTGTCACTTGGCTCTCTCTTTAGCTTAGAGACAAATTTATGAAATGTCATAAGTGTTTGTACAATTTAAATAGCTTGAGAACAGCAATGGCTGTTCAGTGCTCATAACAATATATCATTGTTCTAGATTAAATCAGAAAGGCATACAGAGATATAGCTGACAGGAAAAATAAGGAACATTTTAAAAGATGTGATCCCATCTCACTCATTTGTATGATTTGTCTAATTTAATCAAAACTGAAGAGATACTTAATCACTTGTGGATGCACTGAAGGAACTATGCTCTGGTAGCCTTTTAATCCTTTAAATTTTATGCTCTCCAAGGTGCTTTTAATGAGTCTGGGGGAAAAACCCGTTATTTTACATGCAAGGACTGTTTTTAATTTTGTATCTAATTGTTCTTTCTATTACTGTAACTTCAATTTTATACCAGAAATACATGTCTGAAAGCTAGATGTCAGGCAGGATCTCTTTTTTTTTTGCCTAGCTTTGTGTCCATTCCCACAAAAACGTAAATGAAACATTTTGCTAGTGTTCTTCTGTGCTTGAAAGCTGGAAAGTGAAGATTGCATTAAAGCATGTGCTTCTCCAGCCTGGCTGAAGGCATCACTGCCAAGGGCAGGCTGAGGGCTGAAAGGAGCAGAACAAAGCTCTGCTTGTCCCTTGGAATTCTTATTCCGTAGGCTGCGTGCGGCACCACAGGTTAGGAGCCACCGTGGAGTTTATTCCTTCAGCCCTGCTGGCACCACAGATGGCACCAGGAGCAAGGAGTTTGGATAAACATGGACCCAGCTAAAAAGTAGCAAGCATTTTAATTTGGATTCCTTTGAAGTCTTGTCAGATAGTGAATTTATTACTGAGTGTGAAGTGGGAAAAAGAGAAAAAGCTTCCTTGGCTACCAACTCAACTGCTTACAGATGGGCACCAACTGTTAATTACTGGATGTAGAAATAATTTCATGAGAAAATATGATGATCCACTGGGGGGAAAAATAACTAGGAAGAATATGTATGTTTTATACCAGGAGCTGTGCATGAAGAAATGGGGTAAAATATGAACCACTTGTCAGCTCTTTTTTTCATTAGGTATCTATTTGCCAACCTTGAGATGACAAATTCTACAAATGTAAAATCTCAACTGAGATATTTTATTTTGTATACCATGTTTTTTTTCTTTTTGAAAGTTTTGAATATTCCCTGGGTTTTTTTGCTTTTTTTTTTTTTTTTTTTTTTTGGAGGGGTGTGGTTTTTTTTTTTTTTTTTTTGTTGGGGTTTTTTTTTTTTTTTTTTTTTTTGTTTGGTTGGGTTTTTTTTGTTTTTTTAATTAACAGTGGATAATCAAGCAAAACTCCCATTCATTATCATTTTGCTGCTGGAGCTGAAAAAAGCATGTAAAATAAAGTGCTTATTTTTAGGTGCTCCCTTGTTTTTGAAATAAATGATGTATTTTTGTCTGAACAAGGGTGAGTTGCCCCACACACTGAATCTGGAGGGATTATGGTATAGAAGCACAGACAGGTGAATATTTGATGTTTTCCCCTCCACTCTGTCCGTTTTTCTGTCAGTTTGCTTTAACTATTCATTGTAGTTTTGACTATTTACTACTTTTTTTTTTCTTTTTTTTTTTTTTAAAAGCTCTGTCAGTTATAGTAACAAAGTGACTTCTGGGGAGCAGGCTTCAGTGCTGACACATAAAGTCCTCTTTTAATCCATATTCTCACATTTGGTGTTGTCAGCTGCTGTTCTTTGAGTACCAAGCAAGCTCTTTGCTCTGGCTGTCTGGGCTTGTTACCAAGTAACATTTTCTGGGGAGGAAACTTCTGAAGGGAGCTTTGGGATCAGTCCTCGGTTGCAGGATGAAATGAGCTGGAACGTGCACAAGTCCTTTCAGCCTCTCCCCAGTCCTACAGCTCTGACCTGCTGGGGACAGGATGTGAGCTGGTGTCTGGAATTACTGTTTATGTCATCATTTCTGATGGCAGCCTCACTATGTTGATAAACCTTTGTGTTCTGCTTTGAAGGAAAAAACTCCAGTTTTAAAATCCTGGGATGTGCTTTGGTTGTGCAGGCCACCAAAAGGTTGCAATAATTAGTATCAGCATTTGGATTCAAAAGTCAAAACAGGGACTAAATGTCAATTTCGGGTTTAACAAATTATCTGTCTCTCATTCCTTGTCAATGATTTTCTAAGGTAAAACAGCAGCTTGTATGAAATTAAAGGCTTGGGAATTATTTGTGTTCTCCCACTTCAGAAAAATCACAGCTATTTCTGTAGACGCTTTTGCAAACTTGTAAACATGATTCATATTTAGGCTACAGGAAGCTTTTAGGAAATGAGAAGCTGTGTTAAAAGCATTACAGTGTTTTTAAGTGATCTTATTTTCATTTTGAACTTGCAAAAATTTACAGAATTCCTTTACTAAATTTGTGTGTAACATGGGCTATTAGTTTTTGAAGCAAATGCTAAAAATGTTTCATGATACAGAATTTGTATTACTTTTCTATTTAGGATGTATTAGAGGCAAATGAGATCAGATGAAAACTCAGAATCTCATTCTTAATCTGTTCCCTATTCTCTTACTGTAAATGGCATCTAATTGAAAGATTCAATTGTTCCAGAAGATGATGTGCTAAAGATAGGAGCAGTAAATCATATCCAGTCAACTTGACTTTTAACTGAGCCTTTCTTGTTGAGAGCTGGTTTTCATATGTGCAGTCATAATAATGCTTTTCTGATAGCCATGATGACCAACTTTTGTGCCCACACATCTGAAGAACCTGGGGGCTTGAAAGTGGGTATGCAAGTCAATGAGCCTGTGAAATACAGAGTTGTTATTGATATTCTTGACAGAGTATGCTGAATTTCTACACTGCAAAGGGAAGAAATTTACTGATTTTGATGAAGTTCGTCAGGAAATTGAAGTAGAAACAGATAGAGTAACAGGAATGAACAAAGGCATTTCTTCAGTTCCTATTAATTTAAGAATATATTCTCCACATGGTAGGTAAAATCATTCTACTTTACATTTATGTCATATAAACATATTATGTAGCTCTGTCTGTGCAGCCATCACTTTTTGTATCTGTTTTTATTACCTGATCTGGGCTGGAAAATGTTCAAGGCTGAGTTAGTAAAGACCAGTAATGGGACTTAGTAACAAAACTTCTTTTTGGCACTCTCCAGAGGTATTCCCTGATCTAGAAAGTCTCTGTGTCTCCCTGCTTCACTGAAAATTTATTGTTTGCTGTCACTAAAAATATAGTCAGACAATAACAGTGTTTGAAGTTGCTTTCTGGTGAAGACCCCCTGTATACATCAAAGTTGGTTCCTCTGGTTGCCATCTGCCCAGTTTAATGAAGACAATCTAGAGAAAATGTTTTCCATTGAATTTGTCTTTGATATAGGACGAAAGTGGTGTGTTTGGCTGAAGCATGTGATTTTTTTAGCTGCAGAGAAGCTCAACTAAATCCCCTGCCTCAAAACTTGTTTGTTGAACATGCTGACTCTGGGAGAAAGTGAAAATTTCCTACCTATTGCTCTTGCTTTGTTTTATGAGGATCAATCTTTTAGTTCAGCCATGGCTGTCTATATTAACCAGACTCCAACTACTGGGGTGTGTATATATATATATATATATATATACATATATATATATATATATATATATATAAACCATACTCCAGTACTTCTGGTATTTCCTTCCTAGGAAGCATTGTCTAAAGGATGCCCTTTTGCCCCAGTAGCAGGATGCTTACCCCAGCCAGGATGCCTCTAGTTGGCACTGTGGCCCTTACTAGGGAAATCATACCAGAGAAAATGAGGTTTTCTTAATAGATTAATTTTTTCATCTTTCTGACTATCCTGAGGATGTTACAGATTAAAAAAAAACCAACAAAAAACCCCCCAAACCAACAACATATCCCCAAGCCCCTTAACAGCAGTTTTGCTATATAAGTTAGGCTAGCTATTGATTGTTTTATGGGAATTTCTTAATTAGAAACGTGATTGAAAACATGGTCAGAGAAACACTATTTTAAAAATAAAATCCAAACAACTGTTTTGGTTTATTTGGAGGATGCAATGCAAGTGGTCTGTTGCCCATGCACCTTTTGTTGGATAAAGGTCAGAAAGCTCTGTTAACTTGTCTTGGAGCCCTCAAGGATATTTGATAAAAGTATCAGTCTATACCAGTTGCAATATTTCAAATATTAAATATTAATATTAAATAGTACTAATAAATCCAGAGATGTAAGACCAACGGGGAAACAAGTCTTTGCAGATTGTCAGGCATTTTGTTTGAACTGTTGACAACTGTTGACATATTTATCTGCCTGTACAGGTAGTTCTGTGGGGTTTTATGTGCCCAAAACTTGTGTGCAGCCATAGCTGTGTTGACCCCTTTGTCATGTGTGGTGTTCTAACCAGTTTTATGATCCTTGTTGTCCATGTAGTCTTAAGCCTGACCCTTATTGATTTGCCGGGAATCACCAAAGTGCCAGTGGGGGATCAGCCTCCGGACATTGAGCAGCAGATCAGAGACATGATAATGCAGTTCATCTCTCGGGAGAACTGCCTGATCCTGGCTGTGACTCCAGCTAACACTGACCTGGCCAACTCAGATGCCCTGAAGCTGGCAAAGGAAGTGGACCCTCAGGGTAAGCAGGATTGAGTGTCACCACTTTTTGTTCTCTAGCGTAATAACATAATTGAAAACAACAGACCAACTCTTATGGGAAATTCTGTAATTTATAATATGTAATATAGATTTCTAGTTACATTTCCATACAATCTTCAGCATCACAAGGTAACTGTTTGTTAGCTCAGTATTGTTTGGGTAATGGTGCTGTAAATGAATTTTAAAAATGTTGTCTGTCTCTTACAAGCAAGTGGAGCAGTGCTTATCTATGAATTTTTGTAGTACTGGGCAAAATAGGGGATGGTACTGATGGGATTTCTGGATGATAAATTTTATACAGTCATATTGTAGGGATGCTGAGCCTTGTTAAGGAGTTTTGAGGAACACATTTCAGCACTGGCAATTATGTTCCCTACCTTTCCAGACATATCATAACTTGAGTTGGAGCTGTTATTGTGTGATAGCTTTGAGAAGGGCACAGATATGTTGTAACATAATTGTAAGGTGAAATTGTTCTTCTGACTCTAAATGATTCTTCAATAACTTTTTCCTCCTGCTTCCACTCTGGTCAGGCCTTAGAACCATTGGTGTGATCACAAAATTGGATCTGATGGATGAAGGAACAGATGCAAGAGAAGTTCTAGAAAACAAACTCCTTCCTCTTCGCAGAGGTGAGAATGTTCAGTTGCCTTTATTCTTTGCAGTCCAGAGGTGGTTTGGATAAGGATGGTGTTTGGGAATCCTGGAGATCAATCCAAAGTTATGCTGGACTTGATGTATTCCTTGCTTTTGCAGTTATCTATTCAGCGAACATAAAGGTGGCTATGCTAAAAATATCCTTTCTGGACCTGGAAAATCCTTGCTTCCTCTGGAATATGCAATGTAATGCCAGCACACATCATTAGCCAATATTTTTATTTTCTGCCATGTTCCTTGTAACAAAAGAATGGTTTTTTTTTCTTTGCATATGACAGAAGCAAACACCAGAACTTTGGTAATCTCACTGTAAACCAGTTTTGATCCTTGTCAGAAATTTTCCATGTTCTGGCAGCTACTGCCACATTTGCTCATTCTGCAAATAATATCAAAAACTTTGATTCTAGTTATAATTTACTGGTGATTTACTGTGTTCTCCTGTGGAGCAAGTTGGTCAAGCAAATGAGAAGAAGTTTTTTTTTTTTGTATTTTGTTAATGTCGTATCATTTATCTGCATAGACCTGTATGCGTGTTTAAATTTTATTTGGATTTTTCTGTGCTTATTTTTAAAGTGGTTTCTTTGGGCTTCATCAGAGTTTCAGATATTTCTCTATTTGAAGTGGTGATTTTAAAGGAAGTCTATCTGCTAAATGTAAACAGAATGAACAATTTAGACAGTGTTAAAGTTACTATTCTACTTGTAAACATGATCTGAAATGCCTGAATTGGAAAGTTTTGTTTGAGCTGAGACAGTCTGGTTCTATTTAAGATGAATTTAGTGGTTCAGGCAATAGCTGCATTGATTTATCCATTGGTTTTGTCTTGTTTTAGGTTATATTGGTGTTGTAAACAGAAGCCAGAAGGACATTGATGGGAAGAAGGACATAAAAGCAGCTCTTCTAGCAGAAAGGAAATTCTTTCTTTCCCACCCATCCTACAGGCACATGGCAGATCGGATGGGAACACCGTATCTCCAGAAAGTTCTAAACCAGGTAACACCTCAAACCTTTGTGGGGAAAGGCAGCTTTGCAATGATAGGGCCATTATAAAAACTGTATTAAAATGAAGTTAGTCTCTCAACCTCACTCATCCTGTCCTGCTTTCAGTGTTTTTAATTTGCACATGGTAAAAACAAAGTTGTGTATTTCATGTAGGTACAAAAGCTTGCTGTGAGTTGTAGTTTCTGACTTTTACTGGCAGTTGTGTACTCTGCTGTTCTTTGGAATACTAAATATGAACATCAAAACCAAGATTTCTTTCCCTCCCTGGAAGTATACCATCCTATTCCTCAATTGTTACATTTAACTTGTCAGTTGCCCAGTGTTTGTGGCATTCCTACAAGTCAAACTTGATACTGTTTTTTCCAGCTCACTGTCAAATTGCAGCTTTTTGTCTGGAATAGACAAAGACCAGGTGAGCCTGGCTTTGTCCATTTTGGCCAGCAGCTGGAAGCAGCTGGAACGTTCCTGATTAAAGTAGAAAACTGAATGGCTGCTCTGCTTAATTTTTTGCTACAGTGACTTTGCAGCTGTAATTGCAAAGCCACGCTATGAAATGCTCTGGGCTGCCTCAAAAAGACTACTAATGCCATGTACTTGTGCCTCAGAGTGAAAGTCTTCATCAGGATGCAAGAACTTGCTTGTACCCTGCATTTTTTTCTGTGTTTATAATGTTTTGCCTTGTTTTACGTCTTGAAAGTTTATTCCATAGGTCTTATTTTTGAGACCAAAACACAAGCTGCACATACCTTTCAACTGTCTTGTCTGTCCTGACTCTTTATATGCTATTAACTTTCTTGAGAGCTGTTTTCAATATTTACCTACTTCAGTAGGAACTGATCATCTTCTGTTGCTTTTACTGTGTGTAGAATGTTGTATATGGGAAGATCTACATAAGTTCTGCCCTTAAGATATTGGGGAACTTTTGTGGTTTCAGGTAATATTTCAGTTTCTTTGTATCCACAAGGTGGTGCTCCAGGGAAACTCCAGCTTTTGATTTTGTGCCTGTCAGTCTGCTGAACAACTTTAAACTTGAGTTTATATCTTTTGGTGTATGGCAGCTTAAATGTACAGCTTATCTGGCTGGGGTTGGGAGAGGGTTTGGGGCATGGTGGAAGAAGTCCAGTTTGCTTTTAATTAAGGAGTGTGTACAATACCTGGGAAATTTATGGCACAGGTAAGTCATAGACAGTGCTGTCCTAATATATTAAAACATATATATGTATGTGTATATATATGTATGTATATATGTATATGTAAAAGCATGCTGTCATGCTGTGGGTGCTCAGAATATTCTTTCCCACTTTGCCTTGTGGCTGTAGCATAAAGGAGTTGTTGTGCTGAACAAAATATTTAGGGAATTGTGAAACACCCTTAAGAAAAGCAGCAAAATGGGAGTGTGGCATCAGCACAGAGAGATGAGAGATAATTTTAAATTACCCATGTAATGTGTGTAACTTTCTCAGGTGTAACTATCCAGATGTGTAGTAACAGCGCTCAGTGAGTGAGAGGATGATGGAATTTTGTGTGCACTGGGAATATTGAATTGTTCTTTAAAAGTCTCCAATGCATCAGAGATCAAAAGGAACAGCACTGGTAAACTAGCACAGGTCATGGCTGATAAGGTTGGCAGTCAGAAGGAAATGGTTGTGCTCCTGCTTTCATCTTTTTGACAGTATAAAAAGACTTTTATTTGCTTTTTAGCAACTTACCAATCATATTCGGGATACCCTGCCAGCTTTCAGAAGCAAACTCCAGAGCCAGCTGCTTTCTATAGAACATGAAGTAGAGGTATACAAAAACTTCAGACCAGAAGATCCCACCAGAAAAACAAAAGCCCTGTTGCAGTGAGTGTCTTTTGTCTGCTTTTCCACTTTGAATGGTTTTTTTTTTTGCTTTTTCCCCCTTCTTTCTGATTGGTTTAAATTTAAACATTAGGATATTGTTAAGGATTCTTTGCACAAGCTCCAAAGATTTCTGTATTTGATGTTCCAGAACACTTGATTTATTCTACAATTTCAACAGAATTTTCCCTAAATTAATTTTAGTAATCCTAAAAAAGGGAGAAAGCAGAACAAGGAAAAGGCATGAAGATGGGCAGCAGAGATGATCAAAGGTAAAAAACTGCTTCTGATTGTGTAGACATATTCTTCTGTCTGCCAAAAGATGACCTCAAGCAAGGGAGAGACATTGTCCTGGAGTCTGTAGGATGAGGAGGCTGGAAGAAGAATAAAGAATGCTTCTTTTTCTAGTATAAAAACTTGGCTGTTCAAAAGAACCTAGAGATGGCAAGATCAAAATTAATCAAAGATGGTTGTCCTTCATACTCTGTGCACCTAGGACCCAGAGATCTTTGCTGCAGGAGTTGTCAGTAAAAGTTTGTGTGCTTTCAGAAAGCAGCAAGGCAAATTCTTGGGGATTACCATAATCAGTTCTGAACTGATTTTTCACTGCTGAAGTCACTGTCTGGTTTGGGTCCCATCCACAAAATAAGTCTGTGTGATGAGACTTTGATACCAGCCATGGAACAGAGATCACTGTTCATCTGACTTGGAATCAAGTGCAGGTGGAATCACAGCCCTGTTTTGATTGTGGATTTAGCATCAGGGAGAAAGGACAATGCTGATGTTGTGGATTGAACACCAGTTAGCAGCTGCTGCCTTGCTGCATCTGCTTCCTTCCTTCCTTGGCCTGTTTCCAGGGATGCTGGATACTCAGTACTGCCTATCTTTTCACCTGAAAGAGCTGCCATTTTGGCTCTCCCATTTTTTTTTTCTTCAGCTGTAGCCCTCTGTGTTTATATGCAACTGAACTTTACCTCTTAGAGAGGAAGCATGTGAAGGAAAAAGAAGAAGTGCAAATGTACCTAGATCTTCTCTCTTATATGCCTGTTGTCACATTCCTGCTCTGACTGATTTCTGAGCTTTTCAGCATTTTCATTTCTCTGGGGTAGATGGTAAGAGCACTGGATTGTGCTAATGTGTAAGTTTGGGGCTGGATTCATTCTCTAATTAAAACTTTGGAATTCAGAGGGGAAAGTAATCAGCTGAACCTAGAGAGGCTTTCTTGAGCCAGATGAAGACTCTGATTTACTCTTTATTTTTGCAACAACTGTGTCCAAAAGAGCAGACGTTCCTCGGGACTTCACTCCAGATGTTTTGGTTGCAAGAACAGAGGGACATCACCTTTGACTTTTCCATGACTGAGAGAACTCTCCTGTGGGTTTTTCTGAATGCTCCTGCTGTAGAAATCAAAGCAGAGCCAAGTAAGCTGGAGCTTGTGGTACTGACACATCACCATGTTAGTACTGGTACTTCGGCTTGCCTTTTGGCATGGGGAAAAGAAGTTCCTTCCAAATCTCTTCTGAATTTTGCAGCACTGGATTCAGATCATGCTATTAGACTGTACTGCAAGACAGGGATGCAGGGGAATGTGTGTAGGTAGGGGTTCTGTGGATTGGCAACTTGGCTGAATCAGTAGTACAGATACTTTTGGCAATTGCTAAATATGTTTGAATAGGCAGTACTAGTTGCATAGTACTGAAATAAGAGTTGGTAGCTAATATGCCTAAATTGTTCTGGGTTTTGTTTGTTCTTTTTTCCTTTCCTCCCTCCTTTGCCATTTAGGATGGTACAGCAGTTTTCAGTGGACTTTGAAAAAAGAATTGAAGGATCAGGAGATCAAGTTGATACGCTGGAACTTTCAGGAGGTGCCAAAATCAATCGTATTTTCCATGAACGTTTTCCCTTTGAACTCGTGAAGGTATTTATCCATCTTGCTGATGTGCTTTATTTTATTTCTGTTTCCTTATGATCATACTGATAGTGGTGTAGCCTAGAAAAGGTCTGATTGAAAGAATACGCTTTTAACTGTGGAAGAAATTACGTGAAATTATAATTGAGACATTTGGCTTAATTTCTAGGATTGGACACTGAGACATGTAAGAATTCTAAAATAAAATAATTAGAATAGAATTACAGCCCCAGTTCATACTATTTTCTGTGCTCTCCTGTTGTTTTATCACAAATGGCATCTTTCTTTGGTTAAAGGGGATAGGCAAATAGTTACAGTTGGTAAATTTGACTTGTGTTCAAGTAGCTGGTGTCTATTAAAATGAGAGTTATGGAAAATAGCCCTTTAGGTCCCTTCCAACCCAAATCATTCTGTGATGGTTGACTTAGGTAATGACCCTTTTATTTGCGACAACACTGACTTCTCTTCCAGCCAGCTGCCTTCCAAGAAACTTAAAGAAAAAATTTATAACTTCATAATTGAGACAACTCTTCTCTTAAATTTAGTTGAAAACTGTAGAATGGGAAGGGGAGGATAAACAGATCATAATCACGGAAGTTGAATCACTTGAGAAACCAGGCTTAAAAAAAAAAAAACCTGGAGTCTTCCAAATCCTGGTTTTGGCTTACTTTGTCAACTCTTCAAAATCATTCCAGCTGTTGGTATACCTGGAATGGAAGAGGGTGTGATTTTCAACAATATTTATTGCTGCCTGTTGCCTTAGTTCTAAAACACTTTAAAATACTTACGCATTGTTTGGTGTAATTAGAAATTACTATTTTAACAGCTGAACTTGCTTGTCTTATGGTTATAGAGGGAGAGGGGATATTTTCTGTTTTGTTGAAACCTTCCCCTGATGTTTTCTTGTGTGCTTCTGTTCCTCTAGATGGAATTCAATGAGAAGGAACTGAGGAGAGAGATAAGTTATGCCATCAAGAATATACACGGGATCAGGCAAGTGCTCCCATGTTTTCCTTTCTGGTCACATGGTACAGGTGGAATATCTTCCCAAAGCATTGCTTACAAGCTTTGTTGTTCTCAGAGTTTTGGGAAATGTGTTTCTTCTTGTGTTACTGGATTGGTAAATTCTCAGATGGTTGACCCTGGTAACCGTGGTGCAAGATTTGAACTTTTCTTGCCGGATTGCTAGAGAGGTCTTGATTTATCACAGTGAACTGATTTTTGGGTGTGCTTTTATAGTTTAGTTTTTCTCATATAATTTATCTGCTAAGGTAGACCTTGGAGAAGAGTGTTTGAAAGAGAAGCAAGGCCCATTTGTTTAGAACTGGGTCTGTGGGGTAGCTGTTAATAGATCCATTTACTCTGCAGTGACCAGCTGTGAAATTCTCCACGTCAGACTCTGAGTAGCAAACCTCATTTTCTGGTGTGAGTGAAAAGTGCAGCCATAGGATTCCTATGGATTTGCCATGGATTGTGCATGGAGTGCTTGCAGCTGCCACTCAGAGTCTCTAAGGTTCGATGCACTGCTGCTGAGGCTTTGCTGCATTATAGCAGTACTCCTTAAGAGTTCTTACAGTCCTCTTGAAGGAGTTTGATCTTTCAAGCATGTTTTTACTTATATTCTTATATTCTGACTATATTTTTACTCAGAATGACACTTCCTTTGAGAAAAGCAAATTTAGTTCTGTAGAAGTCTGTTTGCGTAGGGATTGTTATCACTCAGCTCTGAAAGTGAAGATTTGAGCAATTTAGTAAAAAAAAAAAATCTTCTTTGCCTGGTGTTTTTATTACTGTCTTACATATTCTTTTATGTCCACAGAACAGGTTTGTTCACTCCAGATATGGCGTTTGAAGCCATTGTTAAAAAACAGATTGTTAAGCTGAAAGGACCTTGCTTAAAAAGTGTGGATCTGGTGATGCAAGAGTTAATCAACACTGTCAAGAAGTGCACTAAAAAGGTAGCTTGCACATAGATCTGGTAATGTAAGTAAAATGTAATGTTATAGTACATAATATAAAGGCTGTCTTGCATTTTATGGTGCTGTAAGAGATTCCTGATTGAGTCACTCATTGGATAGAGTAGGACTTCCTCAGGTAATTAATTACAACTTCTGCAAAGTGCTCAGAATAATGTAACCACGGAAAAGTTAGGTTTTTTTATTCCTTTGTTTTTATTTTTATGGTGAGAGGTGTTTTTGAGTCAAGAGATGCCCTCAGTTTCCTCCTTAAAACCATGTTTTCACTTCTTAGCTGACTGCCTGCTTTTGCAGTCTTACCTGTCCATCTGCCTGTCCCACCATCCCAGTGCAGGGTACCCCATAATAGCAAGTACAGGAGTGATTCTGGGATGTGAGCACAGGTATGATGAGGTTGTTGAGAAGTATTCTATTGCATTTTTTCTAAAAAAAACCACCAATTTTTTATATCAAAGGAGATATTTCTTGAGATCAGAAAGGCAACATAGAGAAGCAGATTTTCTGGTATGTTTCAGCAGAGTGTCCAGGTTTTTTTCACTTTTGTCAAAGTCTGGAAGACTTGTCACTTAAAGTAACTGTGCAGATGCTCTTCCCAGTGGTATTTGCCAAATTTACCACTGTATCTTGCTTTTTTCAGTATTGTTATGTAAAGATGTTGCCACAAGGTGGAGCCTTTAAAAAACAAGACATTTGGAAATCATTTCAAGCACCACTCTGGAATTAGGCCCAGTAGAAGAGAGAGAAACCTCACCCCAGATAGTCTGTGTTTCATATGTCCAAAGTGTCTCTTCCTCAGTGTTCCCTGGAGGAAAAGAACAGCAACAATCCCAGGGTTTAGGTCTCTGCAGTCCCTGAACAACAGCAAGTAAGGCTTGCTTTGCAGTGTGCTTAACTTCTAGTCCTAAGCCTTTATAATACTTGCTTTCTTCCAAAGAGGAAAGCTGGAGGCTCCCCTGTTTGTATTCCACTGAAGCCTCTCTGCAGGTGTAAATTTCTATTAATTTTCTGTTTCAGTTGGCAACATATCCAAGGTTGTGTGAGGAAACAGAAAGAATTGTTGCTGGCTACATTCGTGAGAGAGAAGAGAAGACCAAGGACCAGGTGAGAATAAATAGGAGCTATGACAGTTTGGGGAAGTGTGTGAGGGAGAAGAGTTCTTACATCCAAAGTGCAGTAGGACAGTGAAAGATGTTATATTTTTTTAAATGGTCTGCACATTGTAGAGAGGAAGAAAAACTGCTTCTTTACCACTGAGCTTTGTCAGAGACTAGAATTGTTACAGAAAAGTTAAATAGTGTTGTCTTGCTCCTGTGCCAGTGTGCCAACTTGTTATCTGGGCCACTAGAGCTGTTTGTGGGAAATCAACATTGATTAAACAGATGCACACAGGAATAGCTTATTTCTACTTTGTTTCAAGGTGTTTATAACATACCCATACCATGCGCCCACCCCTCACCGTAATTACAGTGAGGCTCACAAACAATTGTACTGGGCCCCATGAGGGAGTGACAAGCTTTCCTTCAAGTTCAAAAAAAAGCTAAAAAACAAATTAAAATTCAGAAACATTTGGTCAAAGCATTCATCACTTAGCCATAACATTCCAAATCCAGGAAACTGCAAATCTGAGATTACATGTGAGAAAATCCAGTGAAAGGGATTTGGAATTGTCTGGAGAGTGCAGAAATATTTGGGGAAGAAGAGCTCAGCAGAACTCCTAAGATGTTCTGGACTCCTGACTCTCTAGTCCTATCCCTGTGCAATTGAGGGAGCTGTGCAGCACATCCTGCTGCTTTAATCTGTACTGCGAATGTAGTCATAAAAAAAATCAACCAAAAAAATTTTAGCTAGGTTTGTACTTGCAGGGAGTTCGAGTCAGAACACTGTTATCCCAAAATTTTGGAGAAGATACAAGTTGTTTAAAATAATTGAGTTTTATTTTCCTGTTCTTCATTGTATGCACATATCTATTTCTCAGAACAAAGAACAAAATATCAGCTTTCTGTAAAATGCCAAAAATTGACCACATAGGTTATTGTCACGTTCGCATCATTATTTATGATGTTAGCAGTTATCCTTAATAAATCAAAACACTAGTGAGAATGTTTTTAGAGGTAAGAGATGGAGCAAAAACATAGTGGGGATTTGAGTCTAAGTGAGGCATCTAATATCTTCTGGGAATTGTGAAGAATTTGGGATGATGCTGTATTTTAGGAACTGTGTAGAAATAAGGTTGAAGAGATGAAATGCCACCATTTGGTAACAATAGGTTCTTTCCTTGCTCCCTCTGATAAATGGAAGTCTGAAAAGACAGGGGTGAAGTGCAGTCTTATGCATATTCCAGAGCCTCTTGGAGGGTGGAAGGGAATTTTTTGTTGATATCTTAGCAAGTTCTTTGCTGAGTTAGATTGTCAAGGTTGAATCAAACTATTTGTGGGCTGCTGAAAGACTGACAAGTGATAAGTACACAAATCATTGTGTTACTTTGTTGATAGCCCATCTCTCAATCCAGTTGTGCACACCAGAATGGCTGGACTGGACATTTTCTGGGCCAGGACTGGATTATTTATCACTTCTTTGTGTGGTTTATAAAATGTTGGTACCTGGATTTTAGGTTTAAGGTTTAGGCTCCTTGCTGGCTTGACTGGAATGCTCCAGATAGACAGAATTTGCTTAACTTGCAAAATGCAGAGCTGGAATCTATGTTATAAGATTAGTAAAATTCTCTCTGCCTGTGTATGATTGATCTTAATAGAATGGGCAAGGGCCAAGAAGGTAAAAAATGAGGTCTGTTAGGAAAAAAAGTAGGAAGAGGGAATAGGAATTCTGTAGTCTAACTTATTAAACAAGCACAGAAACAGAAGCGGTGAAATTTAGAAAATATTGGTTTTGGCTTGAACAATTATGAAAACAATATTCAGTAATGCAGAGAACTCAAGAGTTCTGTTTTTTTTCTTCCTTCCTTTTCTTCAATCTCTCTCTTCTACCTTACCCATCCTATTCTGCTCTCCTGTCTCCCATAACAGATGCTGCTGCTCATTGATATCCAGGTTTCTTATATCAACACCAACCATGAAGATTTCATTGGCTTTGCGAAGTAAGTACATGGAAAATTTGTTATAAAAACACTGCCAGGCTTTTTTGTTTATTTGCTTGGTATTTTTATTATGCTCAGAACACAAGTCCTGAAGTATGACAGTGAAGATCCAGGCTGCAGACTCCCAGACATACAGGACCATGCTCTTTCTCAATAGCCACAATGTTGAAGTCTGTCCCAGTTGCAGGGGAGTCTTCACCCAGTTCACAAGCCTGGTTTCACTGAAGCTGGAACTTATGTCTTGGTCTGGAGTCACAACGCATTTCAGGACACATAAATGGATATTGGTGGTCTTTCCACATTGTTATTAATGCATACTTTGGGAGCTGTGATTCTGTGTGAAATAGTTTTGCTCAGAATAATGGATGTCACTGAATTAAAAGTGTGCCTGCTGTTTGGCTGCAGAGAATAATAGTAGCAGAATGCCCTGCAGGGCCTGGTTTGACGTTCTCCTTGCTTAATTGAAAAGGCTGTGAGAATATTTTCCAGAATATTCTCCCTCAGCTTCCAGCAATTTGTGCCTCAGGGATTTCATACCAACATTTTGACACTAGTAAAAACATTGAAGATGTCTTCACTCTTTGAAGAATAAATGTTCCTTCAGACACATTCATGCCGTATTTGCCATAACAGTGATTGGAATCACAACAGGTTTGGGCCATGTGAGATGCTGGCAACAAATTTTGGCACCACAGTAGTATTTGACTGTGGCCATTTCTAGCTAGCAGTGTGAAGGAAGGTGCACATCTTTGGCAGTGTGCCTTGAAGGTTTAAAAGATGGAGTTCAGTG
Organism: Onychostruthus taczanowskii; assembly: GCF_017590055.1. Taxonomy (NCBI): domain Eukaryota; kingdom Metazoa; phylum Chordata; class Aves; order Passeriformes; family Passeridae; genus Onychostruthus; species Onychostruthus taczanowskii. The sequence continues at coordinate 3,749,128 of NW_024504012.1, forward strand.
AGCTGAGAGGGGAGAAGGCAAAGGCAGGCACTGTTTATGTGTTTGGTTTGAGCAACTTTCTCTAGAATTGTTTGTGGGTCCTAGATATCGTTATCAGTTCTCCTGACAAATAACAGGATGTTGTAGGAATGGTGGCTGGCCTTCTAGAGGTCAAGATAACAACCTGCCTGCTATTTACTACTCTTCATCCTTTTCTGACAGGAAAAAGGCTGCTAAAAACACTCCCTGTATATTCATGGTGTGTGTTGTGACCTTGGGAACTCACATAGTCCCACCCCCGACTCAGAGGAGGGTCTATGCTGAATTCAGACCGGGCTGCTCAGGATTTTGTCCAATCAGATCTGGAGAATTCCCAAAATTGGAGATTCTCCAGCATTTCTATGCTAGCCTGTTCCAATGCTTGCCTTGCCTCACTATGAAAAGACTTGTCCTTGTATCAGGTTGAAACTTTCCATATTTTAGTACTGGCTCCTGGAGTTCCAGGTGTATCTGTAGCTGTTTCATTATGTTTCTCCCCTGGAAAAATTCCCCTCATGGGTGCTGCTCCTGCAGCCTCCATGGTCCTTGCTGCTGTGTCTTTACAATTCCCAAGTTAAATTTCTTGAGAAAGATGCTTCCTCTTTTGTCAGCTGAGATCTGGAGATCCCCAAGTGCTGTGTGTGGGGTGTAAGCAGCTAACAAGTGACTCTTAGCTTAAGTTCACTGGTAAGTTTAAGCTAGGATTTCTCTAGGTTGGAACAGATGAGAAGGAAAGTAGCCTTGTTGACTTCTGCCCAAGTAAAAGAGAAAATTTGGATAGCAAAGAAAAATTAAAAAAATATTCACTAATGAGACAAATGGGAGAAAATACTAATTTGAAACTATGAGTGTATTATTGTTACAGCAGTTCTGTTAGAACTGGAAAATGAAATAAGTTGGGTAGCACAGGGGCTTACGCAGTATCTGAACATCCTGGACTACAGATTCCCCAGATTCCCTGGTGTTTCCTTTCCTCTGCTGAGCCTTCTGGCCTCTTGTCTCGTGCAACTGCAGTAGCAGTGTAATTCCTGTCAACCTTGGTCATAAGAATGAGAGCACAAACCACAAACTTCCCTGCAGCACTGCAGGACCTGAGACAGGTACAGTGCAATGTGAATTGTCTTGAGAGGGATTTAACAAGGCCAGTATTTAGAACAAATTTGCATAGCTATAAAATTGCAAAATCTTACAATATTAATGTTTGTCTTTTTTGGAAGAACAAATGGCAAAATTCTGGGCTTGGGTTTGTTTCCAGTTGGTATAACTCAAGAACAGCTACATGCTTCAGTCTGCATGAAGAGTAATTTGTTTTTAGATCATTAAATAGAGGACTAATTGCTGGGCTATTTCTAAAAGGTATGGGTTTCTTAGTATGATGTTAATGGTATAATTAGCTTTTCTAAATTTAGATAAAATTAAGAGAAAATTTTAAAAATTTAAATAAATTAAATAAATTTATTTAATTTATGATATAAATGTGATAAAATTAAGAAAAAAAAGAAAATTTAGATGGTGCACCAGGGACATGCAGTGTTGTTTGGTCAAAAAGATCAGGATTATCAAGCTAAACACAGTGAGTAGGCACAAGGAATAAACATCCTTGTGGATCTTCTCCCAGACAGCATGTGGACTGCTGGTTTGATGGTGTGGTCCAAAGGACAGGATCAGAATTTGTACTAGGGTTGAGTTGGGTGCTTTATCAATTCTTTGGAGCAGCAGCTGTGCACCAAGCAGCAGGACTGGCCACAGGCTCTGGTCCCAGCTCACCTCTGCCTTTCTCTGTCAGAGCAGCCTTTGGAGCTGCTGGCATATGGATGCTTCTGTCTTCAGTGAATCAATGCCTGGTGAAATGGTATAATCTAATCCAAACAAAGCTTCCTGTCACCAATGAAGTGCTGGTGGCTGAGTAGCCAAAGCCTGCTCTTGGAATGCATTTCTTCTTCTTTCCAGCAATATTTTAATTTTGTGGCCTAACACAAACCGCCACATAATGCAAATGCTTTTAGAATTAATGGCAACTTGTTTGGTTTTGAGACAGGAGTGTGTTTTGTTTCAGGAACTGGGATTACCAAAGTTCAAGAATTGAGCAAAATATATTAAATATGGTTTAATTTCAAATGTGTTCTATTCTTACAAGATTTCAACTTTGAACCAGTTTATGAAGGCTTCATCCTTTGGTTATATTTACACCCTCAAAGTGCATATAAATATTAGAATAATATCCAAAACAAACTGTCAAGACAAAGCTATTAAGGAGCCTCCAGCAGGGGAGGATTTTGTTGTACTGCTCTAAATAACAGAAATGGCTTGCTTTTTGTCTCTTCTGAATATTTATAGAGGCTGATGTTTCCAAAGTTACCCACATGAGCCATAATTTCTCTGTGCTTTTAGTAACCTTTACCAATGCAAGAAGGATGTTGTTGCAAAGGAGGTGATTGGTAGGAGCTGTCTGCTGTGCATGTCCCTTCTGTCCTTAGCAGGCAAATATCATCAGGTAGAAAAGCAGTTGAAATATGCATATATATGCAATGATTTTCCTGTGTTTCTTTTGCTATGTTAATCTAGCTTTCTCTGCTGGAATCAAAAGTAACTATTACTGCTAAAATTATTCCTCAGGAACTGGCTTAGTTCAAGTTTCCTCAGCATAACTCTTTTCCTCTGCTTCCCTTAGTGCCCAACAAAGAAGCAGTCAGGTTAACAAAAGTGCAGTGGGAAATCAGGTAGGCACCTAACAGAGAATGGATAATGGCATGTGCAAGTTAATCCAAGCTGTTTGGTTTTCTTGGCTGCATTTTCTCTTTTAAGTGTATCATTTACCTTTGTTTGCTTCAAACATACATAAATGTGTCCTCATTGCCTTGTTTTGCTGAACTTTTCAAAGCCACCTGACTTCCATTGTTATCATCATTTGCTGTTTAGCATTTCTGCTGCTGCTTGCACTGCTGGTGAGTGTCTTCCCTCCCATGCTGTTCAGTGCCTTGAATCCTCATGTTACACATCGGTGTTTTGTCATTAATCGCAAACTTGTGAATTTCAGAATCCCAAATGCTGGTGAGTACTTGCCTGTGTGTGCTTTGTGTGTTTTGCTACTCCTGATGTGTTCACAGCTGAACTGCAGTGAAGGGCAAATCAGCAAGCAAATGTGGATTTGCCTTTACCTCTTCTGAAACCTTTCAGCTGACAATCACACAGTTGCTGACTGTGTACCATAGGCCTTTCTCAAAATAAACAAAGAACAAATGGTTGATGGTCTCAGATTAATTAGTATCTTCACTGAGATTCTTTAATGAAATTGTTTGTTTCTTTTTGTCACGTAAGAATATGGGATTGATTCTGCAAGGTGCTTGGTGCTCCTGAGCCTGCCTTCCCTCTCTGCTTTTGTGTGGTTCAGGTGTTCTCAGTACTTGGCAGGATGAGTCCTCTTCTTAATATGAGATGAAAATAAGCAAAATGCTACCATTTGGAGAGTTTTTGCTCACTTTGAGGTTTTTGCAAAGTCTTAAACAGAAAAAAAATTGTTATGGAACTAGTACATACTTGAGAATGAAATAAAAAATAGTAGTAAAAATAAGATGATGAAATTTTATTTAATTACCAGTATTGAATATCTTCCTGATGTTTTCACATGTGATTTGGTCAGACAATGCTCAGGAGGTTTCAACTCCTGATCAAAGTTTTCAAATGTGACAACTGAGTTTAGATCCAAATGATAAACCTGAAATTTCAGACAGTCTCCTATTCTGCTGCTGTTGTAGACAAGAGCTCTTGGCAAGAGTTCTAGTCATCATTTTGGAGCTAGAAATTCAATCTCTTCCTCTCACCAAGAAATTGCTAGTTATTTTCAGGATATTTCCTAACATATTCCAGCAACTTCTTGGATGCGATGGTTCCCCACAGCCTGACCAGCATGAGTGGCATTTTTGGTATAATATATGGTTTGGATTAAAATGAAAAAAACCCCTGGAAGGTCTAAACACTGCAATGGCTTCAAAGAGCAGCCTCTCCCCTCTGAGGAGAGATTTCCTTCTTATCTAGCTGTGCCGGAACATGTGTCAAACACAACGACTGTCATCACTTTGGAGTGTCCCATAAAAGGAAAAGCAACCAATTATCTGGCTCTTCAAAAATACACAAATAAAATGGATGATTTTTTAATTGAGTGAATGTTTTCTCTCCAAAGAAGTGAAGAAAAAGCTTGGCGTTTTAAATGCAATGTTGAAACTTGGTTACTTGTGGTATAAAGGACTTTGCTGAACCTTTTATTGTAGAGATAATAAACAGATGTTTGTAAGTTGATTGTTTGGAGTTGAAAAGAATGAGAAAATGTTTCTGAAATAAAACTTCATTTTTGCAATTTGCTATTTCAGGGAACCAATCTACCGCCTTCAAGGCAAATTGTACGAGCTAAGTTCTGTAAGCTTTATTGTTGCTTTTTCATTTAGCTTCTCAGAGGGCAAAATTTGTCTCTAACTCATTGGTTTGTCGAATACTTGCTGCTGAAACTATTTAATGTTAAGCTGTCTTGTCTGTAACACTTCTTCAACAAAGTGTAGTTGCAGTTCATCACTTAACTGCTACTAACCTGCTGTTACCAGTCTGAACTAGTATAACTTAAAATATTGTAGAAGACTTTGCATCAAATTAATATTTTTGTAGTTTAACAAGTTTCTCAAACTAAAATGACTAATTGGTGTTTATTTTATTATAAAACTGGAAAGCAGTTTTTATCTAAGTGCCTCTATTCATAGTAAACCTCTCTTTGTAAGGTGGGCAAATAAGTTTCTGGTAACCAAAAGGAAACATTAGCTCTGGTGTAAATGAACATGCTGTTTATGGATACAGGTACTGTTCTTGGTGGTTTGTTTATGTCAAGGAATTACTTTGGATAGAAAAATGAGTTTTATGAATGAAAATATTTAAAGCCTTCTTAACATTCTCTTCGTAGCACCAGGAGGAGCAATATATCGCGGACAGACTCTTTTCTAACCCTTCCACTTCATGAGTAAATAAATATGTGAATGTCTTTAATATTACTAATTAGAATTAATTGTCTAAACTGCAGTTAATTTTATAACAAGTTACTACCGGTTCAGTAATGGTAAGGTGTAAGAAATAAATTTCTGTATTCTGTGTATTCTTTGGCAATATCTGTGTTAAAAACATACATTTTTTCAGTTTGTTGCTACATCATCAAATTCTATTAGTTATCATTTTAAAGTAAACTTATATTCGGTTATGGAAAGAGACAGCACTGACTTTAGCAGCAGTTGAATTGCACCCTTTGGGGAGATCAAGATCACTGAATTTTCCCAAAATAGTGGGATGCTCATTTGCAATAGTTTGCTTTTCTTTTTTAGTAGCTTGCTTTGGGCTGGAATGATGCAGATAACTATTAACTATTTCTGTGTATCTTGGAAATAAGATGAGCCAGCAACACCTTATTTTTGGACAATAATGCAAATTCCTCTTAGCATGTTTTTCTCCTTTTTCCTCTACTACTAATTTATCCTCTCACACTTAATCTTTGGCCTTTTTTTGTTTGTCTTTTCTTTGCTACCGCCTGAGGTTTTGACCTGACTCCACAAAGTTTCTTTTTAAGCCACAGGTTAGTCTGTCTTCTCATTTGCTTGGAGTAATCTGTGCAATGCTTGGTTTTACACAGCACAACCGCAGGGCTTGGCTCCTGAAAGCTGACCCACTCTTAATTGTGTATGTTGTGTGCTGAGATTTGTTTTGGTGACTAAAATTCAATGTTTTAAACTCCCCTTGAGGATAAAGCTTTAAAGATGAAGGTGTCATTGCTCCATGAGCCCAATTGGTGTGTGTGAGAATACAAGACACTCAAATTATAGAGGTTTATATATATTTATAGGAGATTCTGTCCTTCAGTGGTAAAATCCTCTGCTGTGCTTGAAGTAGTCCTATAACTGGAGATGGGGCTTAATGTGAACTGTGAGTTTCAAGGCACTGTCCATGTGATGTGGAGGTTTAGGTCTGAGGAGTTTGTTTGACCTGCCTCTCTTCAGTGTTACACCAACGATCTGATTAATTTCTTCTGGACACAAGTAGCATTCAGACCCTTGAACTTGGCTTGAACTATAGTCCTAATAAGTAACTTTTCCCTTGTTACCCCCTTTTTTATTTTTTCTTTTTTCTTTTAATCCTGCTTTGTAGCATACTTTGCTGTTTCTTTTCTTCAGGTATACTTAAATTCTATTATCTTGCATGACCCAGGAAAAAAATGCTTGTAGAATTTTTTTAAGCAACCAGATGGAAATGGAGACTTGTGCCATAGTCAGTGAGGTGGTCATAAAAAAGCATGACAAAGCTGTTCTGTTAAGAAATGTCAGTATTTCTATGAAAGAGGTGGTGCCCATGAACTAACACATTCAAAAATATTTCAAAATTCAGCAGCATGAGACCTGCTGGTTTTGAATTTTCACTTTATCAAGTCTGGAGGAGTATTGCTGTTCTAAATGGCCTTTATTTATTCTTTTAGGTTAATATTCCTTCATGTTTGACTTACCTCAGTCTTTGTTTAACTATATTTGGAAGTATATTTCAGTTTTTTACCCTGGAGAGCTTTGCTCCAGTAAAGACAAAATTTTTCTTTAAAGCAGACATGTTTTTAGGACTTCAGCCTCTGTCACTAATTTTAAGTTATGCAATACACTGTGCAGTCATTTGTAGGGAAGCAGTGTCACAAGATCTCGGTTATGTTCAGTATCAGAGCAGATCTGATCAGTTTATGCTGGAACATTTGGCAAATTGCAGTGAAATGCTGTAGTACATTTCCCCTCTAATACGTTACAGCTTCTGTAGTGTGAGGATCTTCATGACTGAATCCAAAGAACCAACAGCTTCTAAGGATGCCTCCCTGAGTAGGTTTTGTAATTTTTATTCTCTCAATGTGCTTACTGTTCGGTAGCACATGTTGTAATGACTGTGGTTGGAAGATGGAGTAGTACTGGGAGTTGTGTTTTGTGCTCAGAATTATTTCAGTGGGGTTACATAACACAACTTTAATGGTGTTACATTAACAATTACTGCTGCTTCTGTTCTGTATCCAGTCACATGATTCTCACTCTTGTGTTTCTGTCTGCCCAATTTCATGTATCTCTCTTATCTTGAAGTCATCCTTCAAACACTTCTTTAGAGAATCCACAAGTGTCCCATTTCTTTCAATATATTTCTTTTACAAATGCCTTATTTGATTTAGTGCAATTAAAGTCATGCAGCAACATATAAAATGTGCTTATTGTGTCAAATCCTGCTTTCCTGTTTCTCCATGAAGTGGTGTAGAGTAAGAACAACAAATATGATTTGGGTTTTGTGCAGCTGAACTATGAGAAACTGATTTCCTTCTGGCTTGTTCGTGTGCATTCAGAGGCTCTGAGTTTCATTTTTCAGTCACCCAGATTAGGTATCAGGATCCTGAAGGAAGGAACTGTGTCATCTCTTGTTCATCCTGTGCATGGAGTCCAGCTACCGGTCAGAATATTGTCTCCAGTAGCTTCTGGCTGTGCCCATGTTTTTCACCTTCCTGAGGTTCATAACTTATGTCACTAACATCCGCTCTGCACAGAATGACATTTAGAAACATGATAGAAAAGAGTGAAATGGATCTCTTAGATACAACCCAATGAGAAAAAGAGCTAGTGAGAGCAATAATGAAACACAGTGCTTTCATTTTTCAAGCTGAAGTGCTGTAAAACATAGCTAAGACAACAGTTAAAAAACCTGCAAAATAATAACTCTCTATCAGAGTTTTTTGAACTTTGAAAGTGCCTTTGAAAATCTTACCATATTATTGCCTGTGGAAGAACAGTTCTAAAATATAGCTGGAGTCTAAGGTGTCATTCAGCTTCTCTGGAAAGTGAAACTATGTTCCTTAATCTCACTTTTTCTTGCATTACACCTTGATCCACACACCTCCCTCTCCTTTACGTCCAACACTGATGCTGAGTCTTCTATAAGTGTAGCTTTTTGGAGTTAACAGGATGTGCCTGGGAAATGGGAAAACTCAATGAAAAGGACATGAGGCTTAGCACATTAAGCTCATCTTCTCCCTCTTGGTGTCCCCTGGAACAGCTTCCTAGCACTTCAGATTGTGATGACCTGTTGTAGACTCCACTATATTTTAGAGAACACAGAACTCTGTTTTCCCAGAGGGGTATAGATAAACAAGTCTAGAAATTTCACATGAAAAACACACACCCAGAATATTGCTGTAGGTTGGTGTCCTGCTCTTCTGCAGGGTTGTGTGGAAATGACAGCTGGATCTAATCCTTAGCACACAGGATTTTTGAGGAAACTACTGGCAAATTCCTTAATTTATGAACCAGTGACCAGAGATTGTCCTAGCAAGTCAGCTTGTTTCTGTCCACACCCTGTGATGGTTGCACATTTTTGGGGAGATGTCTTGGACTGGAGCATGACACGATTTGTACCTTAAAAGTATTGATATCTTCAGTGCTTCTTAAGTGGTTTGTATAGTTTAGTTTTTAAAATGTTGGCTTGGTGTGTTCTGAGAGCTCTACCACAAATGCCTTCTTGTCGAATTGAGAAAATGGGACTCTTACTAAGCTGTTACAGAGCCTGTGGTAATGGTGAGGAAGAGGATGGAATAAGCACAGAGTGCCCATCCCATCCCATCCCATCCCATCCCATCCCATCCCATCCCATCCCATCCCATCCCATCCATCCCATCCCCTTTAAGGTTCTTGAACCTGCTGCTTAGGTGTTCCTGCCTGGTTTGCTTCTGGAAACCACCTCTTTATCTTCACTGACATCTGTGTCCAAATCTTTTAGCTTCCCTGAGATATTTCTCCAAAATATTTTTCTCCAGACCAGGTGCTGGCCAGGCTGCCTGGGCTGTGTGTGGATATGGGCTTTGCATGGAGCAACATGGCATTTTCAGTTGCAGATAACATGGTTCAACAGCATCCTCTCTCCCAGCTTCTTTAGCATGGAAACATGTGCACAAGTGCTGTGAAGGATTTAGTCTGCTGCACAAATACAACTCCCCTTGCTACAGATCTATGCTCAAGTGAATGCAGAACCTTAATTTTGTTGCTTTTCCCCAATTTTTTTTCCCTTTGCTTTTTTATAGTTCACTGCAGAAAGAAGTAATAGAATTAGTTTGATTCTACAACTTGTCTTGTGGCAGCTGCCTGAAGGCCAGTACACTGGCTGTATATACGTGTTACTTGTTTCCTGTTAAAAACTTACTTCAATAAACATCACAAAATAAAATGAGGATTTGATGGGTAATCAAGTTCTTATCAATGTTTCCCTTAACTTGCACTTAGACAAGCATTACTTGTGTGTTTGTACTAACTGATGCCCCTCTCCACTCAGGTTCCCCCCCGCCAAAACCACAAATATTAAAAGTCCTGACCCACTTTTGTAGAAATCTTTGTGGAACAGGTTATTCCATCTTATCTGCTTGTGCCATACCCTTGAGTCTCTTTACAGGAATCATGTCCGGTTCTCTCATCCCTTACTGTGACTTCAGAACCAAATCAGTGCTCTCAGAGATTTTCTTACAGGCTGAAAACTTACAGCCTGTTTTTGGATCTTTAGGACTTTTCTTACACTGCTGGCCTGGTTGGTAGTAAATGGGAAAACACGTTTATCTTCCTTGAAATGAAACTGATACTCTCGATTATGTACATTTCCATACAATTTCCTGCTGTTCAGGTGCAACTTCTTTGGTTTGGCTATCAAATAGAATTCAGTCCCTTATCCTGTGCAAAACCAAAGCTGGGGTTTTTTTAGGAGCTTGCATGAACATCCAGGCTAAATAGGGATGAATTCTGATTCTTAAACTTTTATAGATGGCAAAGAATAGATGGCGAGCCATGTTCTTGTTTGTTGAGTTGTTGGTATTGGAGTTACTGGTCTTGTAAAGCCCTGTGAGAGGAATGTTGGTCTCATATATTTATTTAAATAGAGCAGGAAACTCATGTTTGATCACACAGATCAGTGCTTGTGGAGCTTGTTGAGAGGGTTCTGAAGGGCTTCTCTGAGCACTTTTTTTTGTCTCAATTTTCCATTGGCAAGTGAAGGGTGTTGCTGTGGGGAGAAAGACGGGAGCTGAGGTTCCTTGCATTTGTGATTTGGGAGGGTTCTGTGGTCTTGTTCAGAGCACGAGAGGAAGGAATCTTTGCTTTCTCATTTATGTTGGAAAACAGTGGCTGTTCCAATAAAATTGAAAGTGTCCATCTCATCTGTAAATGAATTTTCATGGTTATACTCTTCTGCTGGGGAGTTATCTCATTTCTCTTAGGTTTCTGCTGTCCCCCTTTCTCTGTGCATGGTGTAGCCTCCTGGTCTTAGTATTTATAGGTATGTCCACATCTCTTCTTTCATCTTTGGCTTGTATCTATGTTATAAAGTGTTGCTTTGCCTATTTCCTCCCTGATTTTTATTGCTGCCTAAGGTTTTTTTTTTGTCTTTTCTTTTTCTCTTCTGTCCTATGAGAAGAAAATGTCTCTCACATGCCTCTCCTTACAGCTTCCTGCCTTAATTTTAACTTAACTTTAGAAGACCTCTCTCCTTTGCCACTCCATACAACCACTTCTGAAAATCCCCAGTGTGTGTCAGAAGCCACTCACTTTACCAAAATTTAGGTGCTTTTCCTGGCATCCACTTTTAGAGATGACCTTAACAATTAGACCAGAGCAGTATAGTCACAGATTAAGTTGTGCGAGCTTTCAGAATGTGTTCATATACAGCAAATAAATATCTTCTTACCTGATCCTTGTCACACTCACACTTGCTGTAAGTACAACATTCTGATAGTTTGGCTTCTCTCTTTCTCCAACCTTCAGACTGAAAATGTAATACTCACTTCATTACTTTTTTTTTTTTTGAATGCTGCAAAACCACTTGAATTTCCCAGAGACTGAAAAAATGCACCTGTTTGTGTTTCATTTAGCAAATCTTTATTTAAAATAATGAATGCAGCAGCAGAACTCTGTCAAGTGAGTAATGAACTAAACTTGTACCTGACTGCACCTCTGCATAGGTCATCCGGAAAGGCTGGCTCACCATCAACAACATTGGCATCATGAAAGGAGGATCCAAGGAATACTGGTTTGTCCTGACTGCAGAGAGCTTGTCCTGGTATAAAGATGATGAGGTAAGGAATGAAGAACTTCTTTTTCAATTGGGGAAAACCCCAGTATTAATACAGTGTTCTGATATCAACTTGAAATATTTAATCAGTTTGTGTAAATTTGAAGGGAGAGATTGTTTTAAGGTTTTAGCTGTGTTCTTTACATTTCTGGTTTGATTCATGGGGAATGCTGACTGTCTAAGACTTCTGTTGAAATGCTGATAACAAACACAGGGTGTGGTGTGGGGTATTTTTGTTTGTTTTACTTTTTTCTTCTCTTCCTGTGATTTCCACACATTTCTTTAAAAAAGGAGAAAATCCCAGATGTTTTGAAATACTCTGCTTGTTTTCCTATCCTTCCTTTGGTTGCTCTTATACATCTACTGCAAGTTGATCATAAACTGTATGGGTAAATTTACTTCTGAAAGTAACTACAGCAATTGATTTAATGAAAACAGCTGTTCTCCAGTCTTATGTTCTGAGAGGATGAAAAGCCCATCTGCAGAGTTCTCTCTAGGTGGTTGGTGTGGATTTTCAGATTTGACAAAAAATGCACCTTCTTGGGTGATCAGTAAATCTGAGGTGAGTGATATGGAAATAAAGAAAAGGACATCCACATTGCTCACTTTGAATATATTGTTAGGCAGCTTGTCTGTTGTATTTAATGACTTTTTCAACACTGTGTGTAATGATACATTTTATCCATGACTCCAGCAGTATTTTGAAGGTTGAAACAGGATTATGTGGGCTATCAGATTTGTGGTAAAGCCTTTGTGAATTTTTTTAGGTTTGTGTTGTTTTTTGTACAAAAATAGGGCATTTTAAAAAACCCTATTATTTCCTATTTGGGTTCTTCCCTCACCACCTTTAAAAAAAAAATTGAAGTGTTTTTAGTAAGAAATCATTGATTTTTAGGGTGAACCAGTTCAATGGATGGAAGAAGCACAGGTAAAGAGAAAGCTTTAAATGAGTTCTAAAGCATCACTCAACCTTTTCATCTTATTCTAAGTAATAATCAAAACACTGGTTGATCCCAACAAAACAGGTTGATGGGGACTGTGCAAATTCATATTCTCTTTAAGCTACCATGGTGTTTTACTGCAGTGGATTCTCTGGAAGCCCTGGGGAGAGGACCTGCAGTGTATAAGGCAGAGTCCTGCAAATCCTGGATGTGGAGCTCCTTCAGTAATGCTGCTGGGGGTGGGAAGTATGCTGCTCAGAAATAGTTTCTTTTCCCCTCAGTCTGTAGCCATTCAGGATACACCTTAAGGCAGAGAGGCAAATTAGGTTAATCTTGAGGATTTTTGAGGATTTTACCCCTTGCCCTTTTATTTAAGTTTTAAAGGGATTCAAATATAGCATAACAGGAAAACCAGTGCATGTCAGACAGAGGGGAGGAGCCAAGGGACAGGTGTCAAGAGGGGAAATTTTACTCTCAGATTGCTGAAACAGAACTTGAAAAAAATGCAAAAGTGACTATGAATTTGAAAATTTGAAGCTGTTCTTTTTTTGTGATCTGCCTTGAAGTTACTAGAACTGGCTTTCTTAGGTAAGATACAGGCAACTGTAACTAAAACAAGCAATGTGACAAAACTAACACACCTGGTGTGTTTTATCTCAAGCAGTTGGAAGTGCATCCAAGATGAACTGTGGTAATATTTTTAGGTAGTTTTGGTTGTTTTTTAAAATCTGATTTTTGTTTAGTGGGAAATATAAAAATTGCTGAAAATCCTCATGGTACATCTTGTGCTGTGCAACTTTAAAAAGGAAATAGTTTTGACAATCTGCTGGGGAAAGTCACCTGGGAAGCTCATGAAAGTACTCAGAAAGAAATGGCCACTGTGTGATTTCCATATGCATATTTTAAGATAATGTCTCTTAATTGCCAAACAGTTATGTTTTGAGAGTCATGAAAATGTCAGTAGTTAATTCAGGCCATGGGAGATCACTTAGGAATTTCTTAGAGTGGTAAGAAGATAATTGCATAGGATAATAGCAGAGGACTATTCCATGCTCTGCTGGTGAAAGAAGTTGCCCCTTAAGTAGACTTTATAAAGTTATGATTTTTGTGTTTGTTTGTTTTTTGTTTTGGCTTTTTTTTTTTTTTTTTTTTGTGCTTGTTTGTTTGTTTTTGGTTTTGTGTTTTGGTTTTTTTTTTGTACTGGACCTTCTCAGTAAGACTGAAAAATCAGTCAGTCTCCTCAGCTGCTGGCTGGAGTGGCTGTGTGGGGGTGTTTCCCCCCCAGTGAGATGCACAGTCTGGTGATGTGAGAACTGATCCCTGTGTTTGTGTGTCTGGCTGTGCCCTGCGAGGTCGTGGGGAGTTCAGAGCCCCCAGCCCCTGCTCGGGCTGGCCAGGAGCCTTGCCCTGGCAGCTGGGGAAGGTGCAGGGTCAGCTCTCACCTGGCTTGCCTTGCCATGCTGAGGAGTTTGTGCCTTCTGTGCCTGTCGCCAGTGCTGCAGCAGCCGTGTACCACAGAGCTCTGACAATGTGCTTTGCAAAGCTCCAGTGCCTGCTGGGGCCTCCAGGGCTGTGTACCCCCTCTAGTGTAAGCTGAGCCTGTTTTCTAGTCTGGAATTTGCTCTGAGATCAAAATCACTAGTGGTGGCTTGCTAGTGCCGTTAGAAGGATGTAAATGCCTTTGTGAGGTGCAGCTTTATAAGTGATAAATCCATAGTAAGATGTATTTAAAGGCAAGTTGCTATGGCAAAAGATTTCAGATTTTCCTGTATGATGTCAGTATCAGAAAAGAAACAATTGTTTTCTTCACATAGTTTTGTTTGTCAAACATACAGCAGGATTTTATTCCTGGTGAGAAGGATTCAGTGCCTAAGAATGCGTTTTTAGACTTGCAGTTCTGGAAATGCCGGGTTGATGTTTGAACAGTGTGCTTAGAGCAGTTACAGTATTGGTTCTGGGAGAACTGACATGGATTAGTTTCTGATCCTGCATGCAGTTGATTCTGTTTGTAACTTTGCTGTGTGACCAGTACCATGACTTTGTGCTTTTCTACTTAAAAACCAAGCAAGGGAAGCTCTGTGTATTGGCTTTGAGGCTGCTGTAAACAAGTGCAAGACCAGCACACTCTGTGACCTCACAAATAGAGATTTATTTTGTAGAGTATTACATGTAACCCTAGCTGAAGCATTGCAAGGCACACCTACACATACAAATTATTAAATCTGAGCATTTTACTTCTCAGTTGTTACTGCTTTAAGTAACATTAACTAAGGTTCATTTGAGAGTCAACCTGCAAATCTGAAGTTTGTGAATTAGCCACTCCTGCATTAGGATGAAATGGACTTTGGGAATGTGGAATGTCATTCTAGGTTGTGAATAAAAAACCTCTTTACTGTAAAGATACGGATGCCATTTGTAAAGTGCTGTAACATTGTTACAGTGCATGGTCATAGAATGTGATTTTATTATTCTTTCTAAAGCATCCAGAGATTTCACTGGCATTATTGCTGTGCAAAGGATGCCAAGCTGGACTCTAGGATTAGAATTTCTAAAAATGTGACATTTACATTGATGGGAAAAAAAATCTCCTGTCTTCTTGTTTCCAAAGAAAATATTTCCATTCTGTTTCAATAGTAAATGATATTATTGTTAACATCCAGTGATGGATGCAGTTTTTATTATAATTTCACAGTTTGTTCCCAGTTGTAAAATGTGAGATTTGGGAGCAAACTTACAAAAATAAGGGAGGAGGTGAGAAAGTGGAAAGGGGAGAAGTTCCTCTAAGATCTGACGTTGTGTGTCTTTACAGAATGAGCTTGCCACACAATAAGCTGCTCTTGGCTTCTGTGGCGAGCAGGAATGTCAAAGAGTTTTGTACAGCAGGAATCGAGCGGTGCCTGGGAAGCAAACGGGAGGACAGAACATACGGCGGTGCCGCAGGGCTGCGGATAAATCCAACTTACTGTTAGTGAGCTCGTGAGAACAACTAGGAAAAGAGTACTATAGGAAGCACAGTAAGAATTTCAGCAGTGGGTTTTATTGTACTTGACAGGCAGTGCTGCTTTGACTCTGGGCTTGCTGACTGACCGGCCGTCTGAGGTCCAGAGGACTCTTGGCTGGAGCTGGTGCTGCAGATGCTCTGGGCTGTCAGAGCGGGGTCCCACTGGCGGCTGTCCCTCAGGCTGGGTTGTCATGCGACTGCCTGTCTGTGCCTGCTGTACAGGTGAGAGGATGTTCTGCACAGCAAGTGTAGACAGGCAGACACATGACAACTCCGTCCAGCCAGTCCCTTGGAGCCATCGCCGCTGCTGTGCAACACTTTGTGCCAGTCCACTTTGGGGGGGCGTTTGTTGGGGGGAACACACATAACAGAATTAAACTTTAAAACATTGGCAGCTGCAGAACAAGAACAGAACTTGATTTTATTCAGAAAAGAAGCTCGGTACATGAGTTATCATTGTGCTGACACATATCAGGGATGCAATTTCAACAGACTGCTCAAGCTGAACATTTGGAAAGCAAAAAGAACTGAAGCCATGGTTTATTTTATATGCAATTCGTACAGGGTTTTGCCTGCACATTGTACTCACACATAGTAATTTAACCAGATGTTTTTACTCTTCATGGAAGCACAGAAATACTGAAGTTCAAGATAAAGGATATGTTTATACAGTGCATATTTTCTAGGAGCAGATAAGTACAATAATCTGGGATGTTAAAAATAAAAATCCTTCTGTATAAATGGAGGCTGCAACTTGCACATTAACCCCCTTATAGGGAATGTGCTGGAAAGAAAACTGATTGCATTTTGGATCAATTTTGCTAATATGTGATAGCTGTACAAGTATTACGTTCCTTTTAGTATTTTGGTTTGCAAATATATTTATATATTTAAATTTTGCTTTGTCTCAAAATCTGTATTTTCTGACAAAATAAATTAACCCCATAAAACTTCAGTAACTTCTTTTCAGTCAAATATAGACTATACTAGAGATCAAAAGCATACAAATAGCATCATTTCACATCACAAGATGTGCTGCTTTGCTGAATTTTCTCTATACACTGTCTCTACACACAGTGACTGTAATCCAACTTTGCAGTGACACTTGCAGCATTTCTGGGGTATTGTTTCAGAAGGCATGAAACCCATTGGAACCTTAAAGGGGGAAAATAATAATTGTATTCATTTTCTCTACAGATTAAATGTTTCTGGTTTGTAATGGTGTTCTTGAATCTCTGTTGCTCGCTAGTGCCACCATAGGTAAGCAACAAAGTTGTGCTTTCAAACCTTTCTCAAACATACCCCATTCAGAATAGCAGCCACACAATTTTAAGTCCAGCCTGAAAACTGATTATAAATTACCAGAGATTAAACTGTTGAGATTTTATATTAAACTAATAATAAGTCAGTATGTAATTATTCAGGTGTTCTGTCTCTAATAATTTAGCCATAAAGAATAATATGCATTTCAGTTAATATACAAATTGACTGTACACGTTAAGTTTATCAATTATATGAATGAAATTTTCCTGAACCTAACAAGGTAGAATAAGATGTCTTAAATAAATGAATCAACCACAAAAAATGGCTAACTAATTCAGAGATGAAAAATTAATTCCAATGCATTAAATACTTTGTCTTTATAAAATGCTTCCTTACATTTTTATAGCTAAAAATAAAATTTTAGGAGTATGCTTTAATTTGCCATTTCTTCCTGCCTGCTTTACCATTTTGAAGAAAAACAGAAGAGGAAAATTAGAAGTATTTTTTAAAATAGATATAATACACTGATTGTTTCATAGATTTAGTCAGATTTAACTCCTGCATTTAATTGTTAAAGAAGTGAAAAATCTTTAGTCTGGAAGAAAATTAGGTCTGACTTTTGTGTTATGGATCCTTCTTGAAATAACAAAGAATTGTACAGTCAAAATAGTTGTTTACAGAATGTTGGAATAGCAGAAGTATGGATTTTCTAGAATAGGTTTTCAGTTAACAGCTGTCAGGGAGGTTGTGCTGGGAGGAAAATCGTAAGTGGGAACTTTGTGCCGTCTTTCTAATAACTGTACACAAGGAGAATTCATCAAAGAATCAGCAAAAAGCTTTACAGTTCGACAGAGGCAAGTTTGTTTTCCCTTCAGTTAATTCACTGAGTGCTGCTAGACATGACTAGATGAATATCTTCACTTGATTTCTATTTAAAAACTGAAATTCCTTGAAATTGTAGTTAACTTGCTTAAAAGGCTTAACATTTTTGTGTGCTGTGTCTGGTTGACATACTAAGTCAGTAAAGGACTTGAGAATATTTTAGAATACTCATAACAAAAAAAAAAATCTCATAATTGCCAATATTATATTTACAGAAACTTATGTTAAGGACCTGACTTTAAATATTGGTACCTTGGAAACTGAATTGAGATATGTATTCCCTCCAGTAGTGATCAGGACTCTTTATTTAAGGGAAGACTGTTATTTTTAGATACTGCTTTGCAATGCTGTGTAAAATGCAGCACAGAACTACAGTAGAATAATTCAGGAAAGTTTCATTCTTAACTCTGGCATTTCCTGTCTTTTTGTGGGTTTAAACCTGACCCTTAATAGTATTTCAATTAAGATTTTTTTTTCCCTAAATAAAGTACAGTTCACGAGGCAAAGCCTTTTACAAGTAAAAGTAAAGTTATGCTCTTGATTAAAATGTATTATTTAAAAAACCCAACACATTGAAGTTTAGGGCTTTTAATTTTCCAATCTGCTTAACAGATTTTGATTGAAGGATTATAATGAGCATTCTATGTAGAAGCTTGGAGTTTTTATTTTTGTATTTTGGTTATAATATTTTCCATCTAGAAATGATACTTGGGTGGTCTGGAGGCACAGTGATAGTACAGGAAGGGGGGCAAGGAGCTGGGGGGCGGGTGGCAGTGTCTTCATGCTCTGAAAATACAGATGCACTAAATAGCACTGGCAATGCTCATACAGGAGACAACATGCAGCTTAATGACAAGGCAGAAAGATGGCAAATGACATGGGTTTTTTTTTTAAAGTAACTATTTTTTTCAATGATAGTACAGGAAGTGGGGCAAGGAGCTGGGGCGGGTGGCAGTGTCTTCATGCTCTGAAAATACAGATGCACTAAATAGCACTGGCAATGCTCATACAGGAGACAACATGCAGCTTAATGACAAGGCAGAAAGATGGCAAATGACATGGGTTTTTTTTTTAAAGTAACTATTTTTTTCACATTTGGATACTTATTTGATCTATATTTATGTCTGTAAAGTTAACTGACTTTCCCCCATCCTTCTCTCTCTTTTCCTTTCATTTTTAACATTAAAGGAATAGTTAGAAAAAGTTTGAAATATTTTCTTCCTTTTCCCTATTTAATTCTTTTTTGAGTGCACTTAAATAAAATACACTCCCTAAAGATGAAAGAAAGTCTGTTGTATTGAAACACTCACCTATTTTAAATGTTCCTACTGGCTTCAATGTGCATTTTATGGTAATATGTATTCGTTCATACAACAGGCTTAGGCATTGGTATTATTCTGGCTTTAGAGAACTCTCACCATGATTAGTATGCATTGGGTCCTGCTAATTTCTTTTTTTATTCATTACAAAAAGTAATATTTGGTGATATTTTGGGTTTTTTTCCTCTTGAAATATTTATATGCAGCCTGTTTGTGTTTGTTGACATGCCTGTATAAAGCATCTTGTTTTATAACTATTGAAATCTCTTCTTTGTGACTATGATCAACTAGAAATTGTTTCAACTAAGCTAAGCAGTGTTTTAAGAACCGCAGAATCATTTAATTCACTTTGAAAATGTTTTGATTACTGAGCTGAGGTCGATATACTTCCTTATTCATTGCTAACAATACAGCCTTTCTTTCCATATCTGCTGCTTTGCACTCTGCATTTCCCCCCCGCCTCCTTTCCAAGCCCCATGCCAAGGGGGCCTCCTCGATCTCAGCCTTACAGTCTAAAAATGTAACTTTGAAGAGTCATGGGTGTATGGGAGGGGAATCACTTCCTAAATCCAGAAAGGTCATTTAAAATAAAGATTAATGCAAATAGTGGACTAGAGATAAGAGGAACACTCGTTCCATATGTTTCCATCGTCCTTGCTTATTTAGCAAAAGTTAACACAGGCTATCTGCAACACTATTTTCATGGAGAGCCTATTATTCCCTGGATAACAGTATTTCCTTCCTTAATTTCTAGATCAGAATTAAAAAAAAAAAAAAACAAGTAGCTTTGCAAGTAAGTATTAGAGAGAAAAAAAATTTGCAAACGGTCTTAGTCCCCTTGAAAGCAAAACTGAGCGAGTTTCTTAACAAGATTTGGAAACAGTTTTCTCCCGCTTAAGCAAAATCTAAGTCATAAAACTTTTCAGATTTGTGATGCCTAAGACAGCAATCATACGTAAAGATTGAGAGATACTAATGCCAGTTTGACTCTAGTTCCATTCCTTTAATTTCTTCCTATTGCTTCAGATTTTCTCTTAATGACCACATTTATATGTGTCTTGTAACTCCACTTTAAAGCAGAATGAGAACAAAAATTCCATCTACTCATACTATAAGGGATTAAACCCCACTAAGTTAAACCTAAAAATAATCTTCTGCAAAAGAAAAGGAAGAGAGGCTGAATAACTTACAAGTGTATATATACATTAAAAAAGAGTTTTTTGATCAAAAGAAAAGTTTTGCTGGGAGGCAGAGGGAAATGACAGTGCCAGTCCTTCCTTTGTAAGCTTTAAGGCAGCCAGTCCAGGCACCATCACACCAACACTACGTGACCAGTTCTCCCCAAAAGCTCCTCTATTGATTATCAAAGGAGCAGTGGAAAAGGCCAGCATAATATACAGATTTTTTTTTTTTTTAATAAAGAAAGTATAGCATGAAGGCTGTCTAAAATACAGCACACCTTCTGCAGAATCGGCTGGTTGTAATACTAATGGCTGCATATTTATGCTAATTCTTTTTACAGTACAGCTATTTCAAGCCTTCCTGGCAATAATGAGCACCATATAGGTGGGATTTTTTTCCGGTTGCAGTAGTTTGTTACTACTGTTAACTTTAGGGGAGCTGACTCTGGAGTTCGGCTGGTATCAAATTGCAGCCCAGACTTTTTGTATTATTTTGTCCGTGGGGATTTCATTCAGCCTGAGGGTTTTTTTCCCCTACCAGGACAGCTGGAAATTCACCAAAGCAAACTTCTGCATTGGTTTACAAATTCCATTTTTATCAGTGGGATTCAGGACAAAGTAACTTATCATTTTGAATGGTAGAAGAATTATCAACAATTCAAAGTACACATGAGAGCGGCAACAATCAATTGGTCCTGATCATTCCCATGCAATATCCAGCCAGGTATCGAGTTGGAAAGCTCTTTCTTCCCTTTTATTTATTGAGTGATTTATTTTCCATCACATCCTGAACTTTAAAAGGTAATTTTTCCTGACAATCAAAGATTTTGTATTCTACATGGCAGAAGACTAGCATGGAGTAGTCAGTTTTTCTATGGCTTCCCTCCCAGTTTTCATTAAAACATCTAGCATAAGTTACTTGCAAAGAAGTTTTAACTGCATATAAAAAAACTAAGTACAGTTTTCCCAGAGGTGATATATTTTACAATAATATAAAATATTATTCATGCATTCTTTTCTAGTATTTTATTACTTTAAGCAAAAATAATTTTTAAAAAATTGATCTTCAGATCATAGATCACAACAGGAGCTATTCAGAATACATACTTCTAGCAAGCTAAGAAGAAAATATATACTTCTTAAATATTTATACTGACAGCTTCAAGTAAAAAAAAAAAATTAAATTTACCTTTTTAGTTTGTTGGGGAATAAAGCTTTATTTTAAATTAAAAAAAAAAAATTAGTAAAAAAGAAATGACCGACTTTAGCTTTACTGTTGTACACTTCTCTAGGCAGTGTACCTCTAGGCAATATACCTCTCTCATTTCTTGCATGGCTTTTAGTGCACCATCAGAGCTCCATCTTTCTTGCAGTGATGACTGGAGGTAGGGGGGAGGGGAGTCACCTAGGTTCGCCAGGTCATAGGCCAGGTGTTCTTCCAAAGCAGGCCTTACCAGAATGTCTTCCCCGCTTTACTCTGCAGTCCTCCTTTTTCACAGTGTCCCTTAGCGTTTCTTATTCCCTAGTGTGCAAAACCTGTGAAGAAAAATACTGCATATGAGATCTGAAAGGAGCAATGAGTGTCTTCTCCTTGGCAAGAGCAACTTGCGTCCCCAATAGTCCACGCCGCTGCTTTCCCTTGCCCAGTCTAACCAATGTGCAGACTACTGTACAACAGCATTGTCCTGAACAGGTAGTCTGAACACTGGGGCGACGGAGCAGGATCTCCGGACGCGTCTATTTATTTATTTTAAATCCTCTTTTAGTCTCGGGGAAAAACTGCCTTCCTGCATCACGGGTTGTGCTCGGCTCTCGCTCACACTCTGCAGCACTCACTGAAACACACTGAAGTGCTGTGATTTCCAGTCTTGACGTGGCACATTTGCAGCAGACTGGGGATCTGGCAATGAATTTAGGACCAGGAAAAGGGGGAGGGCTGGGCCTGAGAGTCCATATATGGGATGATGTCACCCTGGGGAGGTTTGGGTATGCACTGTGCCGCTGGTGAGACCGCTAGAATTGCCTGCTCTCAGACATGGGTCTGTGTATAAAATGGTACCAGATGTTTTAGTGTAATGTTAAGCAGTCATTTCATCTTCAGGCCAGATTTTTTTCTTCAACTGGGCAGGAAGTGGGCCCCAGTATGGAAAAGCTGTAAAAAGTCAAGATGTACAGTTTCGCTGCAGCCAACAGAGAGCGAGTTAATGTAGATGCAGAATTTGCTCTTTTGTGAAGGCTGAAAAACAGAATTTATAAAAATGATTCTGCTCAGGAAGCTAGTGTAATAAGTCAGTGCTTATTTTCTTTCTTTTTAATGACTCTAGTTGTGCTTTTCTATTTTGGCATTTCAGACCAAGAAAAAGGGCAAATAGGTTCATTTTTTCTTGGAACTGTCAGCGGCATGCAGGCTGCCGAGACTTGAACAGTAATTAGAGTTACTTCCTGAAAGTGAAGCCCCCATGAAAAGTCTGGAGAAATGTTCTTTGTCATAGCCTCTACATGAGTAATTAGTTCCACATGTGGCCTTCCTATTTCCCTTCAGCTATTTTGGCTGGCTGGTTGAATACTTTGCTATAGCTCAAGACTTAAAGAAGCTTTAAAGTTTTCATTTCAAGCATCCACTGTGAAAATAGCTATTTCTGGTGTCATAATAAATTGCTTCTGGTAGATCAGTGCTATTAGGCCTGGCATTGTTTTTCACTGGTAACCCTGCTGGTCCCATTTTTCTTTTAATGGTGCTTGGTGGAATTATTCTGCTGAATTTTATCTTTGATGTTTACCAGATCTATTGAATTTTGCCAACTATGACTTTACCGTAGATTTTAAGATATTCTCCCCACAGGCAACCAGCCTTCTTCTCCGGTAAATTTTTTTTCTTTGTTACTCATTCTCTTGAATCAAAGTGTTGTACTTAGACTGATTTTGTTGTGTGGGTTTTTTTTTCTTTTTTAATCTGCCTTAGCCCATGGTCTAACACAACAGCTGACAGAACAAGTCAGCTCTTATCAAGTCAAACCTGAAGGTGATTGTGTCTAGGTCTGGATATACACTGGATGCAGTTGGTGCCAGCAGTTCTTTTTCTGCCTGGAATTCTGAGGCAAATATCAGTGTCTTGAGAGGTAGATCTCCACCAACTTCCTGGACAGGAATGTGTGTAAATCTAAACGTGTTCTGTGAGCTCTGGTGTCCTAAATAACTTCTGCAGGATTTGGTTCTTCCGAGGTGCCAGGAGATTCTGAGAATCGTAGCTCCTGGAGGTGTGCACAGGGCAGGTTGCAGAGCTCTCACTTCAGGGAGAATGAATGCAACAAACTTGGATGCTGGGGAATTGGAATTGGAGTCTGAATCCAACGAAAAGGAAAAGCGATCTTTAGGCTCCTTTGTGGTGATGGCAGGCCAAGCACTGAGTGTCTGTTTCAGAATGTGCATCCTCCAGCTCTCACATTTGGGTCACAGGGGACTAACGTGTCCAAGCAGTGCTGGGGTTTCTTGTTTCATTAGCAGAGGTAAAGGTTTGGAGAGGTTTAATGTGGTGTGTGCTTTGCTTTCTTAAAACCAGCAACAAGTGTGTCGGAGAGAGTGAGTTGGTGGGCAAGGGCTTTTGAAGATAAATCTGTAGTAAGGGAGAAAGTAGAGGACTCCATGGATAAACCAGGAGGGCTCCTTGTCTGTGTATCATTGCATGTGTAGGGACTGGCTTTTTTATGGTATTCCCACTTGGCACTTGCCTTGTGGAAGAAAAATACAATTTTGGAAAGATTGAGAAGTGATTTTTGTGAGTGGGACCCTCAGTAAAGCAGTCAGATTTTCCCCAGTGAGGAACTGTCAGAGATTAATTACTGCATGTGTCACCAAGAGCAAGAAATTATGTTGTCAAGGAAAGACAGCGTTCCAGGGATCTTCTTTCCATACCAGCAGAAAGGGACGTAGGCTGAATAACACAGAAGGCAAAACATTAATGAACCAAGCAGGTTTAAGGCTGAGGGAAGTGAAGTTTGGAATCTTGCTGCCAAGTGCAGCAGCATTGGTCTGTGAATTTTTCTTGAGATGGTTAAATAGAACCAGAATAGCTCCCCACACTGTGGCCTGGAAATTTGTTCCCTCTAAGTTTTGTTTCCTGGCAAAAGCAGAACTTCAGAGGAATAAAGAAGAACAGGGGGTTTGGGTTGTTCTGGGAGTCCAGGAAGATGCTAAAACCTTGTTGAGGAGAACCTCTAATATAGTGCAAAGCCATTCAGACCTCTAATTCACTTTTCCTTTCCTTCCTAAGGGCTGCTCAGCTGCTTACACACATCTGTCTTAGATGTTTAGACCAAATCCCTCCTTTTCCACTTGATTTCTTTTTGGAAAGGAATAGGCCCAAAAAGCCATTGACATTTCCATTCCTTCTGATACTAAGTTGAGACTAGACTTGAAATATTTGAAATCTTTCACTGAATAGCTCCCCATCTCTACAGTGGGATTTGAACTGCTTCCAGTCACTTGCGAGGCTGTCCTGTGCTTTCAGCCATCACAGCAGCAGCATGGCAGGCTCCACTCAGTCAGTATCAATAATAAACTGTTACCCATAGTTTATACTAAGTGCCTTCCAAAGGTAGTGATAAACTTTCATTTTTCACGAGTTTATCATCATGCTGGCGTTCTGCTGTGCCTATGAATTCAGCCCCATGATTAAATTACTTTCCACAAGCTGACAATATTCTCTGACAATATGATTTTTAACTCGGAGGAAACTAAGGATTTTGAGAAGTTCAGCTTCTTCATTAATGCTTATTTGGAGGACCACTATGAAAAAGAAAATAGCTGCATTTCTGCTGGATTGTTTTCTCCTCCTGACAGACAGCAGTAGTGCCAGGCCATTCTTCACACTGAATGGGATGAACATCTTAGGAATGGTCATGAAGTGTGTGAGTAGCACAGGAGCTGTGTGCTTCCTGTTTGTAAAACATCCCAGACTGCATTTAGGTGGTGAAGTGGCTGAACTGCCATTAGTGTGGTTTTTTGCATTAAAAAGTTACTGTAGAAAGTGTCTGGAGAATTGTAAGTTTTGTATCTCTGCTTTGTAAAAGCACTAGATATGATCCAGGGAACTCCAGAAGAGTAAGTGGGTGTCTGCAGCTGATAAATGAGTTGAAATAATAGCAGGCAATTGTACATAGCTATTTTTGAAATTTTCAAAGAGAAAGTTGTCTGCCATGATTTGCTGTAGCTTTTTTTGCACATACAGCAGCAAAGGTTAACCCTTTTTGGTACTCAATAAGCTAAATCATTATTTAAAAGGATTAAAAATAGGTAGGCATAGGATACAGGCAGCAGTATGAGCAGGCTGACATTGCCATCAGAGCACAAAACCCCTGCAAAACTACCTCCAGGGTCTGTTTTGGAGCTGAGGGAACAAAGTGAGAAGAGAATTAGATGCTAGTGAGAGTGAACAAATGCAAACAGTCTCAGTTGTGTTCACTTTTATGCAGAATGCTTGGAGTATGGATGAAAGAAGGAAGATGGGGATAAAGTAGGGACAGAATAGGTGAGAGTGGAGGAAACAGCAGCACATGAGGCGAGAGTATCTGATTTTTGTTTCTGTGGATGTTGTGACCCTTCTGTTAATGAATATCACTTATGGTTGGGCAAGGCCTAATGCAGTCCTGCAATCCTCTTGTTTCTTGGTCTTCCACTGCGATCAGACTCATTTTTTTAATTTTAAATTTACAAAAAAGAAAATTTGTCCCTAAGCAATATTGTTCCTTCTGGCCAGTGCATGTAGGCATGATTTGTGCTTTTAAGTAGCTGTGCCCATTGTTATGAGAACATGCTATTGAAGTGTGGTGCTCATTTTCAGCTTGTCCCATCATCCTCATGTGTTGTTTTTAGCATTATTCGTGGTGTCTGGAAAGATTGTGAGGCTGGCAAGAGTTTAACAGTGCTAACTGAAGCCCCCTTTGGTTGGGACCCCTCTGTGAAGGTTATAGGACTGCCCAGAGCCACATCTCTGTGCCACACAGTTTTCCAGGCAGTCTGGTCTCAGTGTTGCAGTTGGTGATTTGATCTTTTATAAATTAGTTTAGTACAGCTCTGGACAATGTTCCAGCCTAATGCCCCTCTGTTGTGTAGTTCCTGTAACACATAATGGACTGGTGAAAACCACAGTCTCTAAACACTGTATTCCCTGTTCCCAGTCCTTTTTTCTTGCTTTATCCCTTATCACTTGTCCCCCTGTCCTCTCCCTTCTCACCAGACATGTAGTTTGGATGCTTTAGGATATTTACTCTTTCAGCTTTTCTCTGCTCAATTCCACATTTCTGCTCTATGTGCTTTGTCTCAAACTTTGTTCAGGTTTATGGGAGAAACACAAATGGGGAGAAGGCAGAGTTGGAAGGGCTCAGTCAAGCTATTTTGGATATCTGAGATGAAATTCATAACAACTACATTCAGGAGCCTGTGTTTCCTTTACCTTTCGTGTGCAGGGGGCAATTCAGCACCTCTGAGGTGGACACATAGAGAGCCACTGCTGGTTTCTGTCCTCACAGCTGTGAGGAACCCAACAGCAGGTTCAATATCGATGCCACTTCTTTTTTGCCTTTACAGCAGTCTGGTTATATTCACCCTGGTTGTAATATGTGAATCACCTTCTGGTCTGTATTGTTCAGCATTTTTTCTGTCTTTCTAGACAATAATCTGAAACACTGGAAAAGAACCAGTGTAGTACATAGCAGGTATTTTCATTTAAAGCTGACTTTGTGCTCACTGTGCATTTTTCAGCTTAAACTATGGGTATGCACTCATGCTCATATTATATCTAATATAATATACAAAAAAATATACATTATTATATGTTATATATATTTGAATGTCTAAACTGATATTTGGATAGTAAATTGATTTGGGGGAGCCATGTGTGCTCAGCACAGTGGTAACAAGTGATTATAATGACTGGCAGTGTTTAGATTCCATATAGGTTATTTCATTCCTGCTGAAAAAAAAAAAAAAATAGCTGCCTTGCTGAATTGTTGTGGCCTTAATGGGAGGTATCCTCTCTGCCTGTCATGTTTTTCTTCAGGAAAAGAACAGGATATGGAATAGCTTTGACATTTCCTTAGTCATTGCTTACTCATACACAACACACAATTTGTGGGGATGCAAAATTAGCTGAGCTAAGTTAATTTGCAGAGCAGTGGTGAAGAGCACGATATGCCCTGGATTAACACTGTCCTCTTTCTTGACTGCTGTGATCTCCTCAACTGTGTTTTAGCCCTGCAGCACGTTAGTGTTAAGCTTTTGGACCCTTTATAAAACCCAGATGTGCAGCTGAATCGAGTGTTCCTTTTCCCCACTCAGGCTGAAATGTTTCAGTCAGGTTACCACATCACTGGAATAGCATTGCCTCTGTCACAGGAGATGTCACTTCTGCTACAAAGTGATTGTAGCATTCAGTAAAGCAAAATAACTGCACAGTAAGGGGGTGCATTTGAGGGGATGTGGGAGCCTGTTGTTTACTGCTTAACGAAAACCAGGATATATAATGGATAAACTTGTAGTGGTTTATGTTTCTTTTTCCATTCTGTTCTAGAAAAAATTCTCTTTGAAAAGAGAACTGCCTGGGTAACTGAAAAAAAGTGTATACTTCTAGAAGTTTCTAGTTAAAAATCCTGTATCTTGTTGTTTTAAACTGCTGGTTTTGTCTAATTAGACTTTGGGGTTTGATTTACCCCTCAGAAATATTTTTATGAACATTCTTTCTTCTGCCCAACTGAGAGACAGTTTGTTGTTACTTTTGTGGGTTTCTTTTCTGGCAAAACTTTGTGTTGCAGCTATTTCTATGTTTCAGTAACATAATACGCTCTGGGGGCAGATCTTGGAGATCTTTGACTCTAATGAATACCAGTCACGTGAGAGCAAATACATGATTTATTACATGAGTATATTTTCGATAGTAATGCCTGGAGATTTTTTTAGTGGGGGGAAGGGAGATCACAAAAGAGAAGGATGCAGTTGAAAGCAATTAGTGGCAAAGTGATGTTAACTCTCACCTCAGTTCAAGCCTGTGGTTTGCAATTCCAACATTGTGAATGATCCCAAAACAAAAACATCCATCCTTTTCACATTTAAGAACAATCTTAAGGGAATTGTGTTGTAGAAGCAGATCTTAAAATGAACACCAGCAATATTGCTCAGGGCCTCTAAAACTGAAAGCCATTTCTTCTAGTATTTATTGTCTTTGGCAGGACTCTTATCCTCTCTTTATATTAACTGCTGCGTGAAGTGTCGTCTTTGTCTTGCCAAAACTTCTGTTCATAACATAATTTATTCATAGGTTGCTTGCTTTTGATAAAGACTTTACAATAAGGAACCAGGTTGTGGAGTGTGAAACTGTGAGTTTCTTTCCTAAGGCTGGATGCAGCAATCTGTCATCTGTGCTGTGCAGAGGTGTAAACTCTGAGGAGAGGTGACTGTCAAAGCTGCATTGCTGCAGCTCCATGAAATCCGTAACAGAATAACTCATCCTCTTTTATGAAATCTAAATCCAGTTTCCAAAGATTAATAAGTGTTAACCAAGGAGTACTCATGTCTGATTTTTTTCTGTAGCTATGAAAATTTAATCATCTACTCTTGCTATCTGAGTTAATTATGTAGACATAAGCATTTAAATTACAATTAAAGGCTAACTTAAAAGCCTTTTGGTTGCGCAAAGATTTTGAGATCTGATTTCTGCAAAATTTTCATGTGAACTGGTGAGTAATAGTGCTCTCAGGCATAATTTACAGCCTCTCTGAAGCATTAAATATGTTTCTTGAAGATGTGGGAAACAAAGAGTTAACAGATCAACAGAATGTTATAATTTTTGTTACATTGTCCCTAGTATTTATAGTTGCTTTTTTTTACCAACGTCCCCTAGGAAGAGAGGTTTCAAACTTCCCATTACCACTCTATGTATCTCTCAATTAAAGAAGCAGAATTTAATTTTTGTCACTTGAGCTCCTGGAGCCAAAAGAGTGGTTGTGTCCTGCCTTGTGGCAGTACGTGTTTGTTGTTCTTAGCTAAGCAAGGGATGATTTATCAGTTTAAAATTCTGATAAAGCTGAGCTATTAACAGACTTTCTCTGTTATTTACTTCACCTGTCTGCTTTACAAATAAAGTTTCAGTGCTTTGCCTTAGCTGTAGCTTTACATACAGTGCAGGAAGATGTGTTTATTGTGGCTTTACTAATGTCCTCTCAGCAGTTGAGGCAAGATGTGTTCTAAAAACCTGTGAGCCATCGTGTTGGCCTGGTAGATATTTCTTGGTGTTTGACAGTATCCAACTGCCTAACTCACTGTAGCTACTACCCAGTAGTTTAGTAAAACAGAAGTTCAGTCTTGTTATGTTCATAGTAGCTTCCTTTTCTCAAATTACTAAGCATTTTCAAATGGTTGTGTTAAGTTCCAGAAAAATGAAGCAATTTACTGAAAGTTTGAGAGATGGGGTCATGTGAGAGAGACTATGGAGAGCTTTTGAAGAGTTGATTGAAGTTTCCTCCTGGATCATGTTAGACACAAGGATGCTTTAAAAATATTAGTCATGACCAACACCTTCATTGATGCCTCTTGCTTCAAACTCTTCAGAGATCAGAAAGCTCTTCCCTCTCCCTAGAATTGTTTGAAATCACAGCAATAACTTCACCTTTGCAGTGCAGAACCCTAAAAGGAACAGTGTTCATTCTTTGAAGTCCCTGTTACTGCTTCAGTATGTTTTTCTGGGGGATGGTTCATGATTCTTCTCTCCTTTCATGTTGTTGCAATGCTTTGTGGTCTCTCACTGACAGCAGCCATCACTGCATATTGATCTGTTCCTTTCATGTCAGTCTCCACAGCTTCATCCCAGGCCTTCCTTTTGCTGATGGAATGGCTTTTCTTGGATGTTCAGAATTACCCCCTCTGCTGTCCAACTGTGTACTTCAGCCTAAGATAGCAAATAGTTTATCCAAGTCTTTTATGTGTAACACTTAACCTCCTAAGGGTCTGGTCTGGATTGAAAAGCAGAACCTCCAAAACAGCCAACAACCCACCCACAGCCCTTTCTGGCAGCTCCCATAGGTAACATCCAAGGTCTATTTGCCCCATCACTGCTCACATCTCACATCTCTGCAGTGGTTCCCTTTGTGATATGTCAATCTCAGGATATTCTGAGGACTGCCTGAAGTTTAGGGATGGACAGCTCTGCTCTCGATTCCCTAAGGGACCTTCTGTCATCTTTTACTCCAGCTGCAAGGGGTGTTTATTAAATGTGTCTTTTCCTAAAGCCTTACAAAAGGATTTTTTGGTTGAGCACTGCACCAAACATTGCCTTGTGTTGGGTATCATGTGCAAAATGTGGAAAATACAGAAGAAGCAGCAATTTTATGCATTTTAATGTTGCTTGGCAAATCATTCGCAAGCACTATTCATGTAGACTGAGACCTGAAAATGCAGTTAAAAGGGTAAAATCAAGAGAGAGCCAGGAAAATGATGAATTTAGATGCCTGAGTATGCCTCTGAAACTCTGCAACCAAGCAGGTTTCACAAGCCTGATGAAGCTGAACTTCTTTCCAGCTAAAAAAGTTTACATACCTGGTGTATGTATTAAAAAAACCCAAAAGACTTTGTTGTACAATATTATTTCCCAGTACCTCTTGATGCCTTTTCTGGACTATTTGAACAAGTGTTCTGGTTGTTACTAGATGTGTTAGTCTCTAATGCACAGAGGAAGAAGGTTTCCAGATTTTATACCTTGTAGACCAGGACTGGCTGAAAACACCAGGGAGATGTCCTGGTTATCCCACAGCTTCCTTCTACAGGTGGATCTGTATGGTTTTTTGCATTTAACAAAGAAAATATTTTACTGTAGGCTTCACAGTAAAAATTAGTAAACTGAGAAGGATAGTCAGGTATCTGAGAATTTTCTGACAGCTAAGTCAGAGTTTGGAATGGTGAAAACTTACTAAAGCTGGGGAAAAGTAATTAGAAATAACTGTATGGAAATGGGAATAACCAAGAGAAACGTTTATTTGTGCAAGTTTGGCTTTGTTTGGACATGAATTTAATGGGAAGACTCTGGGATTAGAAGGTGGTGTTGTAAACCTTGAATACTCGGGTTTTTTCAACACCCTGACCTGGCTGGGTTTTAGGGTCAGCACTCAAGGTTGTGAAGGTCTGAAGTGCCAGGTGGAACTGAGCTAATGTGGGGATGCCAGTTCTGTTACATGATTTTAGAACACATGGTGCTGTATAGATAGTTTTCCATGTTAATAGGTGTAAAAAAAGAAACAAGTGATTTCTTCTATATTCATATTTTTAGATTTTTTGTTAGTTTTATACTGACTGCTTCTTTCCCTGGATAAAATTTTTCATTTTCATATGTGCAGATATAAGGAGGCACAGAATCAGCAAAACTTCATTTTCTTCTTTTAAGATGTTAAAGAATTCTCAGCCCACAGTTCTCCAAGAGAGATAGACCTACAAACCAGGTAACCTCTGTGCTCTGGATTTTTCTGAACAGGCACATCAGCGCACAGATGCTGAGCGCCTCTTCCAGCAGAGGCTGTGTCTGTCAGGCAGGATGTGTTCATCCCATACTGCTGCACATTCTCTCAAAGGCAAGATACTATCAGATGTAATTTTGCTAAGTTTTGCTAAACTTGGTCTTTGCTTCCATCTTGCAATTAAGCAGAACTTCAGTGTCTTGCGTTTCCAGGGAGCAGTGCTGTGTGGTTCTGATGTGCTCACCAAGTCGTGCATTTGGGAGCATTTTTCTACACAAACATCCCCTCCTACCTGGATTTTTACCTTGAGAAGGTACAAGAGAAGGTGTTCCAGGTTTTCTATTTCATTTTTGCATCCCACTCAATGCCCCACTTAAAGCCAATCTCCAAAAGGGGTGAAATACAAACACTTGTTAACTCATAGAAACAACAAAGGCATCTGCGAAACAGCAGCTCGTCTTTCATTCTCATTCCCTGACATGGAAACCCCCAGAGAGTGGGAAAGAAGGAGCCTCCTGCTTTTGTAAGCCTCCTTTAGTGTCTGATAGAAACATGGCACTCTTGCCTTGGTGTTTGGATGTCACCAGGAACTGCTGAGAATGCAAGAGGAAAAAAAATAGTTCAGGCTATGAGGAATAGGAGGAATAGATGAGTTTTATGTAAACAAAGTCAGAAAAACTTTGGAAATAATTACTTAAATCAGCTAGGAAGGCTGATGGAATGTCATAGTTTTGGAGGCCTTTTGGCAGAAGTGGTATTTATTGGCTGGGTTTAGTTTAGCATGGAGAATGTCAACTAAGTATAAAGTTGTTAGTGCTGGAAAACCCTGCTGCAAAGAGGCATAAAATGCAGCAAGCTGTGTGCTGCACACCAAGCGTGGTATGCCTG
Organism: Onychostruthus taczanowskii; assembly: GCF_017590055.1. Lineage (NCBI taxonomy): Eukaryota > Metazoa > Chordata > Aves > Passeriformes > Passeridae > Onychostruthus > Onychostruthus taczanowskii. Next base: position 3,781,258 of record NW_024504012.1, read on the forward strand.
AAAGCAGCAGGTTCACACGGACACAGCAGCATCATTTGAGTGTGCATATTTTCTAAACATTGATTTATTACCTAGATCCAGTGGTACTTTCTAGGAATGATTTACCCTAACAAGATAGAGCACAGACAGCTTGCAGCATTTTCATGCACAGAGTTGTCTCCTAACTCCTGTGCTGACAAGATTCTGAAAGTGGACTTCAGATCTGGATTTGTGGGAGGGATTTCTTCGTTGACTCTCTATGAAACATTGCATGGAGGAAAATGGAAACCATATGCAATTCACTACACAGATCTGTTTTTCATTTAAATCTTTTCCTGTATTATATTTTCTGCTAGTAGAGGAGAGAGAAACAAACTGCTAGATGAATAGTATGCAGCTTAAAATGAAAGGAGTGTGGTTTCCCTTCTTTTTTTTTTTAAGGGAAGAAAAAATTTGATCAGCAGTATAATTTCATGTAGGATTCCATATAGAAAGAAGATAATTTGTATAGAATATGTTGGAACATCTGTTAATTTAAGTCTTAGTGAATTGAATTGATATCAAAGATCTGTGAAGCTGCTGAGTTGATAGAGCTGCAGCACAGGAGAGGCAGCACAATGTAAAGGTCTTGATGAACACTGCACACAGAACTAAAGTCTGCTTTAGTGTCTGATACTGTTCAAAACATCCTTAAGCTGCTGTGGAGTTGTGGAAAATTTCACCATCTCTGAAAACAGTGCAGTAGATTTACTCAGAGTCTCAGGGTTTAGATTTTTTTTGCCTAGTTTTGAACAGAAGTTCAGTTTTTAAAAGTTCCTTGAGATTCTTCAGTGCCGAGGTAGTCCCTTGATTTTTGCACAGAGTCTGGTAAAAGGAGTGCCACAGGACAAATAAAACAGAGTACACTTGGAACAGAGCTGAGCTTTTTCATGTATTGGATATGTTGTGCTTCAAGTTCAGGTCTGTGAGTGAAGGACTTAACGGGCTTGAAAGGGAATTTGTGAAGATCTTCTCCCTCTCAGACTTTCTGGAAGCTGTAGAGAATGGAACTCCTCAGTGGTAGTTACCAGGAGCTCTGCAATATGTGTGTGCACGTGGGAAATACCCAGATTTGGCCAGTGATTTCAGACTGTGTTATCCATCAGTGCAAACAGCATGGTAAGGAATTTCATTTGGTCCGGGTAGTAGTGAAAATTAACCAAAAGACATGAATCCCTAGGTCCAGTTTTCTTAGATTTCCAAGGAGAATATGTAAATCTGTAATCTTGAAAAACAACTGTGATAAAGGAACATTGCAGACCAAGTGTTTCGGCACCTCCTGTCAGCTTCACAGATGAACTAAGACTGAAGGACCAGTTTCAGTTTCTACATCTCTTTAAAGAGACTTCCAGTATTTTCATCTGACTGTTACAAGAATGCTAAAGTAGCTTCTGAGCAGTAGAAATGCCCAGATCAAGTGACAGTACACACTTTAAACAGTGAAGAACTGCACAAAGAGGCCCTGAGCTCACAAAAGCCATGGAGAGCTTTTGAGAGCCTGAGTGGATTGTGGGCTGATGATGCTGCTGTTGGCTGAAATCTGTCTTGATTCCATTAATAGCCAAGACCTGAAGGCACAAAAGGGCCTAACCAAAAAGCAAGTCAGAAAAGCCAGGGGATGTTTCTGCTCTTCTGTCTGTGTCACACAACTCAAATGTTCTCTCAGAGTATTTGAATTCTGAGCAGGAAAAAACATGGAAATATGATTCAGTGGAATGTTACTCTGAATTCCTACCTTCTGAACATCAAACACAGCAGAGAATTGTTTCTCCTCTCCTTCCTCAGGTGTTAATTCTATATACCTGATTCCTGTATTGGATCTTTTTAAAAAATGCACTTGGATTCGTGTCCTATGAGAGAAACTACAGAGTGCTATGGGGTTGGTGTGGTCAAAACTTTGCACTGAGAGGGGAAAAAAGGATACTTCAATTTATGTAATAGTGAAGTGCTGAGTAGATAGGAGATGTAATCATTGTATCCTTGTATCTTATTGACAAAGCATGTAAGATCTTATTTTGATTACTGCCGTATAATATGGAAACATATCTCACTCATCAAAATCCCAAAGAACTCTAACAAAATTATGTTAATCCTTATAAAATATGTTTGCCTGGTATAGTTCATTCCCATTTAATGCTTTCTGCTTGTGTCTTTAAACTGTAAGCACTTAAAAATATTGATTGCCTCTGTGTGCATCCAAATCTCCATATAAAGATGGGACCCTAAGTTACAGCATTTAGATATTGCTATAACAAAAATATTTACCATTGATGTTTGGCTTGCACATTCACAGAATCTCATTTGGTTTTTAGTTTCTATTGGGTCCCTTAATTTTGGAAGGATGGGAAATATTTTGTTTTTGAGGTTGGATAAATCAAAATGCTGTCTTTAGTCTGAAGTTTTCCAGTTAGCTAGGGAGAAACATGTTTTTGTGTGGAAAATGTTGCTGTTTGAATGTATTTGAATTATCTGAAATTTTGTTTATATGCTTTCCACCTGTTGAGAAATATTTGTGGTGGTTTTTTAGCTTTCATTCATAATTCAAGCTCCTGTTTTGAAACTTCGTATTTGGCGTTCTCTGACGTATTGACAGACTGTTGCCTTGACTAGGAAAAACAATCCAGGAGCACTTTTAAAAAAAACATTGTTGGTGGTGTCCTTCCCTTCTTGACTTTGAAGATCCACAAGGCATTATGTAAAGTCAATATGCTGCTATTTTGGAGTCTCAGTTATGTTTAATTATACTGTGCATTCAGTTCCAGAGCTGTTGGTGTTCTGTTCATTCATAGAAGGACTGATAGAAAATTTCCTGTACAAGAGGGCAAGTTTGCATAAATCTCCATGTAATGAGACTATTTCTCTTCATGGCCACAGTTCATTGTCTGTTTATTACACCAGCAGCTTTCTTTTTCTAAAAACTGCACATCTCTTGCAATTGGAATAGAATCATAACATGGGAGTTGAAATGAGATGATCAGTGACAGGAGACAGATAGTAGAGCATAAAGGCAATATTGAATTACTGGAGGAGGGATTCCCACAGCAGCCATGGATGTGATGGATTGCTTGGTCTGTTCATTAACTCCAGTGCCACTCTGCTCCCAGCCACCACACAGCCCCTCAAACCAACCTGTTCCTACAGCAAGCTGCAAAAATCACTGAAGAAATTGCAGATGATACTCCAAAGAGAGAGACCTGTGTGAGGTCTGCACAAACCCCTGCTCCTGAGCTGAGACTACACCTATAGATGTGCCCAGCGCTTTGTACAATGAAGAAACCAGTGGGGGTTTGGTTTGTTTGTTTTTTAACAAGATGGTAATTTTTCATTACAGGCTTAGGCACACAATGATAATGATTCCATCCACAGGAGGGTATGCTGAAAAAACATTAACTCAGGGAAGAGAGAAGGCAAGGGAGCTCTGTGATAATACATCAGTGCTGGAAACATTCTGACAAAGTAAATGTATTTATTGATAACATGTTGAGAATAAGCAGTATGATTGGAATGAAGACTGAACTAAGATTTTTGCTCTTGTCTTTGTCATAAACTTATATGACCTTGAGCAAATTATTTCTGCTCTGGGTTCTTTCTCTTTTCTGTAAAGCTTTCAGAAGAACTTGTTGAAATGCAATGCAAAGTGTTTGGGGCTGTGATAAAATAGTAGCAAAAAAACAGGTAGTAGAAAATGTTTGAAGTTAGGCAAGACACACTAGGGAATTATGCAGGGGATGGTGGTTTATGTGTTGTACAGGCTGTAAGATTGAATTCTGTCCCACAGAATCTCCCACAGTGTTCCCCTTTATGATAACTCTCAGAAGTCCTGCATTTGAACAGCTACAGGGAGAAAAAAAGTCTTTATAGAATATATTGCCTCTGTCTTAGGACAAGAGGTTTATGGAGATCATGTTTGGATCCAGTCTGACTGGCATATTACTTACCAGTTAGTGCTTCTGGATCCTTAACCCCTGTAAAATTTGCCTAAGCCTACATTGAACTTCAATGCACTGGATTAAGTTTGGACCTTGAATGGAGTCTCCTTTGCCATGTGGCCTGAAGGCCATATTTTCCCATCTGTGTTTTCAAAACCACATCTCCTGTGTCATCTTCCAGTTTCCTGAACTGGGACTATTGCCATTTATTAATCTCTGACTTAGGGGACCTTCAATTCCTTCCCCTGGTGATTTTACCTCTTCCACTATTGTATCTGCAAGCCATGATCTCAAAAAAAAATTGCCTCTGGAAGATTTAATATTGCAATTCTTTCAGCACCCAGTCCCTTTGCTCACCAGAACCAATCTAGTCCCACTTAACCATTTAGCCATTAATCCATGAATACTCTGATGGACATCTGGTTTTTATTTTTCCTTTTATTCTTCTTCTGTTGTTTTGTTGCTTTGCACTCATCTGGTCATATAGAAGGAAAAACTGTTAGATTGTGGCCAATCTTCCATAATCTGTGACCTTTCTATGCCACGTGGAGTTGAGTTTGGAAAGAACATCCTCTGGAGAGGAACCTGTGGAAATCATGCCTGTGTTATTCACCTGCTACAGTCTTAGTCTCCCTCAGAATTTTGCATAAAGGTTATATAATTATAATAATAAACTACTGATTATACATGTCAATATTTTAAAGTAATTACTAAGTATATCTGTTAAAGACCAAACAACTAATGGTAAATTCCTTGTACATAGGGTATGTGCATCTAATTAAAGAGAAACATACTCTAGAGCCAGGAAGTCAGAAACGAGGCCTTATTTTACAGTACCAGAAAGTAATATCAGTGAGAGGTATTAAATGTGTACCCCATTCAGTCTTCTGTGTAGAATCTGATATTTCACACCATGCTCCACTCCTGCTATTTATGAAAGCGTTGGTGATTCATTCTTTCAATATAGCTTTGCTACTATCAATGAATTTTGTTCTCTTGTGTTGTATATCAGAACATGCTTATCTGACTGAGTCTGTGTTAAATATTTTTGGTGGGATTGAGCTTAATTCTTTTGCATAGGTGAATCATAACTCTGTTTCATTTGTTTACCCCTAATTAACTTCCCCAAGGTAATCTGTTACTTGGTTTGCAATGATAGTGGTGTAGCTGATCTGAGGCAATTAAATTGTTCAGTATGTCTTGTGGGAGTAAATGTTACAGAAGTAGCCTCATCTTGTTAAGATTTGCTAAATCTCCAAGTCCTTATTTCTGTGAACCTTGGGATGTGTTTAAGGAGAAGGAGAAAGTGGAGCCTGCATCAGTAAAGGAAAAACAGCAGGAAAGATGCTGAGCAAATGCTATCAGATGGAAGGATGAAGAAGTGGGGAGGACAACAAGCTGGGGAGGGAGCAGGCTCTGTGATGGAGGTTGTCGGCACTACGAGCCTTAGCATGTGTTGTTAGAAGATCAATCAGGAGCCTCAGTAATATTGGCAGCCTCCCAGCAATCTTTATATGATGGTTGTAAGTTTAATGATAGTAATTCAACTTGGCAATAGCAGCTAAGTACTCCAAAGGTTTGTGGTACAAATGCAGGTGTCAGATGCCAAAAGAGCATCCAAAGTAGGTGTAGGAGTAGGTGTGCTTGAAGACTTTGTTCACTAGTTAGAAAACGAAGGTGTTGGTGTTTAGTTAACCCTTCAGTCACAGCTGGGTGGCTGCTCAGGAAGGAATCTTAATTCTGTCTTCTGCTATGTGGAAACACAGATCATTATATTTGGCACTTTGTGTCTGTTGTACCTGAATATGTTCACCTTGACCTGGTTTGAGCAGGTGAAGGACATTGAACACTCACACAGGGCAGGTAAGGTTTAGTCTTAGAGGCTCTTTCTGCATATCCATTATTTGCTGTTCACAGAGGTTTGCTAATACTGTTCTGAACAATCTTAATTTCGAAACAAAGTTGTTTCTCTAGTGTGCACGTGGGGAAAAGACCTGCTTTACTGTCTTGTAATTATCTCTTATAACTTCTGAAAATGAATGACCCCGTTTGTGCCTTTCACTGTAGATATTATGTATTGAGGGCATTGCTAAAGCATGGTTGTGTACATTAACAGGAACCTCTCCTTGCTTCCATACAGCTTTTGTAATAAAGTCACATTTCACTTGAAAAGGCTGTGATCTGCTTTCCATCGCCATTAAGACTCACTGTAAGCCATGCTGTGAAAATTCCTGAATGAATGGTAGAAATGGAGACCTGCTTACCTGTTTCCAGAGAAACCCAATTTAGCTGAAGTGTTTATTCTGTCTAGTGAAAATCTTGAATTTGCTAAGGATATTTCCTTCAGACCTTTGTGCCAGTTTCTTCCCAGTGTTAAAGGGAAAGTTTAAGAATTTCTTCAAGCTTTGGACAGCATGGAAAGCAACCAGAAAAGGAGAAGGATACTCCTACTTCTACTTTTACTTGTAATCTTCTTAGTGATGACTGTTTGGGGGCTAGATTTTAATTTTACTGCTTTCTGATGCTCACTGCCTTACTTGCTCACACAGCTGTTAGAAAGTAAAGCACAAATAGTAGTTTGCAAAGTTCTGTTTGCTTCTGCTCAGTAAAAAATGCCCCAGTGGTTAAAGGAGGTGAGTGAGCCAGACTTACCCAAGTACCAGGAACTGCAGGGTGTATGTGACTTTAGGAGGTGTGGCAGAGATCCCTGGCTGAGCTGGCAAGAAGTTTTCTTCCATGAGCTCTCAAAGTAAAACCAATGAGACCTGATTATATGGGACCCTTCAATAGTATTTTTATGGGTGTTTTTTTTTAAACAGAACCAGCTTAATAAGCAGTGCTTTTGGACATCTGTTTAGGAGCTGTGGTGTAAAAGTATCATGTGTGTATTTATCCAGTGCCACCTGCTGAGCCAGCAACTGCAGTGTGCACTGGGTCTCTTCCATCGAAGCAGTTGATGCTCCGATAGTCTAACTCAGGTATAAAGGCTACTTTATACTGCCTTGGAAGACATGAATCCAGAAATTTGTATGAGCTACTTTCTGTTTTTCTTTCAAGTTGTGCTGGGTAAGACTTGTGCCCTCGCCTGCAGCTCAGAACTTCTGCTTTACTAAAACAGCTCCAAGGGCTTTAATGGGAAAATGGGGCTTATTTTATATGTTACTATTTTCCTTGTATTTTTTGTAAGAGTGCAATTAAAATGCTATTTACTATAGGTTGCCCTGCAACCCCCACCCCCACCCTTCTTAATTGTTTACTTGGAGCTCAGAGAGCACAGTTCATTGTTAGGAAGAAAGAGAATAATTCAGACAACTTGGTCAATCAGTCTGCAGCTTGTTTTAATTTTTACACTGCCTCTATTGTGTGGAAAATATGACTTTTATAAGCTTGATAGTGCAACCATGAAATGAGAGTTTTTGCAAATGTTACATCCATAAAATTAGTAGGTTTCAAAAATTGATTCTGTACTCTTAGACAAGACTGTCAATCAGGTTGTTGCAATGTTTTTAGGTGTAGTCTGTACAAGTATTACAACCAGAAATCTACATGAAAGGAACATTGTTTGCAAAGTCAAGTACTCAGAAGCTAGGAAATAGTAGAATAATGGTTGTTTGTACAAATGTAATTCTCTCCTCTTGTATGTGCTTTCTGCACAGTGAATGAGGCAGGAGTCCTGGAGAAAAGCAGGGCACAATCACGGAATGAGACAGTTAATCACAATGCCTACACACAGAGCAGAACAGGGGTTCTGTGTGCGGCCATAAATCTGATGTTCCCTGACTCTCAGGTGCTTGATGGTGAAAGAATTTCATTCAGCATTGGTTGGTTTAGGATATGATTTCCTAACTTGAAGAAGGAAGGAAGACTAAAAGAGTTCATTCAAATCTTGACGTTGGGTGCAATTCTATGGATGGAGGTGTAGGGTGAGGGACTGAGCTTCACAGCTGGTCCAGTTCTCAAGTGCCACAGTGCAAGCTGTGGGAGCACTGCAGTGCTGGGGAAATCAGCTATGTTTGCCTCAGTAATAAACTTAGTGTAACCACTCTCTCTGCCTTTTAGACCTTTACTCTCCAGCATTGCCAGAGGAGTTATAGGGATTAGCAGTGATAGCTGGCAGGATGAGAAAATTGTCTCAATGCAGTGGCATTTCACTGTCAGATTCAGGTAATGTGGTCATGACAAATGTCCAGTGCAAGATGATTTCCTCCTGCATGAAGCAAAGTGAAGCAGAATTTCATGCATTGGAGAAAAAAATATTGTAAATCTCCTGGCTTGAAGAGTTCTTTTGGTTTTGTTTTTTTTTTCTTTCCTCTGCTGTGTCTTAGCAAGAGCCACAGATTTGAGAGATCTTCAAGGATTAATCCACAAGATGGATTAGCAATGGGAAATGTGAGGGAGTTAATTTTATATTAGTATCATCTGCTGAATTTGAAATGGTATTATACCCAGACTGATTCTTGCACAGTTCATGAAGATTTTTGGAAGACTAGGTGGTTGTAAGAAGGTTCAATTTATCTTCTGTAAAAATCACATCAAATCTGATGGATAATTATTCAAAAATACAACATCCATCTTGCACAAAACCAGCCAAACCAAAACAACCTATGGCTGTCCAGCTGTTCCTGCCAGCAGTGAACTCCTGCTGGGTAAGCTTCAGGAGCTGGCCACAGTTGGTCTCCCTTGTCACCCTGCCTTGATTCCTACATCACAGCCTGGAATTGCCTGTGCTCTTGGACCCCAAGTGGGATTTGTGCATCCAGCCCTGTATTTGGGTCACAAAGTTTGCAGTCAAGGGAGGAGATTCTTGGTCTTCGACCCCTGGCTTTTTAATACCTCACCTCAGTTGTGTAGCTCTCATGTGGAACTGCACTGATCAGAAGTGTAACGTGAAACTGATTTTGCAAAACAATAAATTGCAGAGAACTTGAGGAAACAGCTGGTTTTGGTTAGTAAATTGCACATAAAATACAAAACATCAGTAAATGGAAGGCTTGGCCCCAGGAGAGGAGAAGCAGGGTTTAGCCCTGTTGCTTTCCCTGTGCTGGTGATGGGTTTGAGCTCACTTGCTTTTGGCCCCAAAGGGGGCTGTTCCAGCAGCCTGGAATAGCCAGAGCATTGCAGAATCTCAGTCACAGCCTTCGTGTTTGCCTTTGCTGGAGATTGTAAATAGCAAGTTACAGCAGCAAGGAGTGGGAGCTTCCCTCAGGAAAGCTTCTGACAGGGGCATTTCTCAGGTTTCTGAATTTGCCAGCTCTGTAGACCCTGGTGGTGGCCAAAGTGGCATAATCCCCTCTGGGTTAGCAGGACCCTAGGTTTAAAATGCTTCTGTCCTTGCAATGGCTTATGATTCACAAAGGCAAATAAAATCACACCAAGAAAAACAAAAAACTGTGCAAAAAACTCTCCCAACCAAGCAAATCCTAAAAAAATAAACATTTTTAAAAACTCCTTCTTTTTGCAGTTAACGCTGAGTAATTAAGTATTCATGAGGTTCACACTAACTATGGTAATAAAATGTAGTTGATATTGAATTCATCTTACCAATTTGATGCATGTGGTAAGGATGTGATGGCTGCTTCAATCCTTACTGTACCAGAGATGTATAAATGTAAATTGTGTTTTCTGAACTGGAGCTCTCTTTAATGTTGACTTCTAGCTGTGCTGCAGCTAAACCCGTGCCCAGATCCAAGACTGCAGACGCTCACACACAATTAATCTCACAAATTTATGAATGCCAGAGCATGGAGCAAAATGAAAACAACTGGAGGAATGTATAAGGGGAATAATTGGACTGTATCCAGATGTGCATGTGTAAAACATCACTGATTGGCTCCTCCCCCGTATCCTGCCAGAAGAAAGGAATTTTTTCAAAAATAAACTGGGGTTATTTGAAAGAAGTTGTGGTGTCTGAATGAAATCTAATAGGCAGGATTAGTAGTAATTAGGTACATTCTTTGCTCATTGGTGTTTTGGTTTTGTTTTGTTTTTTTCCGATTCTTGAAGTATCACTGAATTTAGCAGATTCTTTGCAGTTTCAGTGTTACAGCTGGAGCTTTTGCCTCGCCGATTTGAGCTACAGGATAGTAGAGGAGAATCACAAGGATTGCATGTGTGTTTGTGTGTTATGCACTGAAAATTTTATGAGCACTACCTGGCATTTAAAAATGGCAGGTTCTGTATCAGGTTTTTGTGGGGAAGGTTGGTTCAGGGGCAGAAGGACACTTGAAAGTTTTTATATAGAGAGAATTTACTAAATAGAAGGAAAAAAAAACCCCCGAAACCTGTCCTTTCCTTGTGTTGTATCTACAGATTGGAGTGGAGAGGAAGGTGGTAAACGTGCTGTTACCAGAATTGGTTAAATGTCAGGCTCAGGCAGCACACGCAGGCAGGGCCAGCCTCGCCACCGCTGTTTGCTCTTACAACAGGCACGGCAAGGCAAGAAAAGGGGAAGGGAAAGGAAGGAAAAAAGCCTAGACTGGAGAAAAATCAACTTTTGCTTTACTGCTTTGTTGATTTAAAAAGGAATAGATAAATCAGGCATTTCCATAATTATTTTGATGCCCTTTTTCTATTCTTCCTCTTCAATAAATCGCGTTGCCCACTTTTAAAGTCTTGTGTGCTTTCTCAGCACAAACTTTTCCTAGACATTTTGTAACACTTATTTTTCTCCCCAAATTAAAGTAGCAGAAACTTTGGCTGAGTTTCACAAAACACCCTCACCAGCTTGCTCTACTGTCTTATGTTTACTTTGGTTCTGTACCCAAGTAGGTTGAGAAAAAAGAAAGAAATAGCACTGAATCTTCTTAAAAGCTGCAATTGATACTTACTGCGGGGAAGGCTCGTAATGTTCTGATTCTTTTTCTAGTCCTTGCTCACACAGCACTGTCCCTGAAGCCAAGGACATGAAAATAAAAAAATTCTTTGGGGTTTGGACCACGAGACTGTAGCCACCTCCCTCCACTAAAGCCTTTATCACAGAAGGACTCTGTGCCGATTTCTTTGCACAGAATCTTGTTTTGGACTTCACCCTTTATTTTAGCTCTGCTTAAAATGGCGTTGAAGCAATATTACAGTTTGGCTCTTGTTGAAGGGATGGGTTAGAACTTAGGCTTTCTGTTCTTCAAGAAGTTTGACTTTTTTCCCTCCTCTAATGGAAAAGGACATGCTAAACTGTCCAGGCAAGCTTGTAGTGTTGCCAGGGATGTAAAAAACTGAACACGCACAGAGGCACGATACTGTTTCTACACCAGGTATAAAAGTGCCAGGCACAAATTTAATAGAATATGTGAATATGCTTTTGAACTTAGTGTCACAGCGTTTCCACTAGAATACTGTGATAGATGTTTTTGAAAAAATAGTCATAGTCCTTGGATAAAGAGCTCCAGAAGTTCATCTGAACATGGTTTATAGTTGGGAAAACCCTTTAGAAAAAAGTAAATTTCGGAGTTGCCACAGCTTGTCGTGTTGCTTTGCTGAAGCTGCAGCAGCTGTCGAGGTGAGATGGAGTTGCCTTGGCAACAGCACATATTGTATAACAGTACCACACCACCATCAAACCAGTGAGGTGAGAAGTAGTTTAAAAGCGTTACTAAATTTTTATGGTACGTCTGCTACATTTTCTACCTTGTGGTTGGCTGAGTTTACTCAGTGTAGCCTTCCTGGAGCCCAGAAAGCTCAACTGCTGAATCCTGTTCAGTGAGGAAAAGGGAGGGGGGAATCCCCAATTTGTGTTCTTTTTTTTTTTAATTTTAAATGCTGAAGTTAAGCTGTCTCTATATAACATTTTTTTTAAATTATGCTTATGCTCATAAGGCGGTTAATGTTTTGCCTAAACTCATTTTTCTTTCCTTTTTATACCTTCTAGTCCAAGCTTTTTTCAATGTTTTGAGTAATGAAAGCAGGAAATATTTAGAAGAATCTATTAAAACTTAGCAGAGAAAGCCCCCAAAGATGAAATTGGCCTGGTTTTATGGTTGCATTACAAATATAGGCATTCAAATGGTGATGTCTTTTGTGATGGCACACAGGTACTGTGCTTTCTTTCCAGTTTGTTGTTTTCCAGTCCTTTTTGCTTCCCACAGCTGTTTAATTTAATAAAATAGAAAATCACTTTCCACCTCACTATTTACAAGGAATATCTGCTGCGTGCCCCTCCCTCTGTATTATGGATTCAACCAGAGAACTTTAAATCTATTATTTTACAAGACCAGTGGCCTCCAAAAGATCTGTAAGGCTCTTTTCTGAATTTAATTACTAACAAAGTATGTCTTGGTGGAGAGATTGGTCATGTAAATTTTTCACCTACTTTCACAATTATTGCACTTCTTGGTTAATTTTGACAAAGATTCAGATCACCTTGTGTCTTTTTTGGGTGGTGGTATTTAATGGCATTAATTAGAAACCAGGCAAAAACCAGGGGGTATGTTATTTCATACTTTTAAACTTAAATCTGAAAACAAAAGACCCATTGAAAAAAACATGGTATGAACCTTAAACTGAGGGAAAAGAGCAGCAAGAGGAGCAAGTGTTGTGAAAACCCTGCAAATCACAACCACCTGGTTAGAGTAGCGAGTCCCATGTAAATTAAAGAAGAACTGACTTCAGTTGCAGTGTTCAAAAAACGAACCTACAAGATGCTGCCCAAAGCTCTAGTTAATAATTACTGCAAACAGCTTGGAGCCAGCCCAAATTGTCCAGGACTGCTGGATCCTCTCAGGGGTTCATGCATACCACAGTGATTATTGCATGCTTTTCCAGGCTCCATTGTGTGCTCTTGCTTGTGGGATGTGGTGCCTCTAGTGCTGAGCTGTGGAACTCTGTGACAGAGCTGTCTCAGCGGGTGTGGTCACATTTCTGTTCCTTGTGATCTCTCAGTCTATGGCAGCTGGTTTGGAGTGTGCTGGACAGACCTGAGAAATGGTTTCTTGTGCCTGGGAGCTGATGGAGCTGTAGAATATGTTGTAGACGTTACTCATAGTGTACCTAAGTGCTGTTGGAGTTGCTGCTTCTGAGTTCTTCAGCATCAGAGGATATTCCAAAGCATCTCCCCTTCTCAGCTGTATTCCAGGCACCTGTGCTGATAACCTGATTAAAATTCAGATTATCAGCACAAAACTATTCAAAACTAACCTGGGTGTAGCCCTCTGGAACCAGATCTGTCCTGCTTCAAGTTCTTCATTCAGTTCAGAGTTGCCATGTGTAGAATGATACCCTGGTGACAAAGAGCAGTCTAGCAGGGCAAACTCAATTCCTTCATTGAGTTCTCTGTCCTTAGCACAGGTAAGGCTGCATTCTCTCTGCCAGTGTTGGTCAGTCTAGCAAAGAATCTTTGATATTTGTGGATTTTGATATTTTGATATTTTGTCCTCAGCACAGATGATGCTGGATTCACTTTGCCAGTGTTGGTCAGTCTAGCAAAGGATCTTTGATATTTGTGGATTTTGAAGACAAAGGAGAAGAATCTGAAATAATAGTGATGAGGGGAGGCATCTGAGCTGTCTAGCCTTGAGCACTCCTTTGTTACTAGCCCACGCAGTTTGTTGTGCAGTTGCACAGCTTTACACTTGATACTTCTTTCGAGTGAGGTTGTGTGGAGGCAAATCTTACCAAGTAGTTTTCAGTTTGTAAATAATCCTCGTTTTCCTAACATGACATGATTTTGCAGCCTTTGAAATAGGGTCTAGCTCCAACATCAGAGGAGAGGGTATGCTACTGGGACACTGCCAGATGGCCTCCAGACTTTTACTCATGGTGACAAGGCTTGTCAGCCCTTGGGGCAGGAAATGTTGCAAGTATTTTTACAGTGCCCGTCTGGAATACTCCCTAGATGTTCCCACAGTGCAGGTGATGGTAACAGTCCTGTTACCAGTCCTGAGTTTAGCAGTAGGTTGACAGTATCTGCATTTCCAGACCTGCCCACCTTTTTCTGCTCCCATTGCATCATAGGCCCACCCATTTGAATGTATATTTTTACCAGTAATCAGAATATGACTGGAGTTCTGCTGAGCCATCTCTCTTCATTAACCACAAGTAACTATAATAACTATAGCACGTTTTTGGCTGAAACATTTTGTTAATTGCTTATGTTAGTAGCTTGAATGAGTGAGCTGGCCTATTAAATATTCCAGTGGTTTTAAATAATGGTTTAATTTTTGAAATGTATTTGCTATTAGCTGAGGAAACCAAATTATTGTCTTGGCAGTCAGAGTACAACATATGTACTGGAGCAAAAACTGTGAGGAAGGGGATCAGAAAGCCAGGTAGTATGTCAGGCTGGTAGTTGTTACAATCATTTCTGTGTTCTGCTCCAAAGATTTGGATTTTTCCCCTGGACATCTTTGAAGGGAATTTTATCCCAGTCTGTAGAGAAAAGGCATCCCTATTTTTGATTTGTTGATAACATCCCACTGGGGAATTGTATGGTAGATGTGCTCCTCTGTTCCTCTTTTGATTCATTTGGGGGTTATCTTACCCATAGATCAGATCCTTAAGGGAATGGTATTTGAATTCATTCTGTGTCTCTTTAGAATGGCAAATGAGAGAGGCTGATATTTGGACACACTCATTTTGGAAGAGTTCCCATAGTGCTTTCTTTTGCCTTAATGTCCTTTCTCTGCTGGTACTGAGGGAACAGCATCTGCCCATGCCGTAGGTAGAGTTGTTGAATTTTGTCCTGAATTGTTGTTTGAATTTCAAGTCTTGCCATCTGTCTGTGCCCATGGTTGCCATCACCATTGAAAGTGGAAAACATCCCCTCTTCTTGTGGATTATTACACTGCATAGCTCAGTGGATTGTCCTGATGGTCACCTTGGTGTATTCAACTGGAGGGGAATGAGAACAGTCCTGAAGCCTCATGTCTCTGCAACTTGATGCCATTTGCAGCAGGAATAGCAAAAGCCCTCTGATTGTCCTCACTGAAGCTCCCATAGGTGCTGCTGGGAAAGGTCAGGCAGGTCATGAATGCCCAGTGTGTAACTCTGGTGACACTGGTCCAACACTGAGCTCAGAGCACACGTGGGGTGAAGCACTCTGTGCCCTGGGCATAGAGACTGCTGCAGCTGTGTCTGCAGGGGTTTCACTTGGCTACCTGGCTTCTGGGAATCTTGAATAAGTGACTAAGGCCCTTCTTTTCGAGTTAGGAAAGGTGGCCATGGGGTAAACAAGTCTTTTGGGCAATGTTGGCATTCACTGGAGCGCATCTGTTCTACTGACTGCTACAGTGTGAGGCCTCAGCAAGATCAACACACTGCAACAGGCATAGAAAGAAATAATTTGAGTATGAGTTGATGTACCCTTGTGTTCTGTTAAAGTGAAACTTGTTATTTTTCATTCATGGAGTCACTTAAAAGGTGGGAGAGACTGGATGTGGTAAAAAACATCAGCGTGAAAGATGGCAGTGACTCCAGTCTGAAAATAAGGAATGTTCTTGTTTAATTAATGTGGGATTAATCACTGCAGATGAGACCAGCTACAGGACTGGGTGCAGTATCTCTTCTGTTTTTTGTTTTTTTGTAACTTCTAGTCAATCTTAGGGTATTGATAAAGGTCATGAAAATGGACTGTAACTTTCATTGGTGTGAGTAGCTTTTATGTGATCCATCATCTGTTACAAGAGACCTTCCATGTGCTAATGCATATTTCTAAGTATATCTAATGTGCTATCTGTTTATCTAAATCTTTTCTTTTCATTTCCCACTTTTGCAATGCTCTTTTATTTTTATTGCCTGCCTAACAAGTGAGAAGTAAACTCAGGGTAGTGGTTTAAACATTTTGCAAAAAAGAATAGTCTTTTAACTAAAACATAAGATGAAAAGTTAAAAGCTATGATTGGGTTTCTGATTCTACTGTTTATCTTGTTGTTAAACTCACTGTAAAGAGATACTGTCAACATAAAATCAGACTTCAGTCTGCAATTTTCTTATCTCTTAGATGTAAACAAAACTTTACCATAATGAAAAAGCTAAGGAAAGAAAAATCTCCAGTTTTGACATAGTGTATATGACAGCATTTTAAAAAGTAGCAATTCCTGTCCTGAATCAGATCAGTGTGTTTGTCAAAGCAGCAAATGCCAGATGCTCAAGAGGAGCTAAATCTAATAGAGTGCTGCAGCCCCCACAGCAGGCGCTGGGCAGCATTTGCCTTCCTCCTGGCTTTGTGGAACTTTATTTTCCTTGCATGGGTTCCTTCTTCCTTTTCTAATGCAGCTGGGAACATCCACAGGAAAGGATTCCTTGAGTCACACTGAATTTTCAGTCTCAAGGATGCTTGGCATAAGTGCAGATCATAGCTTAAGTATGTGCTTTGTTTAAAGAAACTTCTGTTTATCAGCTTTCACAGAGGAAATGCAACAGTCAGTGACTTGTTAGATTTCATCTTGTGTTTATATTGGAGAAAACAATATTCACAAACACAGAAAATTAATGTTAAAGCTGCAGAATGGTAGGTGGGTGCTTAGAGGAACAGGTAGAACCTTACAGTACTGAATACAGTATTGGGTTTTTTTGTTTTAGATTAAAACATCAAATAAATGTCTCTTTGATTGCAAACTCACGGATAAAAGTGTGCATCTTCCCTGTAAGACTTCCATTTAATACTTAATCTTTATAGAGAGTGCATATCTCCATTACAGAATGCATAAAGTCAGAAACCAAATACTTCCTGAGCATATAGATGCCAGTGGCCAACAGTGGGTTAAAAATCCTGCACATTTTTGGAAATGTTAGAAGCCCTGATGGGTGGAGTAGGCAATGGGCGTTGTAGTGTGGATGCTTTGCTAACCCTTTGCTGTTCAGCTGCAGGACAAACACACTGAAACCATGGCCAGCAGCAAAGTGCATTCGCAGGGAGCTCTCTTTCTAAAACCCTTCTCTGTGCAGGAGAGATGGAGTGATTTCTGCTGCAGGAAGAGCAAGGATTTGAACTGTTTTCTAATCACTAGATTTTTCTGGTAAATACTGTAGAAAAAGCATTGCAAGAACAGCTTTAAAGAGTTAGGAAAGCTCGTTAGCAACCAGTTGCCAAAATATCTGGTTCTACATACTCTACACAAGTTAGAATAATCAAATTAAATGAAAGGTGGTTTTTGCATCTGGTTTTGGATCTGGAAATAAGTTGATACAGACATTCACTGGACAGTTTAATTGCCGTAATAAATTTGCAGTAAACCTCGTGAAAATAATATTTTCTTTTTTCACTGTGAAGACAGATACATCCCTACATAAAGAGAAGTATGTTTCCTCCTTTGTCTCATTGTCGACAACTGTAAATTTTCAGTTAGATTTTTGTAATGGGCAACTACACATAAGAAATCCCATCTGTATGAAATACTATGGAAAGTGTAGGCATCCACAGAGGTGGTCAATAAACTGTGCTGCTAACAGCAGAAAGTCTAGCAAGAAATGTCTTTTTATTATGCTTTGGGAAAATAGCCTCAGAAGATTCCACAGGGGTGCTTTGTGGGAGGGCATTCCACACTGTGGGAGCAGAACAAGTGCCTTTAGGCATCTGAGGTCAAAATGTGGACAAGGACTTCAGACATTTATAGTTGTGTTTCTCCCTGCTTACAAAAAAAAATTACTCAACAGTTTAGGGACAGTTTGTGTAGCAAGCTAAATTTGGGGATAAGCAACACTTTATTGGCACAAGTTACGTGAAACAAGGAATTCTAAGTTCTTCATTATTTCCATTATGATGATCTTTGCTGTGTACAATGCACAAGTTCCTACAACTTCCATGTGAGACGTGAATTGATGCTTTTCTGTAAATTATTTGCCACTGAGGTGATGGACCAACACCCTTCTCTACCAAATGGAAAAGATGAGTAGCTACTCCTAGGCTAGACTGGTACCCAGCCAGGAGGGGATAACTTAAGGTGTGGTGCTTTATTTCCCTGAGCCTTGAGCCCTTTGCTTTTGGAGCAGACCCAGGTGTTGACCTCCTCAGTGGAAGATGAAGGTGCCTCTATGGATTGAGTGTCCTGCTCAGCTGGACTCGTGCCTCCTCCCTGGGTTTGGTTTGAACTCCCAGTTTATTCCTCACACTGGAGGTTCTCATGCTGGGTGAGCACAGGGTGCTGGTGCCTTTCAGCTCCACACAAACAAGAAGTTGCATCATTCCTGATAAATTGAGTTTGTTTAGTTCTATTGTTAGAGCCCATGTCTCATGTCCCTGTCTCAAGCACCTCTGCCAAGCTGTGTCTAACACACTACCCTGAGCACCTTTCTGAGGAGCATGGGATGGGAGCTGGGACTTGGAAAAGTTCTGGAGAGAAGGAGCTGGTGGATCCAGGTCTAGAGCATGGAAAATTGTCTGCACCAGGATGGAGCAGAGGTGAAAAGAGAATGTTCTTGAAATATAAAAGCATTTGAGACTCTCAGGCTTTCCATTTGGTGAAGTCTGCGTGTTGTCTTGAACAGCAGAGATGCTGCTTGCAGTGTAAATAGCAGAGTAAGAGCAGGGCATAGTTCCAAGGAGCTCTTGGGCATTTTAAATCAGGTTTGCTGCTTTTTTCTCTCTCTGTAATTTAGATAAGAGGTTTACACATATCAGTTGCGAGTTCTCTTATTACTTCAGGCTGTTGATTTAAAACTGAGTACTTGAGAGAGCTGAAGGAATGGGTTGGGAGCTTAACTGAACTTTGCAGTTTATACTAGTGCTTCATTTTCTTTAACTTAATTTTATTTTCCTAATATCTAGCCATAATAACTTTTGCTGCTTTATAGGCTTTTTAGTGAAGAGTAATGTCATGAAGGGTTGAACACTGAACCTTTCTCAACATCTCAACATTGCCTATTAATGGGTTTCCCCCTCTACCAACCAGCCAAAGGTTGGCTTTTTCCTTGGTGTGTCTATTTTAGTTAAAATACTTCACTGAGATCTGTATTATGATCACTGAAAGACCTGGTGCTGGTGAGGCACGTGTCCTTTGTTGTTTTATTGCCTTTGGGAACGTTCTCTGTTGTGCCAATCCCACATCAATCTGTGTGCTTTTGATATGAAAGATTATGCTTTTCCAATTATTTTCTGTCCAGCTCTCTAAACAAGAATATAAAGATATGTCAGTTTTCCAGATGAATTATTCCACTAGATCTCTGTTAGATCAATTAAGTAGAAATTTTGATTCGGTATTAAAAATTTCTAGCTTTTCCTGTGTGCCATTACTAAGTCAGTCTACAGATATTTTAGGTAACTGTGCAGCAGTTTATTCCATAACCTTTTCCTAACCTTATTCCCACCTCTACAGCCACTTCTCCAGGTCACCATGTGTTGTAGCTATCAACAGGTCTTTTTACTTTCTCATTTTCATCTTTGAGGTATTCTGAACTGCTTTTTTTACCTCCTTGCTAGATTCTGCTCCCTTCCAGCCTCACCTCCCCTTTAGGACTTGAGCAGCAGAGAAAGGAGTGTCATGATTCTGTAGTTAACAGTTTTTTAAGAAGTCTAGAAAAGGCCATTGAGATGCTTGGAAGGCTGGAGAACCTTTCCCATGAGGACAGGCTGAGGGAGTTAGGGTTCTTCAGCCTGGAGAAGAGAAGGCTCCAGGGGGACCTTAGAGCACCCAAAGTGTAACTTAAGGGAACTCCAATAGAGCAGGACAGATACTTTTGACAAGGGCTTGGAGTGATAGGACAAGGGGTGATGGCTTTAAATTGGTGCAGTGTGTTTAGATCAAATATCAGAAAGAAATCCTTCCCTGGGGGGGTGGTGAGGCCCTGGCACAGGGTGCCCAGAGAAGCTGTGAATGCTCCATCCCTGGAAGTGTCCAAAGCCAGCTTGGACAGGGTTTGGAGCAACCTGGGATGGTGGACGGTGTCCCTGCCCATGGAAGGGGGTGGGATGAGATGATCTTTCACTCCCTTCCAACCCAAACCATTCTATGGTAGGATTTTTTGCTTTTGAAGCCGTGCTGTGTCTGTGTGGATGTTTGTGTGAGGGCAGTGAGGACTTAAACTGCAGAGTAAGCTGAGAATTTGCAGCCTAATTCAAATAAATTAGAAATGTTTTTTTATGGAACTCAGTGCCTGACATCAACTTTTGTGCTGAATGATCCAAATCAGGAAATAACGAAGACTTTTTAGCTGTGTTGTTTAAACTGAGAGAACTTAGTATCCATTGGTAATTAGAGTATATTTATTTTAGATTGAGGGGCATGCATCTGTTATGGTATATCAAATTTTCCTCCTTTTCAGTGAGCAGAAGAAAGATTCCATAATGTGCTTCTCTTCAAGGTGACCTTGTGTCTTAGTGTTCTGAAAGGGTCTGGGATGTTGTTTGTGCCTGCAGAAGATATCAGAGGTCACTGATACCAGAGTTTCCCATCTTCACTTCCCTTTTAGGAGGAGGTAGTGTCAGTTTTGTGTACGGTTCCAGTCACTTTACAAACAGTGCCCTTCTCTGCAAAAAGCACCTACAAGTGGTGGTCTTTGTCCACACACAAACTGGCCAGGGTTGTCTTTGCATTTCTGTAGTTCCTAACTCGAAAAACACTTCTTGCACCAAACGTCTTTTGCAGGAGATGTGGGAGGTGAATGGAAAAAAGAAGTGAGTGCAAGAAAAACAAGGGGACTCAGGAGTCACCTGTAA
Organism: Onychostruthus taczanowskii; assembly: GCF_017590055.1. NCBI lineage: Eukaryota > Metazoa > Chordata > Aves > Passeriformes > Passeridae > Onychostruthus > Onychostruthus taczanowskii. Next base: position 3,801,787 of record NW_024504012.1, read on the forward strand.
AGGTTCTGTGCAGCTGTCAAGTGAATTTGATTTTAAACCATAGTTTTGTCTTCTTAGACTAAACTGTATTTTTCCTCTTCTGAATTAGGTTTTTCCCACCTGCATTTCCAAAGTGCAATTTCAGGGAAGATTGAAATGTATTTTGAGGCCTTCAGTTTTCACTAGGGAATGTGAATTTCTTTTAAATGTAAATTTTCCAGACTTATAACACTTGGTTTGGGGAAGATTTTTTTTTTTTTTTTTTGAGTAATGGCAATTAGTTCTGTAGTACAGTTATTTAAATATACATGCATTTAGGCTTGTCTGTTGTCATGTACTTTTTTCCTGGGAATTGCTAGTAATTATATTTTGGTAATGTATTAGTATAAAAACCTCATTATGTCAAGCTGTTTCAGTATAATGCATTATTAGACATTTAAAACAAATCTAAACTGCTAGACAATCTAATTTTTGTAAGCTTGGGAATATCCTTAAAGGAGCACAGAATATTATTTCAGCAAAAGGAATGAATTGAGACAATAATTAAAATATACATTGTTTAAGTAATGTAAATGCAGAGAATGGATCACAGAAAATCAAATTGCTGAATACGATGCTAAAATAGCAATTGGGCAGACATAGAACATTTTTAATGAACTTTTTATTTCAGTATTTTATTTCAATACTTTTGAGGCTTTTGAAGGCCAGAGGGGAACTAGCTGAATTATTTTATTTGTTTTATATTGTATTTTTAAAATTTCATTGCATGGACAATTTTGCTGTCCTCCTTGCTTTGTATTTTTAAGTGTCCTGAAAACAAAATGTTTGTCTAAAATGTTCTTTATTGCTTTAGAACACGTTAAAGGATGATTTCTGATAACAGAATTACTGTCAATTACTCATTGACAGCTAATGAGATGGTTACATGAGTAAGGCTTAGTTTTGTGAATTCAATTTTCAGAATCCATCGTAGAACCAACTTCCTTGTGAAAAATTACAGACTTGGGATTTCGACAGTTTCACTATTCTAGATTCCTTACTGAAATTTGATTGTGTATGAATATTTGTAAGGTAGCTGTCTTGTTTTCACTTGGATTTTGTTGTGACCACACTGCTTTCCCATGGAAACACTCTCAAAATGGCTTTTGGAGATGGATTTTTCCAGCAACAGTTCCTCGTTGGTTGCAGTATCTGTAAAAGCTAACGACATTAAGGAGTAATGGAGTATATCTTTCAAAGCACAAGTAACGAGTAGTAGGGGTGTTTTGACATAGTGTTTAAAGAAAAAAAACACCCATGGAATTTGGTTTCCTGCCCAGAACTTTGACTGACTGTCTGGGAATTCAGCGCCGTATGTCAGTGTTATGTAGAATTGGTGTACGTACGCTGCAGTGATTCTTCACAATTGTTACAGTGTCCTGCAAGTTTAGGACCAGGGAACTGATAGTGTCCAGTATTTTGAGTCAGCATTGATAAGGACTTACACTGTGTAGGAAGTGCTGCACAGTAAATATTTCCCTTTCTTCCAGAGAGGCAGCAGTGTTCATCTTCCTTGTCTGCATACTGTAAAAATTCACCATTTTTGCAGGAATCTTTCAACTTTTGCATTTCAGTGCGGCTTTTTTGTTGCCTTCTGTGTTTGCAATAATGCCATTACTTCTTGCATTACCATTGTTTGTGTGGAGTTCTCAAGCTCCTGGAGACTTCCAAAGCCATTGTACCTTTCGTGGGTTCTTTGAAACAGCTGAGCTTAAGCATGTGTAGCCAGTGCTTCTGAAGCAAAGCTTTACACCTTGTTTATTGAATCTTTTAAAATCTTATTTTCACAATATCATTTCACCAACAATAGCTATCCAAGCTGCATGTTACAAATTTTTAGAGCATGATGACGATAGTTCTTACAGCTATTGTGATCATTGCTTAGAGGTTTTTTCCTTAGGAAAGAGCTCCTTGTGTGCTCTTGGGGAAGCCAACAGTATCTTAACAAAAATGATTAAGTAAATGCAGGTGTTTGTCATCTTAACACAACTTTCAGTCTACACAATGGTGTATTCAATCTGTATTTCCCTCCCTAAGCAAACAGTGTGGAATAAAAGAGGGTGTTAGGTATGAATCAGAGTAGTAGTTGATTGCAGGAATCCAGACATGGGAGAACTGGAATTCTTTAAAGATGATGTTATTTCATACAGAGGAGAAATGACATATTTTTAAATGTCACTGCAAGAAAAGACAAGGTTTGGCGTTAGTCTGGATTGGAGGAGATATGGAGAAAAGTAGAAACACAATTAAAAATACTTTTGAATTATTAGTAAGGTTTTTATTTTGGGATAGCTAAAGAATATGACTGTAAGAGTCTTAAATCTGGCAGTAACTGAAGACTTCATCCCCCATGTAAAAGCAAGGGAAGTGCCTCCTCCCAGGTGCCGATACTCTTGAGAGATTCTCTACTTACCCAGCTTTTTGTGCTTGTCGCTCACAGCGATGACAGTGGAGTCTCTGGTCGGCTCAGAGTTTGTTGCTGCTGTGCTAAGAATGAATCTGGCAGCCAGAAGCATCACAGATGTTGTCTCCTGACTTCAGCACCCCACTTTCCCTGTGCCCCTTGCAGTACTCAGTGGCAGTCCAGCTTTGTTCCCAGCTCTTGGCTGTGACAGTGCATGATCTGCCTCAGCACAAACCTCTGCCTGTTGCCTCTTACGTGGAGAAACTGATCCCACATGGCTGAGGATGTGCTGTTGATGCCTTGGAGAACCTGGCTAGACAGATTTACAAAATAAAGCAGGTATTTATTGAAAGGTTTTCAGTAGGTACACCTTGGGCAGTGCTGGAGCCTCGCAGAGGCTACACCCAGGATGGATGATGGTCATGAGTTTTTCAGACAGATATAAGTTTGGTTTGTTTGCATATCAGAGCAAATTTTACCTGAAGCTAAATTATAGCTCCAGGTAATGAAGTCACTTACTAAAGGTTTTTCCCCCCAATTCACTGTTTACATATTTGGGGGCCTGAGACAGTAAGTGTCTTTGAGTTTCAAGCCTAGAGAGAATTTTTTTTGTCGGATTAAAATGGGACAACAGTAGCTGACAGGCTATGGAATTTTAGAGTTATTTGCTAAAGCACTACTGATCTGAAAAATATAAAAGCTAAAACTTAAGGCATTACTATGAGTTTGTGCTTACAGAGTATTTGTTTGCCTATTTCTGCTTTAGCTGGCAAAGGTGGCTTTGGATGATCTGTCCTAGACATGGCACAGCCTGCTCTGCACCTGCAGAAGTGCCAAGGATGGCCAGGCTCTAAGGCTTTAGTGTTAGGGGTGTTATCTTTCACTGTGATTCAGCAAGGGCACAAGGGTGGACTTGGATGAAGCTGACAAAGGTGATCTGTAAATAAATAACCCAAGGTCTGCCACCCCACGAAAGGCAGTGACAGCACTTGAACAGTCTGGTTATTTCTGTGGGAGGATGTCTCTGTCCTTCCAGAGGTGTTGCTCTGTGCTTCCCCAGAGTGTGCTACCTCCTGCTGAGCTACCTGCCTGAGTTCAGCACCTGCCAGGCTGTTTCAAGGGAGCACGTGGCCAGGGCGGTGGAGTTTGTCCCTGTTTCAGGTGTGTGTTTTGAAGGTGTGCTGTAGGGTTGACATACTTTCCCTTGGGGTGATGCTGCAACAGGCCCTCTGTTTTCTGTATTATGCTGCAAGGGAGCAGCTGATCAGCACAATCAAAATGATTTGCAATGTGTCCGGTGTCCTTCATGGAACACACTTCTGCCTGTGACAAACATACAGTTGTCAGGAAGGAGCAACACTTGGACATTTACATTTAATCTGCAGCATCTGCATATTGACAACCACAACATCTGGCAGCTCTCCTGCACACACTTCCCTCTGCACACACTCCTGGTGGTAGGGGTCAGGAGGAGACCAGCACTGCCTGGCACCTTGCAGTCACTTTTTTTGATGGCAGTAACTTTGATGGAGCCAGTCTAGAGAAGGGCAACAAAGCTGGTGAAGGAGCACAAGTCATATGAGGAGAGGCTGAGGGATCTGGGGTGGCTCAGCCTGCAGAGAAGGAGGCTCAGAGGTGACCTTATTGCTCTCTGTAACTATGTGAAAGGAGGCTGCAGGCAGGTGGGGTCAGTCTCTTCTCCCAGACAACTAGCAAGACAAGAGGAAAGGGACTCAAGTTGAACCAGAGAACCTTGATACTGGATCTTTTGAAAAATTTCTTGGGTGTTCTACTAACTTTTTTTCCATATTGCCATGCCCCTGTTTGTCAGGTTCCTTTTTTGAGTTGAGTCAATCCCCACTCACATTCCAGTACTTACTGGGGCAGGTGATGGACATTCAGAGGTGGCTTCTGGTTGAGGAGGGTTCGAGAACAGAGAAAACTTAAGGTGAGTTTGAGGAGCAGCTTTGGCTCTGAGCTTCAGGAGTGCGTCAGTCTGGGACAGTTTCATGGGAACATTCCTGATGAGTATTTCCAAGGAGATTTCAATCTAATATTGGTTTACAAGGACAGCAGGTTTTGCTGCACATCGCTGCAGTTATTTTAGGATATCTTTTGTCAAATTCTGAGACACACCTCAAAACCTTCCCTTGAAGATTTGATGGCATTATGTGACTTAGCATTTGAAGGTAATGTTTTTGATATGAAGTAGAAATTGTGCTTGGTGGTTATGATGTTCTCAGTTTTCTTTGTTTATTAGTTATAGGAACATCCCCAGGGCTACTTAGTGTACAAAAAAAAAAAAAAAAAACAAACAAATATGTTGTTGAGATAGAGTAGTTAGGTGATTTTTATCACTGGTGTTATGATGGAACAGTTTTTCTTTTACAAAATTGATAAGCTAGAGTATATTTATACATATGATGTGGAGCAAGGAAGGAGATAGCTTCAGACAGTTGTCTCAGAAGTTAATGTTTTCCATGACCCAAGTATCTTGGCTCAATTAAAAAAAAAAGAGAGAGAAAAAGAAAAAAAGGAAAAAACTGAAATGTACCTTTCAAAAAGTGCTGCTATTTAAAAAAAATCAACTAAAGTGGAGGGGTGCTGGGGGAGAAGTCTTGACACCAGAAGCTCTGTCACAGCAGAGTTTCTCTCGGATGTCTGGAAAAAGTCTTACACTTCTGGGATGCTTTCCAAAATATTTTCAATGACCATTGCCACAGGCGTGAACTTCTTAATGCATTTTGCAGTAATCTCAACCACAGTGAAATTGATTGCTGTCTGAAAGCTTTTAATGATAACAAGCAAGTAGAGCAGCATAAGTGCCATGAGCTAATTTGTGTGTGTGCATTATGTTGCATGTTTAGGAGCCCTGCAGAGACAGATGCATCACCTCAGGAAAATCCTGCTTAATGTTTTTTACAGAATTATGTAATTGCAGATTTATCATTTTACGTCTCGCAGGAGATCTTTTTTCTGCATACACAAAGGATGAGGGGTCTCTGGAGATACTTCTCTTGGTACCCAGGCTCTGGTGGCTTCCTGAGTTTAAGCTTTTCTAGGGCTCACTTTAGAGAAGCTGAAATAGATAAAAAGCAAGAGGAGTTTTAGGAAATGCCTTTCCAGCAGACAAAAAGGTACCTTATCAAAGGTGCATCTTCTTCATGTGCCTACCAGGGAATTTCAGGAGGCTTATAAATGAAAGATTCCCTTTCTGTCTTCAAGTTAAGGGCTTTGAGGAAGCTGAACTTACTTGGGTTTTTTCCATATTCTCTTAGTATTCCTAATGCAAGAGATCGTTAGACCTAGAGAGCTTCATCCACCCAGACCTTCACCTTTCCAAGACTGAAATCTGAGCTGCACTTCAATTCAAAGAGAAGAGGTTTCAAGAATTACGTTTTTTTCTGTAAATGAAAAAAAATCCCACCACCAACATATGTGTGTATACATAGATACATGCATACATAAATATTTATTTATTTATTTATCACAGTATTTTTATACACACACACATATGTATGTGATAATGAAAATTGTTAATGCAGATTGCCAGTGGAGAAGCCTGATCTCACAGACCCTGGTGTGTCACTGTCCCTCTGTGCCTGCTGCTCCTTCATCCTCCACTGCTGCTCCCACAAACCACTGTGGTTGTTGGATGGTCTGCAGAGGTGAGGAGTGAAAAACAAAAACTTGAGCACCAGCAGAGAAAAACAAGCTGTCCTAAGCAGTCTTCCTAGCAAGGGATAAAAAGGTCAGAGGATACATTTATCCCCCTCTACCTTTGGAGCAGCCGCCTGGCGCATCCAGCAGAATTTTTCCAGACTGTCACTGGATCATCAGTCAGGGCTTTCTCTCAGTTTTAAATGCCAACATCACTTCAGTTCAGAGGAATTGCTGGCTTCTTTCCCAGACAAGATTTCCCAAATTCAAAATGACCTTTCAAGATCCTAACTAATAGGAGCTAAACAGAGATTTCCTCTTCATCAGGCCCTTTCTCAGATTGATCCTTTTACTGACAGCACAGAGCAGTGAAAGACCAGCCCTTCACTTGTGATAATAAACACCTCTTTTGGAGAGGGGCAAACTTAACATTGAATTTGTTATATACTCCAGGAACTACTGCCCTTGTGTTTGATGCGCTGATTCTGTAAAGGCAGGGGGGAGTACCAGTGGAATTACTAGATTTCCTTCTTTTAAAAATTATTTGTTTATTTAATGCAGCCATTCAGACTCTGCAATGGGATGACTAGACAGCCCCCCTCATTACTGAGGGAAATTGGGAAAAGATGTGCAGGCAGCAGCCCCATGGAATCAGGCAGGTACAGCAGGTTTGTCAGCTCCCACTTCAGGGCAGCTTGGCTGACAGTTCAGCTCTCCCCAGGGATTCTGTGCCCATCCTCTCTTCCAGGCAAGGAGAAGGAGGAATCTGGGGCTACCTAACTCTGAGAAGGGGTGTTGTGAGGTTCTGCTCTGGGGTGTGCTGTAGGAATTCAAACTGCAGCTTCAGCTCCCTGGAAACCTATCCTGAAAAACAGAGATGTAGAGACAGCCTGTCCTGATGTCCTTCTGGGAAGTCTTGGAATGTGGCAGGATAGAAAACTGCTTTCAAGGGAGAACCAGTGACCATTTCTTGTTGAAGTATTTCAAATGCAGAGTTGTGAACGCTCATTTTTCTATTCCTGAAAAAAATTGGGTGAAAGAAAAATGCAGAAACAAATATAAGGCTGGTTCTTATGAGAGAAAACCACTGTGGGAAATGAGTGACTCTCTGTAAAATGAACAATTAGGCCAGACTGAGGACTGATTTACCGTTAGCATCAGGTTTAGTCCCATAACTGAATTCTGAAGGAATAGCAGAGATATATAGCAGCCTTGTTAGGCTCTTAAAATTTTTTAATAATATGTTGTGGAAAAAGATACCAAAAGATTGGAAAAAATTTGCAATTGCCAAAAGTATGCATAATTTACTGAAAAAAATAGTACAAATGCAAAATATAGAAAGATAATAACTGAAACCTGAAATAGCTTGGTTCTGTCATGAGATCTTTCTTTCAGCTACAGCTTCAGGTTTGGCATTTTCAGCTTTGATTTATATAAGAAACTCAATATTTTGACCATGGTAAAAGATAAAGACTTGGAAGACTGAAGGAATAGAAGATTTGGTATTTGTGTTCTGTTCTTTTAACAGCCCAGCTTATCAGCCTGGGCCGTTGTCACATTTCTGTCATGAAATTTTCAATTTGGAGTTGACTCTAGAAGATTGGAGGGGAGAGGTGCATAGATGGAAAAAACATGTTCTCATCTGCAACATATTAAGTATTCTTTTGCAGTGCTTTTCATAAAAATGTTAGAATATTTAGGTACACATTGTTTTTCTGGTAAAGCAGCTCTTTCTTCATTTTATAGATGTGTTAGAATTATGTTTTCTACATCTGTACCCAGGAGCATGCTTAGGCCTCAATCCCACACTGCTAAGTAGTCTGTAATAAAATAACTTGCTTCATTTTTCTTCAGAATGTTGCAGTAGTGTCTGAGAATCTCATGCTTCATTTTTCAAAGTATGCTTTAAAGCCAAGTGTGATGAAGCAGAGACCATTGTGAAGATATTGTGTGGCTTTGTCAACTGAGAGAGAAATATAAACTGAAACAGAAACACAGGAAAATTCTCTTGGTATATTTAAAGTCAGAATGTGGTAAACTCTTGGATATTGATTTGAATACTATAAAGGTTGCTATGAGGCATCTTAATAGTTTTCACTTTCCTCAAGTGCCACAGTGTAGGCTGTTGGCACTGGCAGCCAGAGCTCTGAGGTGTAAACAAGGCTGAGCCTTTCCTTTTTGGGAGTAAACAGGCACAGACCACCAGCAGTTCCTTACATTTCTATTATTTCTCTTCTCCTTTCTTTAATAAGGATCGCTCTGGCTCAGCAGGTTCACAGGCCACTGCTTCTTGTGTCTCTGTAGAATGTGGACATTGCTCTGACCATATAAAATAGTACAGTACTGTACAATAGCTTTGCTTTGGGACTGTTTTCTGCCTCTGCTGCTTAACTGCTTGGCTTGGGTGTTCCATCTACACATTTTAGAGCCCTGATTGCAGGGTATTTAATGATGCCCTGCCATCACTGGCTCTGGCAGAAACAAGGTTGAGCACGATGCCTGAGTCAGGTAAGCATTATCCCTGAGTATGACTGCAGAACAAATCCAGAGAGCAGTACAGTGTTGGTCTGGAAACCTAGTCCAAAGGCAGAAATACTAAGTTTTTTATCTGCTGTTCCCCAGCTTTATTTCAAAGCTGTTCTTCCTCAGTTTATGATTTTAAAGCAGTTCACTCTTTTGCCTAATCAATGCCTAATACTTGTTAATGCCTCATACTAATGGCAGAGGCATTTTGTGGATATCTATATTTGCTTTCAGTGCACAGTAAATACTCCTGAGATGTGTGCTGTCAGCTGATGCAGAGAATGAATCCTGCTGTAAACCAGCCTTTGTTCCAGCTGGGAGCTTGATTTCTTTGAACTTGGGGTCCCCATATAGACAGGTTTTGGTTGGTGTCATGACCCTCCATTTCAAAGCTGGTGTTCTATAAGACATTGGTAAGTGGTGAGCAAACCAGCTCAATTCTCTTGATGCTGCTGAAAGTGCAATTGGGCCAATGCTTGGCTCAATCCTGCATTTCAGAACCTGAACATCGTGTGCTTGAGATGTGCTGCATAAACTTGAATTCTGTTGTCTAGTGGAAAAGAGCCTGTGCTGCTGCTGCTGCTGCTGCTGCTGCTGCTGTGCCTTAGCCAGCCTGAAGTGACAGAAGAACCACCTTTGATAGCTGGAAGAAGCTGAAGTCATTAAACAAGCTCTATCTTTGAAGCAAGGGAGTTCTGTTCCTCTTATCTGTTTTGCTGATGTTGTGTCCAAGGTTTCTTTTGCTGTTTTGACTGAGCCTGAAAGTTCCAAAAGCACAGAACGCTTTCTGAAGCAGTTCCTGCCCCTGGCTGAAAATGCAGTGAAGTTCATTAGCCTGGAAGTGCTGGCTGAGACCCTGCTGGGGGAAGGGGAGCTGCTGTTGTATTTTTTGTATCCCTTGTGCCATTTTGGACTTGAGCAGTATTTATTTTTAGTACATTTAAACAGTGCAGAAGGAAGGGGCAGTTGTAATATGGCATATTTACATCATGCTGTCAGTTCCTGGCAGCTCCCTTGCCTGTCAGAGAACAGAACTGGTCCATTAAGGATGTGAGTGCTACTTATGCCCACGAGTGGTGAAACATCGTCTCCAGGGTGGGAAGGCCTCCCCATGCCAGCAGGTTCATTTGTTTTTCTAAGGTGGAGTATGGGGAATTTTTTTTCATGTCACAGGGACAGGAATGGGCCATTCTACCTCCCACTTTTTCCTTCTTCTCCTCTACTCTGGAAAAAGAGAGGCGAAGTCTCTACGTGAGATCAGCATGTGCTGGTTTTTCCCCTCATGTCACGCTGAAGTTCTCTGCCCCTTTATAAAAATAAAAATCTATAAATAAAAAAGAACAAATGCTGAGGGGGACAAACTGGACCCACAGTTATGTGCATGTAGTCACTCGTCGAAGTGTGCCTAGCCCCATTCCTCCCAGGCTTCGTGCATTCCCTGTTTCTTATGCTTCAGCTTCTCAGGATGGGAAACATGCACAAACAGTCCTGGCTGGAGCTTTTTTTGCCCTACCATAACATAATATTAATTGAGCTTAGGCTGAAATGTTGGGCTCATCTGCTGTTCAGTTAGCTCATGCTCCATTTCTGTATATTCTCTCCCACTTTGGAGGGAAAATAAAATTGCAGTGAGTTTTGCTGCCACACTTTAATGTCACAGTAATACCTTTCTCCTGGAATTAAGCAGTATTTAGCTCTGATCTCTCCTGTGTGACTCTGTTTGCCTCAATCACAGGCACCCTGTGATTTCCCTTTCTTGGAAACTGCCCTGTCTCAGCATGTGGGTAGGAGGCCATGTAAATAAATACCAACCACTTCTTAGCCTTCAGTAGGCATTTCCTTTTTCCTGGTGGTGCAGAAGAAACACTTTCTCACAGTTTGGCATCAAACATTTATATAACTTTCCCTCTTGTAGAATTTTTGTTTAGACAGTCAGATTCTTGGTATAGCTTTTTCATCAGTTTCTATTTTTATTCATCTGTGGTTGCTTGGTTTGTCAGTAAATAGTGTCTATCAGAAGAAACATCTCATCAGAAACTTCTAAAATTTTCAGTAATTGAATAGTAAATCATGATAAGTCTGTTCTGTAATACTGAAAGATAAGTTTTAAAGAAAAAAATTAAATATCTTGGAGTTTTTTCCTTAGCTCTGGTGGAATATATCTGCCCAAATGGAATATTTCTGCCCAAAAGATTTTGTATGTCCTGCCTTAAGTTTTTGACATAGAATACAAAGTATCTTACATTGCCTTGCAGTCCAGCTTTCAGCTGAAAAAGACAATATTTGCTTTTGATAAAAGGTTTAATATATGCTACAGTATTTTTCAAGTGTGTGTCCGTTTGTCATAGCAGCAGAGATAATACATTGTTATCCTTTTATTTACTATACTAGTTAGGACATAAATTTATAATAGCAAAAGAGATCATATCAATACAAATCAGTATTAGAGGATATGTACTTCTAATTTGCATGCATGCATATTTATAAGATCATCATTTAGTGTTGTTTACAGTTTTTTAAATTGATAAATTATGAATTTAAATGGCTTAGTTTTATTTGTCTCAGTGGTAATTCTCACTGAGTGGGTGGTAGCATACAGTTCCTGCTGGGAGAGCCCCAGGGCTTCAGACCATAGAGATTCTGGAAGCAGAAAATATCACAGCCTGAGCTGTGATAAACAGCTACAGAGTGGCACGGAGCAAGACTCCTCCGTGGGAGCAGCTGTTAGGTGAGGGAGTGAAGAATATACCTATGTATCTTCCTTTGTGAGGAATAATTTCTAGGGTAATATGGCATATTTATGTTAAGTTTCAACATCCATCAGATGCTTTTTATGTGATACACAGAAATTGATAACCTTTGTATTCAACAGCAAGAGAAACTGTGCTTTTCCAGAAGGGTTTTTGAAATCTGCTTTTTCCTCTCCTGAGGCCTGCTAGGAGGCTGTCTAGGAAAGTGAGCCTTTGTTGGCCATGTCATGGTATTTTTATAGTTTCACTCTTAGGGCCTTTCTCATCCAGCTGAGTTTTGCAATCTGCTGAAGCTCAGCCAAGATGAATTGCATCTGCCCTCACAGAACACACGTTCAACCCAGCCAGGACATCTTCCAGTTCTGTGCACTGCAAGTTGCTTGGTGTATTCTGGGAAACACTCACAGAGAAGACTGAGTCCTAGTTTGGTTTGTCCCTTTGTCCTGTTTCCTGGCATACAATAAACTGTTGTCCCATGCATATTTCTTCCTGAGCCAACCCCCATGAGTGATGTTCTAGCCCAGAATACTTCAGGAAGTGCAGTGGTGCTGGACTTCAGAGCTGGCTCTGGTGGTGGCTGGGCAGAGGCCAGTCAGCCTTGCTTCATGCTGCCTGACAAGGGACTGTGAAGGAATCTAAGCTCTCTAACTTTGGTGATTTATTGAAGTTCTGTAGGGTCATTGGGTAGCCAAAGTCATGAAAACCCCATTTAGCATCCACTGGAAGAATGCCAGGGCATAAAGCCTCTCTTCACTCCATTGCTGCCATAGTGGCACCAGCCTTAACAGTACCTTGATGGCTTTTAGAAGCTGTTAAACTGTGCTGTTAGTAACCCTGTGAGCAGTGCTGTCGTGAGATGCAAGCCCAGAGTGAGAGCTTTGAGGATCACCTCTTGTCTTTGGATCCTTCTATTTAACGTCAGGTGTGTTTGCAGAGCAAACTGGAGAGGTTAGCTTCAGCTTACCCAGCAGTGCAAGCACTTAAAGAAGTTTAACACAATGAAAACAGCTAATAATCTCAGGGTTCTTTTTGTTCTGACATAAGAAATTACCTTGGGAACATTGCTAGTTCTTAATTGGAAGTGAAGGAAGAAACCTGAAAAAGGTGAAATTGCAGTGATTGTGCTGTAAATGAGGGCTGTGATGAAATCGCAAAGGATTTGGCTACAGCAAGAGTGAATAACTCATTCCTGTTTGCAGAAATAAACTGGTTAGATTTGGGTCTGATTTTGTTTGTATGTGGTATTACTTTGATTGATTTGTATGGGTTTTGTATTTTTCACTGGCAGAATGAAAGTTTATGTGTGGGTTTATTGAATGCCATGCTCAAATAATTAATAATAGCAGCAAAGTAGAGCTTATGTCACTTATATCACCAGTTACTTTTCTTGCTGTGCAAACATAGGTTTTTTTTGATCAGACACTTTTATTTTAGTGAAGTCTGACCCTTGCCTTTTTAGAATTCAGAGGAATGAAAAATAACAAATGTTATGTTTATGTGTTTGAGGTGAACTTTTTTTATTAGGAGATGTTTTAAAAGGGTCAGTGAAAAACAGAACTGAAACTGAGGTTTCATTTCTCTTGCAGGTAGGTCTATGAAAGATAAGCAGACATTTAAATTTGGGTATTTCCTTATGATAACAAATGTTCCAAGGTCATTACCAATTCAACAGATCTTGCTGACATCAGGCTTCTTCTCACACAGTGGTGTTTCGTTTTTTTTTTTTTTTCCTAGGAAAAAGAGAAGAAGTACATGCTGCCTTTGGACAACTTGAAAGTGCGAGATGTTGAAAAGAGCTTCATGTCCAGCAAACACATCTTTGCATTGTTTAACACAGAGCAGAGGTAAGAAAATGTGCTATTCTGCAGATACTTCTTTCAAATAGTATCTAGCTGAGCATTTTAATAACTGTGAGTGCAGTTCTGCTGTTTCCACCATGTTGAGTACACAAGGTCTTGATATTCTTGATTTATCTGCTGCTTGGCTGTTGCATAACCATGGGATGAGAGGTTGGTGTCCTCCAAGCCACTCGTGGGGTGAAACAGCTCCATGATGAGTCAGCCAGTCCTTCCTTATGGCTGAATAATCATCTCCTGATCCTATTTTTGTTTTGTTTGGCAGTCACCTAGGCTTACCAAAACATTCATGACTTCTGTACCTTGTGACCAGATTCAACTGGTGTAAATCACAAAAGCGTCATTGCTTTTCACTTTCTCCAGTGGAAAATCTTGCCTGTCACTAACCTTGGGACTCATTTGATTGTTTGTTTGTGTTTAGACACTGCTAAATGGAGAAAAATTAGATTCCTCTATTTCTTGAATTAGTAAAATCTTTGCCTTTTAGTTTTTGCCCCACACTTTCCCTCTCAGACTCTTCTCTGTTTTAAGTGGTGCGGGTGCTCTATGGAAGCTAGTCTTGAAGCACAGCCAGCTCAGTTTCCTTAAATGTTAAAAAAAGACATAAAAGTGACGTGTAATTTTTATTTTTTTAAATGACAAGGAGAGTTGCAGTTGGAGCTGTCTCAGGGGAATTGCATTTTAGCAGATAAGGGGCAATGTCTGTAAGTTTTTTTTCAGGCAAATGTAGCATGGATAGATATCCTTGTTTCCCTCTTCTGCTAAATTCCTTCACACCTAATTGTCCCTCACATCTCTAAAGCTTGGCATTGCCTTCAGATATTCAAAAGGAGGAGGGCTGGATGTGGCTCTCTGCAGAGGCAGCTGTCTCTGCTCCCAGTCCGGCCAGACACTGTGGCCAGAATTTTAGAAGCAAGGAGTGCCCCTCCCTCCTGCAAAGCAAAAGCAAAGCATGGGATTTCTGGGCTGTCAGGTTTCTGCTGACCCCAGGAATGTGAGGACACAATGTCAGTCTCAGCCTGAACCAGCCCAGGAAGGCTCTGCCTGTGTCTGCTGCCACCTCAGCCAGCCTGCAGGGTCTGCCAGGAGATGCCCTTTGAAAGCATGTCACACACATACTAGCTGGGAATAACATTTCAAATGCTTGACCACTTGTGTTTCTGGAGCACAGAAAAAAGCTTTGAAAAGCTTTTCATGTTCTTAAAAACAGAAATGATCTTTGGATGCTGGAAATGAATGTAATTCTGATGATTCTGGCTGTAGATATGTGTGGATCCATCAAGAAAGGTAAATTTGTCCTGGTGGCTTGATAGCAGCTGGACATATTAGGTTACTTCAATGAGGAATTTGTTAATTTAACTCATTGTTTCTCCTTTGGTTCAACTAATGGCTTTGAATATTATCATCATAATAAATATTAATCACTGAACTGCTGTGAAAATCCAAGAGAAGCATTTCCATTGGCAAGTTTGGGATTTTTTTAGGTGGTATATAGCTGGACATTCACATTTTCCCTTCATCTTCATCCATACTAGACATCAAGGATTTCAAAATCAGATGTCTAAAGTGTTTGCCGTGTCTGTAATAGCCCTGCCTCTTTGGGCTCTGAGTAGATCCTGCAGCCTCTGCAAGCTGCTCTAAAAACATCCTTACATGCACATGGGCATGTTAAGACATGACAGCACAGCAGTAAGACCACAAAATACCTTTGCCTTGGCAGAGGCAGATCATGGAGTCAGTCTTGTAGCTTTAAGGGAAGCAGAAGTTGTTTTTGAAGAAATATTTATTGAATTCTAATTAAAACAGCAATTTCTCTGTTACTGTAAAACAGCTGATTTTTGATATTTCTAAAAATCTGCCTCCTGGCACAAATTGATCAAAACAAGATTAGTATCACTTTCCACTGAATCATGAATTGATAGATGTGTCAGCAAAAACAGGAATATTGGTTCTCGAGTAGTTTGATCTGGCTGGGGATGTTCCCTATCCCACATTCTTAAGGAAATTGAAAGAGGGAATTGATAAAGATACATTGAAATAAGAATTCTTATTGTTGGTTTACCTTGTGGTAATCTGTTGAATCCTGGTTTCTGATCTCTGTGTATGTATGTCTTGCTTTTCAAAGATCGTGTAAAAAATTTACTTAGTTTCTGGCTGGCTTTTTTTTTGTTGGGAGCTGGTGGAGTGGTTGCTTTTTTTAATTAAAAAAACCTTAGCAACTGAGAAATAAATCAGCTTTCGAAGTCTGCCCACTGAGGGTTCTGGTTATGGAACCATTTTGCTATTTAAGATGTAGAGCATTAAAGAACAAAGGCAAAATCATCTGTTCCAGCTTCCATGATAGCATGGAGATTATTCTGTATCTCTTTTCCGCTCCCCCATAATCTGCAGCATGTTTTTCCTTGACTATGAAATCTTTCTTAATGTTCAATTAAATTATTTTAATTTTCAAACAAAAACCCTTTAGGAGAAGAATTTTAATAAGCTTGTTCTCTTTTTCATTCCCAGCCCCTCACTGCATAGGTATTTGCTCCAGCCATATGTTTCTGATACTGTACATTTCAATAGTTTCCTGGATTATGCACTGCATTTTTTCCATTTATGAAAACCTTTCCAGCTCTGAAATATAGTTACCAGGAAAATACTCATTTCACTGCATAGAAGGAAAAACCATCTTGAGTTAGCTGAGACTGGGGGGTAGATGGAGAAGGAAACTAACAGTATCTGTCATTTTGATTTACTGCAGAAGTCAACAGTTCTCTGACAGGAATCAAATGTGACTTGGTAATGTAGAGTAAATGGAGACTGTGACGATTGATTTCACAGTGAAGATAAATTCTCATGAAATGAACATAATTGTGTGTTTATGAAAAGGCTGCGTTGTGAAATAATTAAATTATTTTCGTGTTGCTTTCTAATTAAATCTTTAAAAAAACAACAAAAAAATGGTGAGTGTGGGAAAAGGAAAACTTTGCCTGAAATAGTTACAGTATTACTTAACAGGGAGGTTAGGTTTGTTTTTATGCAAAGTAAGTCACACATTTAAAGTTTTTGAATGGGCCATCTACTTAATTTATAGACACTCTGGAAGACCTTTGCAATGGACTCCTCTAGTTTCCTTACCTTAGGAGCAGTAGATATTAGACCAAAGTGAATTCGAGTGAGTGCCCTGTGGTTCCTGGATCATTTTGGCTGCATCCATCTGCCCGAGCCTGCCTTTAGTAACTGAAGTTGAGCTGTGGGTTCAAGTAGTGTGTGTCTAACCTAAAGCCATCAAGTGAGTGCTAGTCTGTGTTCATCTTCTCCACAGGAAACTCGTGGCAAGTCTGGTTTTTTTTAGACTGGAAAAAGAGATCAAGTGTATTGACTATTTTAAAATAATTATGCTATAGAAAAAGAAAGAATGTTTGCAGTACTGCTGTAGAGCTTACTGTGAAGTTGTGTAGATGTAACCACTGACTTTCTAGGCAGAGCTGAGAATGGAGAAGAGAGGATTTTGTCAGCATCTCAGCTCACATTCAGTAGATTAACCTGTCATGTTCTCATTGCTGAGTGGGTAAAACTCTTGTTCAGAGCTCAAGAACACAGAAAACAAATTCTGTCCATCTCAGAAAGTTTACTGTCCTTACAGGATTTAATTCCAAATACTTGATTTATTCTCCATGTATTTCCATGTATTTCTCATAAAAATTATTCACTTCTTAGTGCTTTTTCTGTTACCCAAGTGCTATAGCCTGGGACAAGAACTGTAGTCTTATATGGGTCTCCCTTAAGGATCGGTGCAAGTCTTACCTCTCTGTCTCACCTGAGAGGGGCAAACAGTCTTTGATCTTGTCCTTTTGATCCATATGGTACTATTTTCACAGATTGTCGGTTGTTCTAAAGTAATCTCTTGCCTTTGCAGTAACCTAATTATACTTTTTTCCTGATTTACTGGTCAATAAATTGTTAAATTACTGTATTACACCTCAATTTATATACTACTTCCCTTTTAATTGAAGAAATGATGCTGAGTTAAAAAACCTGTCTTCATTTGCTAGAAGCAGAGAAAAATCTTCTTTCCACCTCTTCTCCAACTCTGAAGAGATGAATTCTCTTTTAGAGGAGCAGGGATTCTACTAGGTACAGGTTTTGGTGGTTATAAATGGGAGTAGGCTGAAGTGTTTGTTAAGTTGGTGAATTTTCAAGCCTTCTCTACCAATAGTGGGAGTAGCAACCACAGAGTGAGGAGGGGTTACCCGGTGGAGAGTCCCTGATCAGCAGCCTTCCTCTGCTCCTCTTCAGACTCACTCCTTTCCTTGGAGCCAGACAAGCAGAACCCATGTGTGAAATTCTGCCTTCCTTGCAGAGGAAGTGGCCACCAGTACTTGTGTCTTTTCCTTTCCTGCCCAACCAGTGGAGGCTGGCCTAGAAGAGAGGCTAGACAGAGTTAAAGAATAAAGTAGGGATTTATTAGGAGGCCTCAATGGATCCACCTTGGGTAGCACAAGAGCCCAGCCAGGGCTGCACCCAAGATGAACCAAAATGGTCACGACCGGTCACAAGGTCTCTCACTTTTATCAGTTCTGCTCCATTTGCATATTGGAGTTCATTGTCCAATGACAGCTCCAGCCCATGAAGTCCCATCCTTGTTTTTCTCTCTTCAGCCCACGGTGTTTGTGCTCTTGGGCTGAGATTTGGATCACTGGTCCTTGGTCCCCAGCTGGAGAAGGAATTGTTTTGTCTCCCTACTCTGTGCAGAGAGCTCACCATCCCCTAATGTGAAGCCCAGACCCACACACTAAAGCAGCACAGAATCTGAAAAATATAAAAGTTAAAATCTGAGGCCTCACCAGGACCCAGATGAAACTGAGTAGTGGTGTTGCTTTCCTCACCCCTGTGGTTCAGTGTGATACAGGGGTGTGAGGAGGAGTGCAAAGCACAGAACTGTTCCTTTTGCTTTCACAAGAGCGGGTTCCTGAGAGCAAAATGCCCCTCAGGAATCATGAAGCAGAATCTGCCATCCCTGCTCCAGAGCCGCCTGTCTGTAAAAACAGTTCTTTAATCTGACAGACAGATGAATGTCCAGAGAAGAGCGAGCAAAAGGCCATTTTGAGGGCACACAATAGGACTGAAAATAGAACTGCCAGATGCGGAGTTGTAGCTACTGACTCCTGAGTACGCTCTCTCTGTCAGGAATCATGTTGCACAGAGAGCTGTGTCTGGTCGGACCCAGGAAATGACAACGTGTCTGCTCAGTGAGAGGTGTCACTGCCTGCTTTGGATAGGTGGTGTTGGCTCTGGCTTGTTCTAGAAGGGGATGGAGGACAAGTTGTTTCTGGGACTCCAGAAACTAGAACTGTTAAGTTCTGAATTTTTGGCCATGGGCAGCAACGGGTTAACTGCTATCCATATATAAGGGAAATTGGGCAAGAGCCAAAATAAAGGGAACTAGTGAAAGGAGACCGGGTCAGAGGAGGTGTTGGATAGAAGCCAGGCTAAAGGAGAAAGCCTAAAATGAGATGTATGTTTAGTTACTGTTTTTGAATTACTCAGAAAGCTAAGCTCCAGGAAGAGCTGGACTGTAAGCTATTCAGAGCCCTCTCTGTTTGAAATGGAAGAGAGAGAATCTGTTTAATTAAAAACCCCTACAAATTTAATCCAGAAAAAAAGCTGCTAACATTTCTAAACAATCTCCTAAAATGCTGGAGAATACAATATTTAAGAACAGGAAAAATATACAAACCCAAGCCTTTATTGCCAACAGCTTTCCCTTATTAAAAAAAAAAAAAAGAAAAAAAAAAGAAAAAAAAAGGGTGGGGGTTTTTGGTAGGTTTTTTTTTTTTTTTTTTTTTGTTTGTGGGTTTTTTTTGGTTTTTTTTGGGGGGATTTTGAGGTTTTTTTTTTTCTGGAATATGTTCTCTTTTATCATTATTGACAAGTATTTTTTACATGACAAATAAGAGAGAGTATGGTGCAGGTATTGACAGCTGGGGGCAGCTTTTGTGTCTGTGTGGCCCCGAGGCAGATTCCAGGCCAGGCTTCCATCCCTCACCACCAAAGGCATCAAACCTTCTTCTCCAGGGACTGCTGGAATATTTTAGTGGCAGTCACTGTTACTACTGTGGATTTTGGCCTGTGTGGTGTTAGTTTTGGCTGCATTTCTGTTCTGGGTTACATATAGGACTCGAGATACTTCATTGCCAAGGCTGGCCTATGTACTGAGCAGCACATCTTCTGTTCATTTGCACCTGAAAGTTGGGGGGGTTTCTGTGTGTTTTGGGTGTGTGTACTTGAAAAGATTCATATGCTTTTGGAGAGCACTCAAATGACACAGATAGCAAAATCCTTAAGTGTAATTATTTCACGACATTGTCTCAGAGATTGTCTCCTTGGCTTTTCTGGATATTAAGAAAAAAAGAATCTTCAGAGCCATGTGTAATTAATTTTAATTAGCATTCACACTGGAGTGATCTGAAATGGTACGCCTTGATAGAAAATGTTAGTCACTGCTGTTAACTCAGAGCAGATGGCCATTTTTGTTTCTTCAAAATATATGATTTGCAGAGCTTTTGGTAGAGCTTTCCTGTTTGGGGAAAAAAAAAAAAAAAGGTGCATATGCTCAAACCAGCCATTGTGCAGTTACAAGTGTCCAAAATCACAGACTAAGACTAAATTTGAATAAGCAGAGTGTGCACAGTGGAGCTGCAGGTTAAATAGATAGAAAATGTACAATTTTATCCAAGATTACCTTTTCCAGCAGCTGGAGTGTGTGGATTCTGTTATTTTCTCCCCTTTTCATTTTAGGTGACTATTCATTAAACCCATATTCTGTACGTTTTCAATTTCAATCAAGTGAGAAATGCCTAAGAATTCAATCTTTTGTGTTTTTCATGGAATAAAATGGGACTAATTTGCATATAGTTCTAGATTTCTAATGTTCAATTCTGCTTCCATCCTAATAGAGATGATATGTTTACAAAAAATCACTTTGAAATCCCTGTAAAAGAAGATATTCCTTTATCTTGCAGTCTGTGAGTAGCTTCTCTTGTGTCACTGTGACTGCTGAAGCTAAATACGGGTTTGTGTTCCTTGCAGGATTCAAGTAGTTTATAGGTCCAGTTCTAAAAAATGTCACTACTATTCTTGCTATGGAAGGGTTGTTCTGTCTCCTCCCACATTAGCAAGAATAAATGCATTTTTAATTAATCTTGGTTTGTATTTTCTCTCTATGAAAAGAAACTTTATGCATATCCAGTACAACTTTGGCTAGTGAAATCCAGATCCAACTCAGCCTAAAAGCTCTCCATGCACATGGTTATATGTGAGTATGCATTAATATATAAGCACACATGTTAACTGAGTTTGTAATGTGCCTGCAGTGGTTGCCCTTCCAAATTTTCTAGGCTTGCTGGAGATAAATATTTAACCTGAGCTTAGTATTAAGAAATTGCAAGAGGTACAGTCCCTCTTGATGTACAGCTGTGGACGTGCTCAGCACATTCTGATGTGCAGCCACCATGGAGGGATCCCACTGGTGTTGCAAGGGCTGTTCTTTCTGGGTGATTTTCAGGTGTGTTATTCACTCCCTGCTCGTGGACTGCAGAGATTTGGTTTATAGGCAGGCAAGCTTTCCCTAGGCAGTGCTGACAGCCCAGGCTTCAGGGTAGGTGGGAAGGAAATCTCAGTAACTCACAGCTGGGCCAGTCTTCAAACTTCTCTGGCATTTCTCACTTTCCTCTTGGGCACTTCAAATACCTTAACCCAGTCCTGTTAGGATTCTCTTGTGATGGGAGGAATCCAAGAAACGCCTATGGACATTTCTGTATTAGGCCCTGAAATATACAGGGGAAAGGAATCAAGAAATCAAGGTTAAAATAAAGTGAAGAAGTTGTAGGGTAAGCAAAGTCACAGCTGGGTGGCTGCTCAACCTCGAGGTGATAGGCCTGGCATCTCCTGAGTGTGGAACCTTCCAGAACTAGAAATGATGCTTTTAGTCCAATTGTCTGTTCATCCTCATGAGCAATTACGTTGTATTTTTAGTGGAAATGCAGTTCCAAGTCGAGGTTTATTTATCTAGAGTACAATATAATCTGCAGATAACAAATGGTAGCCTTTTGTATTTTTCACTCGGGGGAAAAAAGGCATTGTTATCAGTATGTTTCCATATCTGGAAATCAACAATTATGTTGATTTCCAGATATGCCACTATAGTTATATTTTCATTAACCATGAATAATATTTAAATTACAGTGATGAGACTCCAGGAGGAAGCAGAGTAGGGTAGATGTGGTAGATGCACACAGCTTTGCAGTTTCCTCAATAATGTGTTCACATTTAAGAAATGTTAAATGTTCAAGGGAAATACTGCTTGCAGATGGTACTTGTAGGCATGTCCCCATTTTCTGTATCTGTCTTGTTTCTGCAGTCCCTTACATTTACAGATGCCTGAATATCAGCAGGATTGGTATTGTTGAGAATTCATCTTTCCTGGTATCCTTTATTCTGTCAGTCTTTGATGTCCAACATCCCATTTAGCTGCTCTAGAGATGAGGGTGAGAACATGACTTCACAGTGTTCCATATGGAGAATGTAGGTGAGGCTTGAGTAGTAACTGGTGCTGTGCTGATGTCTTCAGCAATTTTAAGAAGTGGAAGAGAGAAGAAAACAGAAAATCTGAATTGTTTTCAAGAACGTTTTTACAGCTTTCCATGAGACGCCAGTGGATTCCTAATGAGTAAAACATGTTAATGTGTTTTTGTAAGATTCCACTGGTAACAGGAAAAGGACACACACTTTTAAGAAGTTACTGAAAGAAGCTAACTTTGGCTTTTTTTTTCCTTTGAAAAGTTCCTATGCTTGTCAGCCTTTCTGGGAGAAAGACAGGCAGGGGCAGTCTAGCAGCAAGAAATCCAGCTGGGGAGACAAGCATCCTCTCACCTGCCCTGCTGGGACATTCCTGGGAGCACTCAGGGAGTGCATCCTTCAGTCCCTCACATGTGCTGTGTCTTTGGTGGTGGTGGTGGAATAGAATGAGCTGCACAAAAAAGAGCTCTCATATCCTACAGGGAGAAAGAAAAGCCTGTGAGATGTGGGGACATCAGCTGCTGGCCATGAGGTGTCCCCAGCCCCAGGAGAAGTCCTGACACAGAGGCAGAATGCAGGACTGTCAGCTCCCACGTGCTCGGAGGGCCTGGCTGAAATCCCTGCTCGCACAGCCACGCTGCTTGGAGCAAGCCACAAAATGCCAAAGAGTGTAATATATAACATGACAGGCCTGAAAAAATGTTTTCACAAGCTGGTGTCATGTTGTTTTGCTCTTGCAGATAAGTGTTTTTGGAACTTCCCTATCACTGTGTTTTACAGCCTTTATTTGCTCTATTGTTATTTTTAGTCATCTTTGCTGAGAGTACCCTTTTACCATTTCAGCTTCCTAGTTCTTCAAAGTTATAGCTGCTTCGTTATCTTAGCCAGAAAAGCTTATCTCAGTAAAGTTTTTCCTAACAATAAATTAAAGCTTTTTTTCCTCTGGCAATTTCATGATGCCTTTTTTTTTTCCCACTTTTTTTTTTTTTTTTAATTGACTTCTTTTTATTCAGTAAGTGCTGACTTGGAGTTCCACAATGTTGCAAACTGAATAAAATTCAGGTGTTTGCTCAGTTTAAGGTAAAAGCATCTGATAAAGTCATCCAGGCTATTATTTGCTTTAAGAAAGGATTAGTACGTTTGGAGTCAGGGAAGAAAAAGGATTAATTTTAAATTTCTCAATCAATAAAAGAATCCACAGAGCTTTCAGTTATTAATCCTGTGAGTGGCTTTGGCTAAACTGTAGGATCAGGCCTGTTAGTGCCTCTTTGTGACCTTTGGGGCTGGTTTCTTTGGGAAGGAAATGCCCTGGTGGCACCTCCAGTCTGGAATTTTGAAGGGAGTAGTGCAAGCCTGGTGCTCAGATTTAGCCTTTGAATTTGGTGAGAACTGAGTCACCAACGTAAGGAAATAATTTTGAGTATGTCCTTTATTCTTTGCAGTTTTGAATTCAACCTATGAGCCTGCTAAAAAATACCTGATTTTGCTCTCTTCAGAGTGGGTATGCTGTGGTTGCTCTGCTGTGGTTTCATAGGTGATAATTTAATGATTTGGTGTCATGGCTGCTTCATGCTCAGGTTCAATTACACCTTTTTTACCTTTTTTTAACCTGTTTCCTGAGACTGTCCCTAAAAAGCAAGGCTGTGAGCTGCCTAGTGCCATTGTTGGTTAAGAGAGAATCACTTCTGTGAGTGGGAATTACATCAAGTCAGTTGTGTTCCAGCAGTGGCAGTGAAATCCCACCAGTCCCCAAATGCTAAAGAAATTTGTCTAGGCAGTGACAATAATAGCTTTATTTCCTTGTTCTACAGTGAATTCAGGTTTTTTCCCTCTCAGACTATGTGGGAGAAATGACCTCTGTAGCTGCACAATGAAACCAAAGGGCCCCTCGTCATTGAGAGTGAAGCAATCTCCATCAACCCCTCTCCTCCACAGCTTGCTCAGGGAAGAAAACAGTCTGCTTGGGATGGAAGATTGATTCTTGTGCAACTGTTAAGATCTAGCAAAATGTGCTTTCCTAACTCTTTTCAGCTAAGCTTGTGGCCTTTCCTAAAAAGACTGTTGGCTGACAAACTTACAGTGATCTGGTCTGTGTATAGAATTGGAATTCAGAAACTAACGGCTAAACCGTAAGGGGAAAATCTGTTCTGTGTATTGAAGAATTCACAAGTACCACCTTCCTACAGATGTATTTTCCCTCCTTTCTCTTTTTCTTCCATTAAGTGATTCCCTGTATTTATCTCATTATGTGAACTACCTGTAAGTGGTTTTATTTAAACATGCCCCAGTTTTCTTACTATGGTGAGAGGCATCTGAGGTTTGTTTTGTTAGTTTAAAAATATCTTGATTATCATTGCTGTTTTTTTCCTCTTTTACTGATGATGTCTAAAAACTGAAAAGGGTATAAACTGGACTGAAAGGACTTCACATGGGAAGAAGTTGCATCAGTGATGATTTTGGTATTTATTGTTACAGCAGCAATCCATCACAAGCTGTGCTGTTATGTTGGCATGTCTTACGTGTTTGTCCTTTTCCTCACAACACCCTTTTTTTTTCCCTAAAACTGCTCTGTTTTAGCAAAAGCAGGAAAATTGATTTTAAGTAGTTTCATGGTGCTTTTGGCTGATTATTATTTCCAGAGCTGTGCTGTAGCATTCTAAGATATTTTTAAGTACTCCATGTAATTATTAAACAAGCACCTGTCCCATAAAGTCTGTTGTCCACAACAATTACCAAGTAATTTCTGATCCCAAATGCTTTTTAATTTTAAATGCTGTGTGCATGATAGGGAGTAGTAAAATGTTAGTTTTACAATGTGGTGCTCTTTGTTCCAGGAATGTTTACAAGGATTACCGTTTCCTTGAGCTAGCCTGTGACTCCCAAGAGGAGGTGGATAGCTGGAAGGCATCTCTGCTACGAGCCGGTGTCTATCCTGATAAATCCTCAGTAAGTTAAAAGCTCACTGGTTTGCCAGTAGCTGCTCTGTTTGAAACAAAAAAAACAACTATATCATCTGGGAAAACACAGTGTCTTCAGATATCTCAACAAAGAGCAGCCTTTTCATTGTACTGTGGTAATTCTAAAATATTCATAATGAAATATTTTAAGAGCAATTTGTGCGTCAAACCTCAATGCAAAAAACCCAACCAACCACAAACCAAACCTTCCAACATGTTTTTCATTGGATCCTTGTAGTAAAAGCATTGAGCAATTTGGGGTTTCCTGAGCTTCATTGTTTCTATTAATGTTTTCTAAGGTAAAGATGTGCTTTGAAGAGTTTATTCCCTCAAGCTCTGGATTACAGAACTGACAGAAGCATTCCAGGCAATCATGTATATTTATTTTACTTATTCACTGCATCATTTTTTTGTGTATGAAACACATGCTAAACCTTTCCAAGGGCAATTTTACTCAGCTAATCATCATGTGGAGCAAATTGAACAGGATACAATAAAAAAGCCTCTATTCATTTACTAGAAATGACAGAAAGTTGGGAAACAGAATATGTCCAGCTACTATTTAATATTTTTTGGACCTGGATATCTTGGTATTTTACTTCAAGTGGAGGTTTGAGATGTATCCAAAGAGAAGGCTGACTAGCAGAATTACCTGGCATTTGAGCCTTTAAAGTTTCTGTAATGCACAGTTCTTTCTGCAGTGAGTGCTGGATGCCTTCATCAGAGGATCTGCTCTGAGGAATGATGCTTTGATTCTGATGAATTTGCTCTTCTTCCTAATTGTTTTCCATGGGAAGGCCAGGTTCCTTGAGTCCAGGGTCTAGTGCTGTCTTCTCTCTTCATCTTTTTCTTCCCTTGATTGTGATGCCTGCATGGTTTCCAGTACAATTCTGTCTGCATCCCCTCCAGGAGCTGTTCATGCAAACAAGCTCAGCTTCTCTTCACACAAAGTTTCAAGACTGCCATAAAAAGATAAAGAAAAAATTCTTATACTAGTGGATTCTCCAGTTATAGAAATAAACAGATGATGGTAATGATGAATTTTTTTTAGAGAATAGTGCAAATATGCATTTAGCAGGACACCTACCAGGTTTTTTTTACCTTTAAAAAGTAAAACATTTTTGGTGACTTTTCAGTATGTTGTCTGTTCCAGTAGGTCTGTTCCTACCTAAGAATATCAGAAGCCATGTAACAAGGATTTGTTATGAGAGGTTACCTAATTAATTACTTGGACCAATATTCTGTGTTGCTTTGGGTTTTTCTTGATTAGGTTTTAATGATGATTTCACAAAAGGCTCTTGCTGCCTCTGGTTTAATCTTGTGTTCTGTGATGGTTTTATCATGCTGGTATATCTGGTACTTTATCCCTAAACAAGACAGACTAGTTGGATTTCTGAACTTCTCTTCTGTCTTCCGGTCTCTCCCTTCTCCCTAAAAATACTTGGTATTCAAAATATGTTTACAAAGAATTCTTGGTTTTGTTTAAAGTTGATCTGTCAAAGGAGTCTTAGATGCAAGATGAGAGACTTCCTTGAAAGAAGTAGAAGGGAGTCAAAATACAGTTCTCCTCTGAGCTGGAATTATCTTTACATTATAAAAGAATAAATATTATTGTTCCAAATGCCTGTAGTTTGAAATTCACCCAGTAGTTTATCAGGCGGTTCAGCAAAGACGCTCTGTGCTACTCTAGGCCTCCAAAACTTTATTCCTAAAGGAGGTTCAAATGTGGACTGTGAGTCTGCTGTTCAGAGTTTTGAATTTTGCAAAGCAAAATCTCCAAGGCTCCAGGTACCTTAGAAGATCCACTGGATCCTAAATAAAAATGAGCAGCATTTCATGAAAATACTGTGCATGCCTCTCAGTTTCACAACTTCCTCTGACAATACAAAATTGTTTTCGAGACACCCCCCAGTCTTTTATTCTCCTCCAAAGATTCAGAGACCGTAGTTTTTAGTAGGAGGGACTGCCAGGAAATTACTGCAACCTGAGTTTACTTCAGTGCTTCCCCCCAACTTCATGATCCCAGAGTTAAAAAGGCAAAGAGGTGCCTAAGCCCCTTCCCAGAGTGAACTTCTCTCTCTTTTACCTGTGAGGCACAGCTGGGAGCTCTGAGTATCCAGGCCTTTGGCACCAGCAGTAGAACTGCTTCTTGGAAATGAAAACTAAAGGAAAAGTAGGAATCTGGCACCAATTAAAGAGCTGTGTTCTGAATTCTCACTAAGGGCAAATCTCTCCACTAAGAATATTCATTTTTGTGTTGATTTTTTTTAGTAGTGCTACATACAATTGTTTGGTTACAGTGGTGATGGGGCTCAGTACTTACTACCACTAACATGGATTCTCTGCTGCTCATTTAATCCTGCTCATTTAAAGTCCAAGGTTCTCGATTTATAATCTTTTTGCCTAAGCAAATCTCTTTAATATTTTAAAAGCCATATATCACCCCCTTCCTCCATTTCCTTGCTTCATTTTGCTTATTTTCCCTGTCCCTCTGTCCATGGGGATGCACAGAGTGACTGTGTTCCCATATTCACTGTCCCATGAATTACCTCTGGTCAGCCCTCAGCGTTGTTCTGAATTCTTTGCAGTTTCCAAGTCACCTTCTTCCCAATCCATTTGCCTTTGTGAGGCCGTGGGCTTTGACAGCCACCCAGATAGCAATGAATCAGTGTTTTTATTTTTCCAACCCATATGCAAGGCAGCTTGCTTGATATAAATCATCCTGTGGCCAATTCACTTTGAAATGGGATATCCATTTACCAGCTGACTTTGCTGCTGGCTTTCTGGACCGATGCATCCAAACCCCTCCTTTTTTTGTTAAAAAATGACTACAACATTGTGACTAACCTTTCCAGACTGTATTTCTCAACTGGTGTAGGCTGGTGTTTATTTTGGCTGGCTTCCCACTGTATAATATACACTGTTCATGCCAGCTCATGGCAAAACTCACAATTAAACCAAAATAATAGCCCAGATGTTTGTCGTAACTTGCTCTGCACACTTTACCTTGTTAGCACCACCCATTCCTTCTCCCCCCATGCCCCCCGATGCCATCTCCTCCTTATTTTTATTACTAATCTAAAAATCCAACTTTTGCTTTTTTAAATGCTTTGAATCTTGAAACTTTCCATTAGCTGGCAAGTTGTAGGGAATGGCTGTCGTGGAAGGCTCAGCCGAGCTGGTTGCTTTGAGTACTGGAAATTCAGTGTTACCAAAACATGAAAATCCCTCTGGCTGCCCTCCCATCCCATCCTATCCCATCCCTAGATCACTTCAGGCCTCATTTTCTTCTCCCTTGTATTTGTATTCAGCGACTTGCCAGGAGCTGCTTCTGATTTGCACCGGGTCAGAATGTTTGTGCAGTGAGGAAAACAGCTCTGCTGAATATTCAAGTCCTTTGTGAATGTCCTGTGCTCCCCTGGAAGCTGTCTGACTGCAGGATTCAGTAATGTTCCCTGAGTCAGTTCCTCATTTGGTTTGAGCCATTTCCAGAACTGTACAAGTTACGCTGAATGCATGTAAAATAAATATAACTAATATTTCTTTTTTCCCCTCTTTCTTCCGTGCTGCATCCTGCAAAGGGGAGCAACAAAGTAAGTTGTTTGTCCTTTTACAAAATCCTTTTGTATCCTGTCTGAAGGACTTTGTAATGAAAATTAGTTTGTCTTTCAGTTTGCACAGCTATTGCCTGCATGCTCTTAACAGCAAAATGTAATTAAAAATGTGGGTGCAAAAGTGTCTTCAAGAAAAACTATAACTGGCTCTTTTAATTTTGGGGAAAGAGTGTTAAGTGTTGCTGAGCTGTTTTTAAGGAGGTTCAGTAAGAATGCTTCTATAAAAGTATTGGGCCCGAAGATTATGAAGGTATAGTAATAAAGACCTTCTGAGGAAAGGTTACTGCAGTCTGATGAAACTCATTACAGCTGGGTTTTTTGACCATACATCAAAGCTTGTATTAATGGGCAGTTATAAAAACCCAGCACTAAAGTCTTAAATAACAGATTTGCTGGCGTTGTTGGCTAAGCTGAACTAGATCAGTGTACTGGCTTTGAAGGTGCCTTAAAATGGATGGAGGAGGGTGGGGTCAACATTTGACTTGGCTTCTAGACCCTTGATGTGTTCCAGCTGGACAGCAGCAGAAGGGTGTGGGGTGTGGAGAGGGAGAACTGAAATATGCGTGGTAGGGGTTTTTTTTGAAAGTAAGCAGCACATAAAAAGACAGTTTTGCTGATGTTGATCTGATAAACGAATAATCATGCAGTTCCCAGGGTTAGGACTTTTTAATGCCATTTTTTATTGAGCTTAAGAATGCAAGTTTCACATCTCACACTTTGGAATAAGATGCAGAGAGAGTTTGTCATACCTCAGAAAGGAGTTATACAGCTTTTGTGACTTTTTTTCCCCCTCTCCTTCCTGTTTTGATATATTAACCCTTAAGAAGATGAATCTGGAGCATCAAAAGATGCTTCAGAGGAAACGTTGAAATTAGCCTTTGAATATTGCCTGTAGCATCTCTTTGTGAGCTGGAAGCTTTCTGGGATATTTGGGAAAGACCCAGGTGGGTTTTAAAGGTTTTGACGGTTGGAGAATTTTGTCTGCTTCTAATTTTTGTATTTTTAACCAGTTTTCGACCACTCCTCTCTCCACAGTGGCTGGGCTCAGAAGCACCAAAAATACTGTTTTGTTGGCCTGCCTGAGAAAAGGTGCTCTTAGTGTTGGGTGGGGAGGGGTTAAGAGAATTGGTGAATTGATGGCATAGAGAGAGGACTTTACATAGGAGGTGGTGTGAAATGTAAATGTTAACTGTGTACACTAAAATGTCAAGGTAGTGTTTATAATGTTTCTTTATGACATGCTGGCTTAAGGCTTTGCTGCTGCAGGGGATGCTGCTGTGATCTCAGGGGAGACTGTAGATGCTCTGTTAAGGGAAATGGGGATGGATTTGACACTACTGAGCTCTTGGGGCTGGCACAAACTGAGTCTGGAGGTCAGGAGCTGCATGGACCTGCTCTGTTCTCCAGAGCTGTGAGCTGTGGGGCACCCCAGGGAGGTCAGCACCAGAAGCAGCTGACAGATTTCAGCAGGACACCCATGAGCAGGGAGAGGAGAAGCCTGTGAGATGTGAGGATTTGGGAGCTCTTAAATCTTCCTTTACTATGAGCCAAGGGCAGTTCTTGCTGTAGGTTCAGAAACTCCATCTGGCCTGGGTTGCCATCCAGAAGATAACTGCAAAAGAAATCTCCAGGAAACCATCCTGATCTTTCTCTTTGACCCAGTTCCTTGTAAGGATTCATGTCTCATCATCCGTGTGTCCCCCTTCTCCTTCACACACATCATTCCTGCTGGAGTCCGGAGATCACCTGATCCCAGTTGGACAGATAGAACCAATCTGCAGCTGCCTGCAGAGGCTCAAACTCCACAGTCTTGAGATTTCTGTACCTAGTGGAGTTGGAAAATTATGTGGATAAACCTGAGAGGTGATCAGAGAGTTTCTGCGAAGAGGCCAGGGGGGAGATGAATGGCAGATTGACAATGACAGTGTCTCAAAGCTTCTAAGGCAACTCTGTGCTGAAAAGCTGCAGAATCCTTCCGTACTGTCCTGGCACAGCTTTCCTGGGTTGCTACCAGAGCTGTAACCCTTCTCCAGTGCTGCCCAGTGTGCTGTTCCTGCACTGGATCCTGTCATGTGTTCACATGTCAAGATCCTGAACTCACCCATCCGTTCAGACTGTGGCCTCTTTTATACCTCTGCCTTTAGCTTTGCACTCTTGGACTTAGAAAAGTAAAAATAAACATTGGAGTAATGAGTCCGTAAGAAAAAGGGGGAGGAAGGGAAGTGAAGAGGGTTTATAATCGTCAGCGGGCTACTAATCATTTTTATTTTTACTTTTTATTGTTGCACAATCATTACTGTAAGTGAGATTTCTCACATGGTTAAAGATAAATATATCTTCAGAAGCTTTGTTGGATAAAATCTGTAAAAGGGTCGTGTAGAATGAGGTAATGGAGACCTACCTCATTCAGCAAGCACATGTTGGCAAGCTGCATTTTGCTAATATTAACATTGAGCTCCACAGCCTTGCATGAGGAATGAGTGCAGAATTGCCCAGAGTTGTGCAGAGCACTGTAGCTTCAGCCCAACTGCTGAAGACAGAGGAGCTGAGAGCTTCTGACTGTCCTAACCCACCACTGTGGATTTGCTGCTTACCCTGTGCATCTTCTTTACTTTACCCCCATTTAAAAAACAAATCCCCTCCAAACCCTCAGATGCTGCTGTGCAAAAACAATACCAAAACCTGAACCATTCCCCCAGAGTCCATCTCCATGTGCTTCTAACACTGTTGGGTTAAAAGAGTAGATAGAGGCTGGGACCTTAGGAAATTTTGATTCTGAATCCCTGGGCACTCAAGCAATAAAACAGCAGCAACAGAAAAATCTCAAAAGCTTAAAGTGACACTTTTTAATATAAAAAGTCACCTTTCCTTTGTCATCATTAAGCCCTGAGTTAGCCAATAATTTCTACTTGATTCAAAGTACCAAACACTTAAATGCTGAACTCAGACTTGAGAAACTTTGACTTGGAAAACCAAAATCTCTTTAAATTACTTTTTACAAATAGTAACTACAAATTTCGTGCCTTCTAATTATTTTGCATTGCTGTGCTTGCTGATAACCCTTTACAGAATGTGTAGAACTAAAGTCTATAAACTCTATATTCACATCTCAGTGGAGTTGTCACAGTGCAGATAATGCTGTGCATGCAAACGGTTACTGAATGTAAAATCAGTGTAATTTAGTTGGCATTTTCTCTTAGGAAAAGCAGAGTCCCCCTGAAAAGAGAAAGAAAATACTCTTCCTGTCAGGTCAGTTTGCCTGTTGGTCCTTCAAATTCTTTTTGGTGACTGTTAATGGCTTAAATTAAAGTCTTTCTTTTCTCTCTCCATTTTTTAAAAACGTCTTATTTTATTTAAAGGGGAGTTAATGTTACTAAACCCAGATTCCAGATCAGCTACTTCATTAAGGAGTCCAGATGTCCTCCTGTCTCTTGAGACAGTCCTGGAAAATGGGAACATAGTGAAGTCAGGATCCTCATTCTCCCTGCATATATGACAGCAGTGCTCTCAGTTCATGTGTTTTGTGCTTGGCTCTTCCGTGTAAATGCAGGTGCAGTGCCAGAAGCTGGAGGTGTCTCACACTGGAATAAAGTTCTGGTGCTTTCTTTTCAAGTCTGGCCATGTTTCTGAAAGGGCTTCAGTTCCCTCCCAGACATAACTGTGTTCCTGGCTGTGGTGATGCTCTGCCAGTGCCCCAGCCAGATTCAGTGGTTCTGCTCTGGGATTGCTCAAGTCCCTGCTTGGGATAAGTCCCAAAAGTAGAAAAAGTAAAGACTTGTTTGGGTTTGTTGAAAAGCAAACTGCTGATATGTCAGAGGGCAAAACAGTGTAGTCAGAAGTGTAAACTCTGCATTTACTGAGTTTACTTTTTTTAAACTAGTATATTTTAGAAAAGGAAGGCATTGAATTCTAGGAAAAGAAGAATGCATTTCAGTTGTGACTAAAGGTGGCTTCAAGCCAAGTAGGTTTAAAAATAACTTTTAAATGAAGTGTTAATTTTTTTTTTTTCAAGTGGAAAAATGCCATAATTTTATAGACAGTGTTTCAGTCATTGCTTTGAACAGATGAGCTGGATTTTACAAGGAAGTCCCGGTGTAAAAGAGCAGCCCGAGGGGGTGAGGGTGCATGCGCACACGCTGGGTCAAAAGCAGTCCAAAAGGCAGGCAGGAAAGGAAATGGCAGGCTGTTTTCCAGTCCCCTTCTCCCTGCCTCACTGCTCCAAGGATGTGAAAACATGTTTCAGATGAAAGCATTTTCTGCTTCTCCTAAATATTTACTCCTTCAAACAAAAACTGAAAAGAAGAAACCTTGCTCCCCAAATGTTGCCGAAGAAACAGAGCAGCCCTGGTTCATATTCCTGTAAGAGTAAAAGAACTTCTGTCCCAAGAGAGTTAAAAATGTCCAGGGGAGAAGAGATTCACAGGATTGCATCAGTTGCAGGGAGTGTAACAAGATGCAGGCTGATATTCTGAATGGTTCCAAAGCCAGTCTCGGTAAAGCTGCTGATGGGGTCGGGGGTTCAATGGCTGTCACGGGTTTTATGTTCCTGCTCTTAGCTGAGGCTGCTGACATTAAGCAAACTGCAGGAAATTTAGAAATGAGCAAACATTTTTTATTTCTGTTATGTATTCACGGTGGGCTCTTTACTGTGCTTTTGGCAAGGTGTCTGCATACTGAAAATATTTTTAAATTCTTCATTTTTTACGGGGCAGCTAGTTTTCACACCACTTCTACTCTGATTAAGGATTTTGATGAAACTCTGCAGAAAGGTGAAGGCTCTCTGGCTGTGAAGTTTCAGGAATGTTAGCCCCATTCTAGACATTCAGTGAGGTTTGCCCTGGGGAAGGCCATGAGGGTGGCCAAACTCTCAGGGTGCTTTCCCAGAACTGGTCAATGTGCACTGAAAGTTGGCTGGAGGAGAGGAAGGTGCTTCTGGGCTGTGCTGCAGCAATCTCAGCCACAAAGTTCCTCTGGAGCCCAGGCTGATACCTGCAGCTGGAGTTCCTGTGGCTACAGCTCTTGGAACTAGAGGTTGCTCCTTTAGCATATGAGATCACCCCTGAGTGGGACTGAACAGAGGGGGAAACACACAACTATCACAAGGGTTTGGGACAATCCTAAAATATCTCCCTTGTCTTTTAAGTCAGTAATTGCACAAAAGCTGAATAGAAATTAGGAGTAAATAAAAATTTGAATTTTTTTTTTTCCTGCCAAAAATGTCTTCCATAGCATTTACAGTGTAACAGCAAATGTCATCATTGGACATGAGGGTGGAGGCAGCTGATGAACAGCCAGATACTCCTTTTTTCTCATCTTGAAGGGAAAACAAGATGATCAGGAGAAACTGAATGTTTCTTACCCTGACTCTGTTTTGGACTAAAATGAAGATATGCCATGCCTACTCTGACACATAGTTCATCCTGGATTTTTTTTAACCTTCTCTACCTACCTTTCTTTATGGAGACAGTTATGATTACTTTCCATATGCTGAGTCAGAATCAAGGCCCATATTAAGGGTGTAAAACGGTCCATTCTGGAGGTGCATTCTTTAGTTACATAACTCTCCTTCCAGGATGTCATGTGTTCCTGTTCTGTGGTCACTCCTCAGCTCCTGTTTCCCAGCTCCATTGTGGCCTTTGACTGATGTCTTCCCTCTTCTTCTCTGTTTGGTGTGTGACACTTGATATCTTAAGAGTGCCAGTTTTGGAGAATGGTGATTTCTCACTAGGAAGAGCTGTCTGTGGACATATTCAGGTGTCTGATCAATGCAGTTTTTGGGTGCCTTTCATACCTTTATTCCTGAAGCCTCAGTTCCTGCAGCAGAGAAACAAGTGATCTCATTCTGTTTCCTTTATATTATTCTCTTTGAAACTCAACCTCTGCTCTTCCTCGTCTATAAGCAAGTAATTAAATTTACAATTAAAAGCAATTAAATTTGTAATTAATTTATAATTAAAAGAGAGAATTATGTACCATTCTATGTTCTGGTAACACCTCACATTATTGAGTTTGGTAGAACCTCATTGGGTGGGTGGCTACAAAATTACCAAGAGCTGTAACACACGGTGTCAGGCCCCCATCCGACCCCTTAGCAGCAGATACTCAAACTTTCTGATTGCATTTGCTGATTGCCTAGTATTATCTAGACCTGTTCAACAGTTGGGGTTTCTAACTGGGTGGCAGCAAACCTAAGGGCATTTATGGAAATAAGTAAAGAAACTAGCCCAGAGAATGGAATATAAAGTCCATGAGAAAAATCCATCTTGTGCAGTGTAATTTCATGTTCAGTTGTAGTTTGGTTTAATACTGTTTGATTTTCAGATCTAGATATTCTTCCAGTAGAAGCAGGAACTTTCTTGTAGTGAACAGAAGCCTTTCCAGTCACAGGCCAGCTGTCCCTAGCTGTGTTGTGCTGGCACTGTGTACAAATAGGGAGTTGTTCATGACCACGGCCTGGAAACAACTGCTGTACCAGATTTCTGGATTATAGTTATTGAAGGTTATCTGGCTGATTCAAACAGCAAATTCTCAGTAGTGTGAGTAAGATTGTGCTTAGCTCTCCTAAGGACTGACCTTCACCCTGCTTGGCTTAGCTTTTATCTACTTTTGCAGCTGCATCCAGGGCAGGCATCCTCAAAAAGCTCAGTTTCTCTTTCAGATCACCTGTGCCTCAAGATGTGGCTGCAGACACTCAAGATGTACTCATGTCAGCTCTGTGCACCAAGGAACTCTATGAGCAGAGTTCCCTGCTGCTCCTCAGCTGAGGGCTTTGACACGGGTGATGGTCTCTCTCCTGAGACCAAAATGCAGCATTGTCTGCAGTGCTGAACACCACCTGTGCTGCCCTTGGTGTGGTGAAAATCAAGGCTCTTGCTTTAAGAAACTTCACCTTCGGTTGTCTTTATAGTTTGAAAATATCAGTTCCCTCTTTGTTGTATACTGCTCTGCAGAAAATACCTCTTAATGTGATGGGTGAATGTGTGGGCTCAGAAATGGTTTCATTTCAGCCAGGGGCATGGTCAGGATGGAAGATGGGCATAGGGAAGTCAATGGCATCACTTCCAGAGAGTGAAAATTTCACCTGTTGTGAGTGGGGGTGCTGACCTTAGTGTTGCATGACTTTGGGGACTGTTTGGGTTTTTCCAATGATTTTTGCAGTCTGATAAGTGTTCTGCTAAAATAAAGTTCTCCTTTTGTAGAACCAATACTGTCTTTGTCTCACTGGGGCTGTGATTTCTGCCCCATGCCCCATTTATTTTCTTGAGCTCCCTTTTCTTTGTACAGTTTCTTTTGTAAGCCCCAGCATGATGCCTTTCCAGCAGCTGGCTTTAATATTGGGAATAGATACTATTTGTCTAGAAGTTGCAGTTGCAAATCAGGATCCCATTTTACAAACTGAGAGTAAGAACATTGTTCCTGGCAGTCCAAGAATGGCATGAGAGAATCAATGAATTATTGCAGGACAGTGTTGTTTGTTAAAGGTTTGTCACTAGCACTAGAGTGCTTCTAGAAACAGGGGTTTGGGGCACACTACCTGTTTGGGACTGGTCTGCCTAGCAAAGGACATTTATTCTTTAAAAATACCTCACTCCAATGTCTTTTGAGTATGCAGGAATTTCTTTCCTCCTGTCTTTTAAATATGAAGGGGATTAATCCTCCTCTTGTGATTATTTCTCAGATACTCTTCAATTCTGTCTGAAATTTGACACTTGTTGATTCGAGTGTCCATCCTTACATGGTGGAACTACCTCAGCTTAGAGTATAAAAATTGCTCGAAAGTGTGTGTTGGGTCAGTTGTTTAAGTGATAAAACATCAATAATCCTTGTGAAATATCCTAGATATAGGCATGCAATGAAGTTCTCCCTCCCTCTGTGTATCCAAGACTGAGTGTCTGTTTTCCAAGACCCTGGTTAATGTCTTAGTTCAGGCACGCTGGATGGGCTTGCTTTGGTGCATAGAACCATCAACATTTTCCCATCAAAATTATGGTCTTTTTTGATGAGTTCCTACTGTGGAATTGCATTTTTGGGAATCCGTGTTTAGAATAATCAATTATTTTTCCTTCCAAGTCTGGATCTCTTGACTGTGAACTGCTTCTCTTCATTGCCAGTGGGTCTCTGGAAGTGCCAGGTTCTTAGGTAATTGTCTTTGAGCAGCAAAGCAAGGGAACTCAGATTTCCGGTGGAGTACTTAAATACACACATCTTTTCTCTGGTGAGGTTCTCAGTGTGACCTGTTCCTCTCTCATGCATTGCTAGGGGTTTTTTTCAGGCAAAGTCTTCCTGTCTATGCTCCTTTTAGTTGAATCTTCCATTTGAGATGTTGGAATTATTTACTTGACCTAAGAGATGGTCCCTTTTAAAGGAGTTCCTTATATCTTATTTGCAGCTGCTTGTGCTTCTTCAGTATTGGTAGCCTTTAGAATGATGGTTCATAGCTTTTTATAAAACGTGTTTCATCGTTTGGAGAAGAACATTAAGCTAAGGGTCACAAATACCTGAAAGTTTTTCACAAATGCCCTGCTCCTTCCAAATTCAACCCCCAACTGACAATGGAAAATTACAGTTCAAATATTGGTGATGCTACTGCTTTTGTTACTGAGCATTTGGGTAAAAACACTCTTTTACTATGGTAATTTCTCAGCCCCTTGGGAATGACTATTCAATACTTTCAACTTCTTTTATTATTTTCTTGACAATTTTCTGGCTATATCCTGGAAAGTTTCTGGAGTCTGTTATGGCTCTGCAGCAGCTGAGAATAAACTAAAACATGTTCCATTCAGTATGTAAAAGTATAACTTTGGGCAGGGGACGTTTCCAGTGCAGAATAACATGTCCACATTCACATGTAGACTAAAAACTCAGAGAGTGAGATAAAATGGCTAAGAAGTTGCTTCCAGGTTCCCACTCAGTTCTCTTGGATATCTGCAAAAACTAAGTGGTTTTGCTACAGAACATAATCTCTGCTTCACACAGAATGTGTCTGTTAATATTCCTGCTGGAATTTCCTAGTCGGTCCAAGTTCAGGCATCACAGTGTTTAGATCTGGTCATTTGTTGGGAAACCACTGTGATTTCTCATATTTTTACAAATTTCCTGAGTTTAAAGTATCTTGCTGGAAGGTATGCTTAAAAACACATACTTCCAGAATGTTGTGCTAATTAAAAAAAAAAAAAAAAAAGGGAGAGAGAGAAGAAAGAAAATAAAAGGAAAAAAACCTCTTCATAGCCAAAGAAGTACTACATTGCAAAGTGTATCCATCCCTTCTTTGGACTGTTCTTTGCCCAGTCTGCTGTGTGTCTCATAAGATGCTCCAGAGAGAGATGCAGCGACCTTTCCACTCTGTGTCTTTGGATGTGGTGTGGCAGAATATTTGATTCCATAACATTCAGTTTTAAACCTATAGAATGCATTGAAATCCAGGCATTTACATCTTGAGAGTGCACCTGCGTGTAGTCAGCAGAGGAACTGTTACAAAAAGCTTTTTTTCCCCCACTTTCTCCCAGTTTAGACTAGACATGTCACACTAGAGCTGGAATATGAGGCAGTCTTAGCATGCAGCCACAGCAGTTCTTGCTGGTTTTTGGGTTTCCCAAAAGGATCTATGCTCAGTAGGTTGTTCTTCTGCCAAAGGTTTTATCATGTGGACTGAATATTGTAACAGAACAGACAGCACCATCTTCATGTGTTTTTAGACATGTTATTTACTGGGGTTTCCCTGAAGAAAGCTTGGGGATTCTTTCCTTATGAGTCACTAACAAAGTGTTTGTTTTTATATAAACTTTCCTTCAGCTGGTTAGAGTTGGAACACAATGTCTTGTGCTCATTCTGGGGTCTGACTTTCCTCTTAATTTTTTTTAGTAGTTGTCCCTGCAGCCAGCAGGATGGTTTGAACCTCCTGGCTTTCCCTCACACTCCGAGTTCATAGTGTTGAAAATCACTGTTCTGGCCAGCCGACGTGCTGGTGGCGATCGCTGCGTGTGTGTGATTCCACTTCGCAGCTTTCTGCCTTGTGCTGCTTTTTCAACTCTGCACCTTCCTTGTGGTTTAAGGGAGAACGTGCTGTTGACATTATCCAAGCTGGAGTTTGCATTTCATGTGCTGAAATGAAAACAAAATTTTAAAGAACGTTGATCGTTGACTTCAGCGGCATAAAGGTTAAAAGCTGTGAAGTGCTGTGTTTCCATAATGGAAATCACTAGAGCTGGAGAGACATATCCCTTCCCTTGCATATGCCTGAATCCTTTCCCACCCTCTTTCAGTGGTGCAGAGTCACTTTTAATGACCTCCCTCCACAGCTTTTGAGTTCAAGCCCAACTGATGGCGCCAGGGGCTGAACCACAAGGAGATCTCCAGGCAAGCCGTGCCTGTGTCAGCCTTCTCGCCAGGCAGATGCTGTGTAGCCCTCTGCACTTCCTTGTGGGTTTTTTTATTACATTTTACATTTTTGAGCCTGAGACAGGAGCTGTGTTAAGTCTACTAACCCAGTAATGTGCCCATAGGTGTGAAATTCTCGGCTATGCTTACCAGCTTCTCTTCCTGACCTCACCTCAGGTATTTAAACTCTGTGTGTACATGTGTGTAATCATATGGGTGTCTGACTTCACAGGTAATACTCTGCATTTACAAATCTGTCAAGATGCAGGGCATTATTTTAACCTAAAAAGTATGCAGAATTCGACGAGTCTTTTTCATAATCCAAGATTGGGTTTCTTTATTTTTACAGGAACAGGAATGGTTTAGCTGGAATGAAAATGTTCATTCCACTGCATCATTAGCTACAGGCAATCTTCAGTTGAAGCCTAGCCCATTTTTCATGCTAAAGCTCTAGTAGTTTGATCATTAATCAACATGTAGGATGAATTTCTGGGGCTGAGAGAGCTTGTCTGTATGTCTGTAATGAACTGTAATGAACTCTTTTTTGTTTTTTTCTTATGAAAGGAAGGTAGTCAGAAAACAAATTATATTTTAAGTAGTTCACCTCTCTCTCACCCCTTTTCACCATTCCCCTTCTGGTAAACACCCCAAAACTTTTCATGAGATGGATATGGAGTTTTAGCTGGAGTAGCAGATGCTCAAGTGTGTCATTTGAGCCTCCAATAAATCTAAAGCAATCTTCTGTTAGATGAGATCAGTCTCTGACATGGTCACTGTCTCAAGTGTCCTTAGTACTGATAGTCCAGTTCAATTTACTTTCATCACTTTAAATGTTAATTTTACGGTCTTGGATCGAGTTTTTCCTTCCCTCCTCCATTACATGGCTACAGCTGTAACCAGCAGCCCATGGGAGCATCAAGGTCTGTAGTCAGTCTTTACCTGCCTTTTCAGTTGCCTGCTCTTCTCTCACAAGGTGATAACTCAGAGGACTTAATCCTCCAGTTTGGAGACAGTAATGGGGAAATCCTGCTTCAAAAGGCAGGAATTGTTTCCTGACACTGCTGTTTTACTCTGGTCTGACCAGGCTCCCAAATTGCTCTGCACACACCTGTGAAACATGCACTGCCTCTCCAGCCACTTGAAGAAAATGCTCAAACAATAATCTCCTTGCCCAATAGCCTAAGAGAAGTCTTCTCCAAAGGCCACATTTCCACTTTTTCCAGCTCCAATAAGCAGCAGAAGCAGCTTTGGGTGGATCAGTGAGTGCATGAGAGGTTTTGGAGAGCACTCTCCAAATCCCTTCTCTCTCTCGTCCCTTATGTACCCCCCAACTTAGCCTGAGAGCTGCTGCAGAGCCCCTTCCAGCCTGAAGGCAGGGGAGTATGGTTTGGAACATGGACAAGGATCTCCTGGGGGAGGAAGGAAGAGGGCCATATAGTTCATATAAGAGACAGAGTT
The DNA here is from genome assembly GCF_017590055.1 of Onychostruthus taczanowskii. NCBI lineage: Eukaryota > Metazoa > Chordata > Aves > Passeriformes > Passeridae > Onychostruthus > Onychostruthus taczanowskii. The sequence goes on from NW_024504012.1 coordinate 3,841,969, forward strand.
ATTCCAATTGAACTGTCCAGGGCTCTCAGAGGCTGCACTGCTCTACCCAGGGGAGGATAAAAGCAGTTTCATTGCAATGAAAGTAAAATACTCTTGTTCTCAACATGCAGTTTCATTTGACTCTTAAGGAAATAGCGCAGCAGCCCTGGGAACAGGGGAAGTGTCAAGTATTATCTGTCACCAGGAGTCTTGTGGCCTCCTCATCAGTGCCCAGTCCTGTACAAAACAGTGTTACCTCTACTGGACACGCACTGCTCAGAACAGAGACCACCAGCACATGTGCTCCTTCATGGCCACATCGTAGCAGTGTCTTGAATCATCTGATGCTCACTTGGTTGTGCCTGGGCTTTCCTTTCCATTTTTATTGCCAGCTGCTGAGCTCCCTGTCCCGTGCAGCAGCTGTCGTTGGTCTGTCAGCATACAGCTATGATTTGATCCTGTTTCTGTTTTTCCAATCCTTGAAGTTATCCATGTCTTCCAGGACTGTGTTCAGTCTCCCATTGTGTTGACACTACCTCACAATTCTGTCTAATGGGCAGAATCAAATTTAACTGGCAAGTTTATGCTATTTTATTTCACTAAGACCCCCATCCATTCAACACTTTGATGATTAAATCCTTCAAGGCTGCTCGTTCTTCTTTCCACATTAAACGAATCCTTCAAGGCTGCTAGTTTTTCTTTCCACATTATAACATATTTATCTGTTAGAGAGTTGTTGTACTGCACTATTCTTTCATTAATACTCATCTCTATAAGCCTATTTGCCAGTCTCCTAAGGGTATCCCTTTGCTGAACAAAGATGTGTCAAGTTTTCTTCAGTCAAGAAAAATCAGTTAACTTCCTGAGTTTGGCATGCTCTGCCATCTTTATTTTCCTTTTTTAAAATTTTATTTAAAGTCTAAGCTCTTTAGAAGCATGTTCAAAAGCCTTTCATATAGTCATGGCTTTACTAACAAGCCTGTACTTACATCAATTTTCTTCTCATGTTGTTGAGTCTGGATGCTGCACTCACTGTTCCACAGAACCAAGTACCATGCTGGTACCTTCATGCTGTGATCCTGCACCCACTCCATGGGCAGCAGCAGGAGCTCCTGCATTACTGGGAGCTGATGGCTGAGGTTTTCTATTTGTTTTGGGGTTTTTGGACTTTTTTTGGGGGGGGGGGGCATTGGGGGTTTTCTTTGGTGGGTTGGGGTTTTTTTTGGTTGGGTTCTTGTGGGTTTTTTGTTTGTTTGCTTGTTTCATTTGGGTTTTTTGCTGTTTGTTTGTTTGGGTTTTTTTTAAGGTAGCAATTTATTCTCTCAGTGTTTTCATTCAATCTCCTGCCCTGGTTAGGAGAGAATGATGATTTTGTAGTAAGGTTTCTTTCACCCAAGAAAGCTGGTGCAAGAATTTTGTCTGTGATAGTGTGGTCTGAGGAGCCCAATGAAAATCATCCCGTCAGATAGAAAGCTTCAAGGCAAATGGATCAGGCTTTCCCCTGCCCTCCTCTGGATGACAGAAAACTTCCCGTGGCTGCCAGTAATTCACACTCCTGTGCCACAGCATTTTCTCCTTTGCCACTATCACTGAACTGCACCCTGAAACACAGCCTGTGATTCTAGACCATGGTCTTTCTCCTGTTCTTCCTTTGCTGCTTCTCTGGCCACTGAGTGGTTTTTGTTTTCAGATTCTTTCATTTTTCTCCTTTTTCAGTTCCCATTCCTATTCCACATTCCCTGAGGCAAGTTGATCTCTTAGTGCCTGTTTCCATAAGCCCTCCCTTCCTTCAGCAGTGCTTCCTGTGAACCTTGGATCACATCCTCGTTGATTTTCTTGCCACTAACCCGTGCCCCTGCACTCACACATCCTATCTGTGTGTGGGGGAAAGAAGGACATGCTTTTGTAGGCATCTGAATTGAAGTTGTGCTAGTTCATGCTGAGGTAGGTGTCTGTCTAATTCTAGACAGCATTAGGCACAAATAAGAATTGTTTAATGTGGAATACGTAATAATTAGTTGAAAAATCTGCACGCTCTCAGATGCCTTGTCAACACTCCATGCCTCAAAACATGCAGTATCCAGCAGCTGTGGTGTTAACCTTTGCTAGGCCATGCTGAACATGGGAAAAATCAGTAATTTTTGTGTTTGCATGGGATCTTTGTTTGCTGTGATTAATGGTCCACTAACAGTGTCCAGTGCAAGTTCAGTGCAATGTACAACGTGTCTTTGATGCCAGATATTCTACAGTGCTGTGCAGAAACCAAAGTTAATAGTTGTAAGCCTGAGAAGACTGGAATGTTTTCAATTTACTTTTAAACAAATGACTTTATTGTGCCATTCTCACATGGGAGTAAATTCCACAGCCTTAGTGCCACATTAGACAAAACTTTTTTACCTGCTGGTTTCTGTTTATACTTGGAGAGAAAAAATAAACCTCAGTTAGGAGTTAGGGGGAATAGGACAGGACTATTAAACTCGGTGGGAATTCTGACAGAGGTTTTACTGGGAGCAGGAGTACAGGATGGAGCTGGAGGATGATTTGTGCTGCAGTGTGGAGTTAAGGAATTCTTTGTGCCTGAAAATCAGACTCGTGAAGGACACCTGTAGGAAAAGCATTCAAACTGGTTTTGGCACTCCAGAAATGTAAGAAAGCAGTTGTAGTCTTAAGTAAATGCCAGTGGGTACTGGAAAGGAGATTCCTGGAGACTGTGGCTGGGGATGGATCAGCCCAATTCCTGAAAGGAGCAATTCTCCTGCAAGTAATGGGGGTGTGCATCCATCCAGGAATGACAGCTCATGACCGTAAGGGGAGAATGTGCCCTGAACTCACCACATTCTCCTGTAATGGTAGAGATTTTCAGAATGACATGGGGAAGTTGTGAAAGAATTCGACTTCAGTACTTAAAGGATGGACTAATACCATGAATTTGTAAAAATATGAAATGTGTGCAAAATGCCCAAGTAGGAACATGGATCCATCCAGCATTGCTCCAAGTGGGAGGCCCTCTCATGATAATGAGTGCATTGTGATCTTCTGGTGGATAAAATGCACAACCCATTCCAGTGACTCCTTTGGACTGAAACATGAGTGTACATTAATTCTAACAGAACCAAGAACACTGAATGGTTTTTTCAACTGCTCACTTGGCCTTTTTTGTACCTAAACCTTTTTTTACAAGGCTTTTGTTTTGTGCTTGTTCCATGGTCTTATGGCTTTATAAATCCATATGCAATCAATAAAAGGATGTGAGTTTTGTTTTGACTAGTTTTTGCTTTTACATGGGCTGTCTACAGTTCATTAGTATTTTATGTTACATCACTGCACAGAAATCTAAATGGAAAAAAATTACAGGTTTAAATGATGCTCAGGTATATGCAATTGCAAAAATTGGGACAAACAAATCCCCTCACCTGAAAACAGCATTAGAGTATGTTGTCTTCCTCTGATGTTTCTACATCTGGTCTTTTCCAAAATAGCAGCTCTTCTCTGTGCAGTGGCTTCCCATAAAACCTTCCCTCCGTTAGAAAATGACCAATGCAAATGGTGCCAACAATTTTGCAGTGTCCTCAGAGCCCTAAAGCCTTTGCTGCCACTTGTTTGGCCTCTACAGTAAGATAGACCTAAAGGTGATGCAGAACGTGGATGGGGAAAGGGGGCTGAGAGTTATTTCCACTTCAACTTGTGAGGCAAGGAAAGTCTTTCATCTGGGTTTCTTCTCACTGTGTGGCCTTTTTCCTATGAAAAAGAAGTTATGTATATCGATCATTATGAAAGAAACCAAAGTGTGTATAGCAGGTTACAGCTTTTGCTCATCCTGAGTCAAACCTGAGATTAGGAGTGGTACTCTCAGTGCTTGTGGGGGCCCTGCCCACACAAGTCCTTCCCAGGTGATGCCTGGGCATGGTTTATTTCCATGAGTAAAACAATGATTTTGGTACAAGTCTGGATTTTCCAAACAGTCAAAAATGTATTTCAGGATTTGTTCTGGTCTAAGTCCTTTTCCTGTGCTAGGGAAGAAGCTGTGTAGGAGAGGACAGCATGTCTGCTGCTAAACCTGAGTGTTCCTAGGCAGTAGCTCTCCATCCAGCAGATGCCCAGCTGCTCTCTTCAGATGGGAAACATGACTGTACTGAGCAAATACAGTCAGCAGGCCTGAGGCTGGTTTGGGTTTCCAGACTGGGCAGAGTAAGGAGCAATTATGTGCTTTTGCCTGAGATTCCTCCAGCCCTCTCTAAGCCACTCACTTCCTGGCCATCTGGAAAGGCAAGCCTCTCACTTGCAGAATGTCTTGGGAAAAAAGAGGAGGAGGGAATGTGCTGGGCTGGAAGTGTCTCATCCCCTTTATCTCCCAAAAGCCTGTCTACAGCAGGGAAATAACCTGTGCTTCAAGGTGGCTCCCCAGGCCCCCCAGTTTGGCAGAGTGGTAGGGAGCACAGGGCTCTGAAGGCAGAGGTGTCTCAAATGAAATGATACTCAAGTCTTGCCACAAAGGTCTTAATAGTCCATGAGTTTTAATACAGCCATAAGGCTATAAATTCAGGGATTTTGACCTCAAAGTCTTTGAGCGTGTTTAAAAATAGCTCACCCATCCTCATTTTATCACTTCATATACTCTGACACAATTTTGGAACCTGCCTGCATCCCATCTAGCAGGGGAACACTATAATTAAGAATCAGTTTTGAAAGGCTGTTCTCTCTTAGCTTAAGGCAGGATAAGGCTTTATGTATTTTGCAGGAGATTATAAACAATTCATTGGCTAAAATTAGCAGTAAAAAGGGAGCCCCAGCTCTTTCCTGCCCTGTGGTTTGTACCACAAAGACTTACTGTTTTTAAATCATGACAGAGCTCTCTAAAAAAACCTTGAAAGCATATTATGTATGTGTCACTTTGGCTCAGTTAGGAATAGTCTCACCTCCAAGCCAGAAGGCCATGGGTTCAAATTCCATGCCTGCCCCTGGATATTGCCGTCTCCCAGTAATTTCATTGCAAAAAACCTTTAGAACCATAGGGGAAGAAGAGGGAAATTTCCTGTCTGTAGTTCCACTGTGAGACATTCAGTGCTTGGGATGATAGATTAAAGCAGGGCTCTTCCCCCCAGCTTTGCTCAGCAGGCACAAACCCTGGAGCAGGGGAGGAGAGCCCTAATGGGAGGGGCAGTTTTTTCTCTTCTTGACAAAAGCAGTTGTAATCCTCAGGATTGTGTGTGTGAGCTGCTGCTTCTCATTGTGCTGCCACAAGGACAGGGTTTCCTTGAGTCTTGACTTTACCTTTTGCTGCTGATCAGTGAAAGAAGGGGGAAAACCAATAAATCCTTTTGAACTGAAAACGTCATAACAGGTCATTTAACTTTTTTTAAAAAATTTAAATTGCAGAAATAACCAACTGAAGTGCCAAGTTAGGGCTGTTTGTGGCAACAGCAAAGCCAGGTAATTTTAACTGCAAAGGTAAACTCTGTATGGTCACAGGCCTGATCACTGATGTCCTTTACCTTCCCCACAGAGAGAAGGTCAGAGTGATTTAAGCTTTAAACTTTATAGTTTCATTGTGGTTTGTGCCAAAGGGAATGTGGTCTTATAACATGAAGTGTTTATGTTTGTTGCTTACAGACATGTGTATTAACTTACCAAAATCTCACCTTCTCTTAAATAAAATTTATTTTTAGGAGGGAAAAAAATTCTTTCATTTTCTACTGCTTTTATAGAATTCATATAAAGGGTTTGTCATAGTTATACAAAATAGAAGCCATGTCATAAATGTTATGTATGTCATAGTTGCTCACAACTCATTTCTTACTCTGAAAATAATTTTACCAAATAATTTTCAATGTCTGTTTTTGTGGCATGAATCCAAAATGCTTCTCTATAGATGATTTTCTTTTCTTTAGAAGTATTTATTACATTTCAGTAAAGTGCTCAATGTTTTCAGATTCCTCCTCTGCTCTGTTTTGAGGCTTTTTTACCTCAGCAATGTTGCGGGTCCCATTTTTGCTTGCAGCTTTAAAGGGGACCTTAAATTTTTGAGACTGTGGATATGGTGCTCATTGATGCTCTGCTGGGGTAAGAGTTCCTGCCAGAATTTGTAGCCCATTGTCACTCTGCTTGACAGAGGGCTTATGGAAAACACACTGACGTGGATGAGAGCTTTGAATCTTAGGACCTGAATTATCAAATGAAATGTGTTGATGAGGACTCTGGCCAAGCTATGCCTGAGATATGATTAACACCTGGGAAGGGCAGATTTGTCAACATAAGATGCTGGTGGTTCTTGTGTATCCACTTACTAAATTAGATTAAATACATTCCTTTTTCTTACTATTTTTTTTTTTCAGATAGGCAATTACTGTGGGTACTACAGAGACTATGAGAATTGGGCCAAGAGGTGGAGAGATAATCTATCTTGTCCTGGCAGGAATGTTGGCTCATACAGTCACATGTGGGACGTGGGTGGGGTGGTCCCTGCAAGGCTTGAGTTGGTAATGGGCTGTCAAAATTCAGGGTAAAAGGTGGGCTACGGGCTTGTCCACAAGACAGATTTGTGTACTATGATGAGGTCCATGCTGGGAAAAAAAGATTGAGAAGCGTTCCCATAGAGGCTGGCTGAGCAGTGCTGGCTGAAAGTGAGGCCAAGGGAACGGAAACGGTGCTGCTCCAGAGCACAGAGATCCAACTGTGTGAAACCAGTGTGGGTGCTATTAAAATGCCATCTTCCTCTCCCTTCCCCTTTCCTTCCTCCCTTCCTCCCCCTCTGCTGTCAGCCTGGCCGAGGAAAAGTCAAATAACGTACGACTGTGTTCCTTGGCATCACAACTGCAATTTCCCTTTAGGGGCTTCAAACTTAAGAATGGGAGGTTTTAAATCTTGCTGATTCGTGCTATTCCAGCAAGCATATGTGTGAGGAAAAAGAACAATGCCAGTTCGAAAGAGAAATCACAAGTGAGAAATCATTGCTGCTAAATCAGGTGTTGCAGAGGCCAGTGGAAAATTCAGCCACTAAGAGAAGTAGGAAATTACTTTGTTTAGAGCTGGGAAGGTTAATGAGAATGAATTAGAAAGTTCTCTCTGTGTATTCAGTCCCTAAGGATTTGAGCAAAGTTAGAGGGATTTATTTACTGATTATCCAGACTATACAACTGGCAATAAGATTAAGTGAGGAATTTTGGAACATGCTGACATTTCTTATTTGCATCATTTACTATGGAGATCATTTGTCGGTGCTGCACTGAGTTTGTGGTGAACCAGGGCTTAGTCTGGCCCAGCAGAGACAGATCTGGTACTTCTCATGGCTCGAGGGATGTGGGGGTGAAAACAGTTTAACATCCTCTTTTGTGTCTCAGAGAGGAAACATCAAGTTTGTCTAGGTGCTTATCAGGGGAGAATTTCAGAATATTTTCCTAGAAACCATTAATTATGGAAAAGAGCAGAGTTACAGGGGACACATTGCATTAGATCAAGTAAAAATAAAAGACAAGGTTGGAATTTATAGAGGCCAGCACTGGATGCTGTACAGAGCTCCCCCACTGCAAGGCCCCTCGGAGCCCATCCCTCCCGGCATGCACAGAGCTCTGCTCACAGATCTGCTGCCCTCCCCTCCTCCTCCTCCTCCTCCTCCTCTAGTCACACTTACTTCAACCAGGCTGCTGAGTACCCCGAAGTTACCACCTCAGCTGGAACAAATGAGGAGGGACCACAGAATAGAGTTCAGTACAGGATTCATTTCAAACAGAATTATGATTTTAGTTCATTATTCTGGGTACCTACGGCTGAAATGATCACATTTGGTGAAAAAAGTGCAACTCTTAGACACATTAAGTTGTAAACTGCACTTTAAACATGTCATCTCAGCCAAAGTATTTCACTCAGCCCCTGTCTGTGCAGTGAGCACTTACTTGCCCCATTTTAATCTCGGGAATAAGAAAATTCCGTGTTCCTAAAGGAATCCTTCAGCTGAGCCTTGTTGTTGGAATGAGAATTTTGTTAGTGAGCCTCTCTTGCATGGTTACTGCTAAGGGAGGTAAATAACAGAGAAGAGAGGCAAGGTGTGATTTCAGTCTTCGTGTTAATACTTCCCTGATCAGCCTCATGGATCACTAATTTTCTTGCTTTCTGTTTTCATCCTCTTTGGTAGAAACTGTGGGATTTGTATTTGTTTTGGTTCTTAGGGGACTGCATACCAGAGCCAGTAGCTTTAATCCTTTAATCCTGACATGTCCGGCTGATGCCTCCACCCATTGATTGCCTCCTTTCACAGCAGATGATGCTGTTCCCCTCGCAGCTAATGGCCACTTCTGGATCAGGCTGCTGTCTCTGGGATTGTGTTTCATGCATTTGGTAACAAATCCACAATAAATTTCAGCCTGAACATCATCTAGGCCAGTGGTTGCACCTCGAGTCATCATCATCATCATGACTTGAATTCCAGGGTAACTCACCGTGTTTGTGACTTCCCAATATCCACTGACATCCTTCTACACTGAAATAATAGCAAATACCATGCCAATAGTATCTCATATCCTAGATTTTTTTTCCTAATGTGCTCTTATAAATATGGGGCACTTCATGTGTTGTTATGACAAGGAAATTCTTTGACTGAAAAGTTTGCAAATTCCACAGTAGTATTTGTTTTATAAACAAAGGTGCTGTTTTCCTCATGCCAGCCTCTTTCTGCTTTTGCTTGTCCAGCAGTCTGTTCTGAAAGGCATGAAGCAGCTGTTGGCCCCCAGTCAAAACTTGCAGTGTAGGGAGGGTTATGTAAAAGTCCTTTGTGTGAGAGACATACATGGCAGCAAATGGTGAAATTGGAGTGCTGATTCTTTGAGGGGAGAAAGCTATTCACAGCAAGGTTTTCTTTTTTACTTGATTTTTGCATAGAACAAAAAGTAAAAGATGCTGTAATTTCATTTGTTTTTTTTGTTTTTTTTTTTTTTTTTTTTTGAAGGTGCTGTAATTTCATTTGGTTTTTTTGGTTTTTTTGGTTTTTTTTTTTTTCATTTTCAGAAATCCCTTTTCTTGTTGCAGTGTTGTGGGTAATTTCACACCACTTTGCACCCAGTAGCACCTGCTGGATGGAAGGGATGTGGGAAGTTGTCTATTTCTTTTTCTCAAGGAAAAGTCTCTGTACCTAGGTCTTTTCTGAGAGATGCTCCTCTAATCCTTAGAAGAGATTTGCAGCTCTCCTAGTCCATCTATTTCTGTGCTTCACTGTTCTTGCCATAAAATACTTTCCAAATATTTATTTGACATCTTTTGCTGTCTGCAAAGATGCTCATCTCTAACCTTCCACAAGTGATTTCTTTTGAACTCATCAGTCCCGATTTATCTTACCTTTTCCCTTCAGGTAATATTTTGCAGAGCCCTGAACCATCTTCAATGGCTTCACGTGAACACTCTCAAAATGTTCCTTAAATTTCTGGTGGTGTGATAAGCAGCACTGGATGCACAATTCTTGTAATGATTTTGTAACAGCAAGACATTATTGACTCATGCTGTGTTTCTATTGCTCTGTGAACACAGCTCCTTTTCTGCTGAACTGCTCCATTCTCACATCTAAATGATTTATTCCTGCCTAATGAACCCCATGGTAGGATTCTTGGGGTGTCCTGTGCAGGGCCAGGAGTTGGACTTGATGATCCTTGAGGGTCCCTTCCAACTCAAGAGACTCTGTGAAGTCAAATACTTTCTATTCGGAATAAACTCATCTAGATTTTGGATCTGTTTCTCTAGGTCATTGTGAACTCCATTCCTGTCATCTAACTTGTTCACATTCCCTTCCAGTTTCTTCTCATCTGTACATATAACAAACCCAGGCCATGACCCACCATCCTGAGCATTAAGGCATTAATAAGCACATTATAAACCACACCCCACATGAAAGTCCCCTTGGTACAGTTTTCCACTTTGCCAGTGAGCCATTGACAGCTTTTCTATGGCAATGAGCATGCAAACTGTAAGTGCAGGGAAAGCACATTTCCATTAATGAAAATGTCACTTGAGATTGTCAGAAAGCTTTGCAGAGGTCTGAGATGTGTGGGATCTGTGTTAATACCCATAAGATCCTAATGCCTGCTCCAAAAGGAGGTTGGATTGGTTTGCCACGATTCGTTGTCAACCTGTGAGATTAAATAAGTCCAGATTTCTTGGAGTTCTGGTAATATATCATTCCTCTCAGTCTCATAGGTCCAAATCAGCTTCTCTATGGAATAAGGCAGGGAGAGAGCCTGCCAGACTGGGAATTTTTGGGATGGTTAAAGCCATGGAGGTACCTGGGGAGCAGTGTGTGCATTCAGCAGGAAGATTTAACTCATGGTCTGTCCTGGGCAATGTCTGTAGCCACAGAGAAGAACAGGAGTAAATGATTGTTTAAGCTAATCCAGAGAGTAAAACACTTGTGAACCAAACTGCACTAGGGTGTATCATTCTTCTGGGGGTTATGAAGTGAGAGAGATGCTGTGTGTGAGGGCAAGCCAGATCATAACCTCTGCTCAGAGCAGTTCCAGGCTGCTAATGAAGGCATAGCAGCTGAAAGGGGCAGCCTGTGGGTGGCTCAGTAAAGGGAACAGCAGTACAAAGTCAGGACATGCTGAAAGCATGGAAGAGAGTGGCAAAGTCACCCTCTGTGAGGGAAAAGGACAGCTTCCAAGCTACCCGGGAAGTGTTCTTTTTCTGCTGCTTGCTTTGTTGTAAATACACAAAAGTAATGTATTGTCATTTACTTGTGGTTCCTTCCAGTAAGAAAACCTCCCTGTGTGAAGCCATCATGTGGTTTCAGCAGTCCTCTGGCAAAAGGCACACTATGTACAGCTGAGAGGATCTTAGCTAAATTATATATCCAGCATCTAACTGCAATGAAGAGAGAATCAATTGTAAAGATGTAGGGAAAAGCAGGGCGGGTTAGGACAACTGCAGTGTGCTGAGTGTTGGTGCATTAAAGAAAAAACTTACTTGGACAGGGATACATAAAATAGATTTTATATGCATTCTCAGCAGCTGTGAATTAAAACATAAGTACAATCTGGCTGGAATAATTAATTCTCAGGTGGTTGTTGTTGTTATGAACTTGGAACTGTAAATGAAAGGGCTGAAAGCAGCTTTTAAATGAGTAATTTCTTACTGCAGCCATGGACATATTTTGTGCTGCACAGAGCATTGCTTTGCTGCTGCTCTGATTTTTACCCTTGAGTCAGTCACCTTCCAGTCTGCTTCCTCTTGGTCATTGTTAATAGAATGCCTTTTTGATTACAGAAAATTGGTTGATACACTTCTCTAATGAAAATGCCAGACAAATGCTCCTTCTTGGAACTGACATCAGGAATGTTATACAAGACATTCTTAAATATGCTGGCAGCTGCCCTGAATGTAATGAAATCATGGAAATTAGAAGTATTGCTCTCTCTGTGTGGCCAGCTCAGGACTGTTTTCAGTGTGTTACCCAGTTTTGCTGTGAATTTCAAAAGGAATCCCTTTTCATTAAGTTTCCTTGGGGCATTCTTGAACTTGCTTATAATTTCTACAATCAGAAAAATTACGCTGATAGCCTAAGGTATTACTCTTTCGTTTTGGATTGCACACAGTTCTCATGCCTGCATCCCCAGTACCACACTAAATCATTCCTCTTGCAGCAGAGAGCTCACAATCTTCAGAAGATCGATAACTTTTCTGGTAGAAATGATGAAATCCTGTTCCCACTGCAGCCAGCAGTAAAATTCCCACAAACTTCAGTGGTTTGGATTTCACAGGCAGTTTTTAGTCTGCTCCTGTATGACACATTAGTTAATCCTTAACACATTCTTAGTACAGAAGGTGTGTGAATGCAGGGAAGTTGGAAAGCAGCAGTGCTGTACCCTGGGTTTCAGCAGCACCTTTTTCTGCAGGGATCACAGAGCAGCTTCAGACAGGTGAGACCAAAGCACAGTGCAAGGGATCAATATTTCAGTCTAAAGTGCAGGGAGCAGAAGGGAACGATGTCTGGGGGTGTGTGGAAGGGTATATGGAAGCACCCCCTGGCTCCCACCTTACCTTCTCTTCATCTGTGTTTTTTTCACCTGTTGCTTCTTTGTAGCCTTGGTATGTTTCTATCACATACTCTGATTTAGAGTTTTCCTAGGTGAATTAATTTCCTTTACCTGTGTTTTAGCATTCTAGCTTCTTCCTTAGCTTTCTTTGTTGGAGGTTTGCAGAACTCCCTAAAGTAATTGCAGTTGCATTCCTTTGAAGTTGTAATATTCCATTCCTGTCAACAATTAATAGCAGCATTAAGCAAGAGTCAACTGACTAAAAACCTAGTCCAGATTCATGTGCTGTCACTTCACACTTGTTGTTGGAACTAGTGAGTTCTGGCTTGGGGATGAGGAGCTGAAAGGACTGGGGTTGCCTTGGCTGGGAAAGGAGGCATGGAAAGCTGTTTGCACCTTCTTTGTTCTCCTTTCCTGCTCAGCTTGGCCACGCTGTTAGCAGTGGGCAGAGAGCTGGCAGGGTCTGCTCCCGTGCTCTGCTTTGGGTTTATTCACTGAGCAGGCTTTCATTGCAGGAGCCATGCTGTAAGAAACAGGGATGGAGGCTGAGGGATGACCTGCACTGAAGGTGGGGTCACTGTGAGGCTCAGAGAGACAAGAGCTGCTGGGAAAGAATGGCCTGGAGGTGGAACAGGGCATCTCTGTCACTTGGGATGCCCAGCCTTGCCAGGCACCCTCATTTCTGGCTGCTGCTGTTGGCACGGGGCTGAGGCAGCTGAGCAGAGAAAGCTTTCTAATGCTTGGAGGGGTCCTGGAGGGCACAGAAACCTGCTGGAGGCAGATTTCCATCTGCATGATGCGATGCAAACAAGATGGTTTCTGGCATGAAAAGCCTTCAGTTGAGACATCCAATCATTAGGAATACTATGGCCAGAAGCTTTCATAATAAATTACTGTAAAGTTATGAAAGATTGATCTTTTTTGATTTCAGAGAAAATAAATCAACAGTATGAAGTCAGCTCTGTTACAGTTTCAAACACGAGACTATTACCCTTTGCCTGAAAGATCAGAGACAAATTACTATTTTTACTTTACATTCTCTTGATGAGGATAATGATAAACATCTGTCACTTTGCTGCTTAGCCAGTTAGGAATCTTATTGCAATCTGTAATTTAAAGAGAAAAAAAAAAATAAAAGGAAAAAAATACATGAACAAACTGCACTTTATATAGACAGCAAAGAAGAAAAGAAAGAGAATAGATGTCAAATACAGGGGAACTGGGAAGGGGGCATTTTTGGTCTGTAGTTACTTGGCTAAAATCTGCAGATATATGAGGGATGTATGATTTTTTTATTTCTTTGGTATTTCACAAGGAAAATTACCATTAGTTTTTCTTTAGACATGGAGGCTAAGGAAAGTAGTCTTTGCACTGTGACTTGGCTACATGTAGTTTATTAACAAAACGTTTAAGGTTTTTAAGGTAGTGTCTACCATTGTTACAGCGTTGAAAACCCTGTTTTCATCGAGAGCCCTTTCAGTGTCCTCCACAGTCACACGATTTTTAGGAAGCACAGCTAATTGTTTTTAAAGATCAGCTGCTTTTCCAGTAATTCACCCATACTTTTGAAAGTTCTTTTACAAACACTCAGTTTTGTTTCTAAATGGTACATTGGGTCTTATTTCTTAACAAAACTAGAACTTAACACGTCACAAACATTCCATTTCATTTAGCCTGGACTGACCAATCTGTAGTTTGAAAGGTTACAAGTGCTCTACCTGGCAATGCTGCGTGAGCAGAGGCAGACCCTGCACTAGGGCATGAAACCAGGAACCCCTTCTTGGCCCAGTTTCCTGCAGGGAGAAGCCTCTTTGGTGACATGTTTGCATATTTAGCACTAATGGCCTTTCACTGGTGGGTTCGATACTGATCTCAGCTGCTCCAGAAATCTTTAAAGCACCAGCCATGTGCCAATTTTAGCTAAAAGCTCTGTTGTAAATGGAGCTGTGCTGGCAGGGCTCTGGCTGATACATAGCTCGTTCTCCTTGTTGGCTTCTTCAGTTTTGCAAGTGCTTTCTGTTTCTTTGTGTTCCTCACGTCCAAGGCCAGGTTGGATGGGATACTGAGCAGCCTGGTGTGGGGAGCTGTCCCTGCCTGCAAGGCGGGGTGGAACAACATGAGCTGCAAGGCTGAAGTCAGAAAAGTCTTCTTTGAATTCAAAAAGCTTCTTCTTTTCCAACCAAAAGCACTTTGTGGTTCTATGATTTTATGCTTCTAGGTACCCACAGAAGCATACTCAGATACTCAGATTTAGATTTTACAGTTGGTGCTATTAATGCTTTGGCAGTTGGTTTCAGGGAGAAGTTTTATATCACAGTCTGAGGAACATTATTCTTTGTACTCTCTGGGTAGAAATTCCATTATTTTGGCATCTGCAAGCCTCAGACAGCAGTCGGATTTTCACCAAAAGGTTACTATTTTTCTTTTAGGTTTTCCTATATTTATACAGGCCAGACTGAGGCAAAGTATAGGCCTTTTAGCTTCCAGTTAAAGTTCCTGGTATTTAATTAGGTCAGCTGTTTACATACAAAGAAGTTTTTTTCTATCCAGTGAAAAAGAGACTTCAAATATATAATTCAGCCTTGAGCATTGGAAGCAATGATGTTTTTGCTGTTATCTTTTACAAACCCTTTGCTTATATAAGTGCTATTCACATCTAACAAGTCTGAGACTGAACTGCAACATTTGTCACAAATAAGTCAGCTTTAAATAACAAAGGTGGGTTTAACCCACAGAAGGGTAAAATTAAAAATCCAGACTTACAGTGCTGCTTTCTTGCATGGGTCCAGCTGGCTGAATGTGAATGGTAAAAAATTTGATAACTATTGCAGTAAGTGATCTGAAATAATTTATCGGTGGGACATTTACCACTGTGTATCTTTGTCTGAAAACTTTCTTTAACATAAAATTACGAATTTGCATGGAAATACGCGTGCTTTGTGCAAAAGGTCTCATTTGGCAGTAAAGGTCCAAATTTCATGATGCTGAACACCAATGTTAAATAATCCAAGACATATTTCATATTTCATATTTTAACCTGTGGATAGTCTTTGTATGAGTTATGTTGCTGGATTACTACAGTGTAAGTCCAGGGTTTTTCCCCCCAATATGTTTCAAGTTTACTTCAATCTGAAAGGCTTTTTTTTTTCTTCTTTGTAGACTGAAACTGAAGAGAATGGCCAAGCAGATAATTTTTCAATGGACCCCCAGCTGGAAAGACAGGTGGAGACAATTCGAAATCTTGTGGACTCCTACATGTCTATTATTAACAAATGTATCCGAGATCTGATCCCGAAAACAATCATGCACCTCATGATCAATAATGTAAGTAGCAGCCACAGTTGTAAATCAGTTCAACATGTCTGTCAGATCTCTCACTCTCAAACACACCTCTGAAACACAGCAGCAACAGCAGCTACTAAAGAGAAGAATTAATGTCACACTCGTGGGCAAAATATTCCAATATTCCACAGTACTTGGAAGTTCTGCAGCCTTCTTGAAGGCTGGCACACTGCCTTGAGTGCATATCCCAAAATCCTAAAGAATTAATTTAGTTCTTAATCAGAACATAAATTATTATTTAAAAGTAAATCAAGGTGGGGGTGGTTTTGTTTTGGTTTTTATTTGATGTCTTGCTTTTGATATAACAGGAAAAGGAATTGGGAGCTCCGTGTGGGCAGCCTGTGAGAGCAGTAGAGCAGAGTTGTGCTTCTTTGGTTTTCCATCTGCAGGCCTTTGTCAGGGTTCATAAAGCAGTTCTTATTCTGTTTGGGTTTCTTTATATTTTCAGGTTACTATTTCCAAGGAATAAATCTGGAAGCTTTGGACACTGTTGTTTAGATAAGCAGATGTGGTTGGTTGATTTATTGTGTGTGTCTTTCTTAGATCTGAAGATTATTTGGTTTAAAAAACTGCTTCGTGGTACCATTGTTTTTCCACTGCAGTGGGATCTCAGTGTTCACATCCTGGCAGAGTTCTGAATGGACCTTGTTGAAAACTAAGCTTCATATTAGTGCCACTGCTGCCATACAAATTACTGATGGGACCCACACAGCCCCTGCTAGTTCTGAGCTGCACCATTTCTGAGAGGTCATCAAACCAGTCAGCCTTTACCAGTGCAATGTGCTGTCAGGCAAATGTGATTAGGAGGTAGCATATACTCTTGACTCAGAGCCACCTCTGGCCTTCATCTGATGAATTTCATTAGCCCTGTGGAGTTTGTGTTGCACTTAAGAGTTAGGTGGTTGGACAGGAAATTTCAGTGGGATTTCCATGTACATTTAACACAAGCAGAATTTTTGCATGAGGGCAAGAGATTTTTCATTAAACTTCTTCGGGCTTAGGGGAGTCAGAAAGTAAGTAATGCTCTAGTCATGGGTGAGTTTTTACAAAAAACCATGGGAACAATGGAACTGCCTTTTTTTCTGGAAATCAGCCATGCTCTAGACTTCAGAAGTTGAGTGTGTGTCCTCACTACTCTTTCCAGATCATTGCTAGCAGCTCGCTGCTTTGACTTAGCCCATCTCCAGTGCCCTAGGAAAGGCTGGGGTTTAGCTTTCATTTCATAAACAGCAGAGCTCAGTGAGCGGTTGCTTTTGAAAGCTTACATTAAATTTTCTGCCACTCACCTCCTCATCTGGAATCATTTAGGGGTCTCTGAACTGTGTGCATCCCTCAGAAGTAGATTACTGTGAGATTTTGTGCTTTCAGTCTCATCAGCTGTTGGTGACACTGATAAAGCCTGCCAGGCTGGCACACAGAAACCACACACTTAAAATATCACCAATCTTTCAGCTGACCTCGTAGTCCCAAGCTGCATTTGGGCTTCCTAGTGAGCTGAGGCCTACACCTCCATCCTAGAGGTTAAATCTGTGGCAAAGAATCCAAACATTTTAAAGAACTGTGAAGACTGACACTAGAAGCATTAATGAATTTCTTTCCGTACAGTATAGGCATTAAAATACCATATTGAAAACAATAGGTTATATAGGAATTTTTAAAAATCAGGGCTATTGAAAAGAGAAAGAAATGGTTGAATCAAGAGTGCAGAACCCTGCCAAAAGGTTGTGCAAAGATCTGGAAAGGAGTGGAGCTGTGATGGAAGGTGGGTCCTGTGAAGTTGTGTGTGTTCCTTGGAGTATTCAGAAGTCCAACCCATCCACCAGGAAAGTGAAAACACCCTCCCTCCCCCTTAATCAACATATTCTGTATTTTCTGCTGCCCCATCATGTTGCCTCCAAAACTCTGGAAACAAATTGATCCCAAGGAATTTGTTTCCATGACAATTGCAACCTCCCAAGTTTTCCTAGAACTTCCTTTCCACTTTGTGGGCCCATAAACAAGTACTTAAAATTCAAGGAAAGTATCAGATTCAAACTCAGTGTACAGAAAATAATTACATGCTGTCCCTGAGTATATTTTGGGACCTAAGCCTACGTTGTTGTAGTCCAAGTGCATCCCTTGTTCTTCCCCTAGGGTGGATGTTGATTACCTTAAAAGAAAATACATTTACCACACAGAACTGCATTGAGTTACCATTACCAATTCAAACATGCCCAAACCAAAAACACACATGCAAGTTTGTGTTTCATAGTGCCTTGGTACCCTGGATTATACAAGAGGGGTGGTCCTAAGAGCAGTCAGTGTATGCTCCATACACAGGACTGATAGTGATCTCAGCTGAGGAGAAAAACTCCAGAGGACTTGTTACTGCCAAGCTGCGGGTCCAGGAACGAGTTGTGTTTGCATTTGAGGCAGTGCCATGTGTTGTCTTCCCACTGAGGAGGTTCCAAGCCCACCTCGCCCCATTTCAGAGTGCCAGGGCAGATTTGGGGCACTGGCATTTGAATGCTTGCTATGGTTCAGCTTTGACTGCAGGCCTGATGTCTGTGAAGGAAAATGTTTTAAACCATTCCTGTGAGTCTGCTTTCCAGAAAGGAGCAAACATGAGCAAGCATCACTTTCCCTTCCATTTCCAAGCTGGAGAAAGTGGCTCTGGTGGAAGATCTTCCTCCGTCTAGTACAGCACAGGAGGGCAGGAGGCTGATCTAAGATCCATCCTTAACACAGCAGTCTTCCCTTTCCAGAGGAGTTCAGAGATTTACTCAAATCCTCTGCCAGTGACAGACAGGGAGCTCTCATGATAATTGTCACAGGCTGATTTTTTTCAAACAGATATTTGTGGTTTAACAATGCCTTTACAATCAGCTCTGGCCTTAATCTAATTTTAGGACTTCTTTTTTTGAAGTGATGCCATTAAAATGCTCATTTCATCGAGCAGAATGTGATGCTGTTTAACTATGATATCTGTTTTTAATGTGGAGTTTTTGGCAATCACAAGGAAAGTAGTGTACTCTGGCTCTTGATCAGTACCATCTACTGGAAAACAGCATGAAACTCATGGAAAAATTTTGCAGGCTTTACTAAGAATTTGTGCATCTCCTGTCATACGTGAATGGGAAATGACAGCCAAGCCCAGGCAATATGGTTTTGTTTCCCTCTGAGCTCTGTCCTGGCTGCCTGCTCATTGCTGGTGACCAGAAAGGGTCCCATGGCTGTGCTGGCTCACTGCTCTCACTGACCTTGTCTAAACACAAGCATTGCCTTAGTCTCACTGTCAGGCTTTAAATCACAAAACTAGCACAAACCCATGTGCAAACGGAGCTCCGGTTTATGTAATCAGAATCCTGGGAATGTATTATCATCAGTATCTCCAGCTCAAAAAAGCTTTATGGAGCAAAGCACCAGATGAGAAATAGATCAGAATAGCAACAAGTCTCAAATGCAAGGATTTAGTAGGTCAGCAGTTGGTCTATTTACCACAGTCTTATTTAATCAGAGTACCTCTAGCTTTTTATGTCTCTTAATGTGGCCCAGGTTTCTCTAACCAGGGCAGGCATAGCAGGAAATCAATATAGTAAATTAGATTACTTGGAGACTTCTCCCTTCAGTTTGAATGTGTGTGGATGGGTTATTCAGAATCTGACAGACTTGCTGGAAATTCCAGACTTGCTGGAATTTATCCTACAGTAGGATAAATTCTTGCTAAGAAAGTAATTGACAGGTATGCCATAAACCCTGAAAATTCCCATTCCCTGGGGAATTTATATCTGATGGTACTACCGTTTACTTCCCAGCCAGCCCTTTAGAAATGGCCCAAAATGCCAGCTGGCTCCTGGGAGCTGTTGGGAAATGAAGTGTAAGCAGAGGTGTCACCTCAGAGATGCAGAATTGCAGCAGAATTGGTGTAAGGTAGTAAGAGAAACTGATTCAATCTCCTGCTTCCATTGATCTCCCCTGTGTTGCATCGTATTTTCCATAGACTTTTGTTTGTTTCTTTGGTGGTTTGGATTTTTTTTTTCTGTCTGATAAAACAGGTAAAAGAATTCATCAACGCAGAGCTGCTGGCTCACCTGTATTCTTCTGAGGACCAGAACACTCTGATGGAGGAGTCGGCGGAGCAGGCGCAGCGGCGGGACGAGACCCTGCGCATGTACCAGGCGCTGCAGGAGGCGCTGGCCATCATCGGGGACATCAGCACCAGCACCGTGTCCACCCCTGCTCCCCCACCCGTGGATGACTCCTGGCTTCAGCAGGCACGCAGGTGAGCAGCCTCACTGCTGGACTGCCATGGAAACCAGCACAGGCACTTGTGGTCTGATGTAAATGCACGGCAAGCGCCGTGGCGGAGAAAAACAATACATCTGACTCCATGTTCTCAGAAGGCTAATTTATTACTTTATTATACTATATTATATTAAAGAATACTCTACTATACTAAAAAATACAGAAAAAATACTTGCTAAATGCTAAAAAAATAATAATAAAAACTCATTACTCTTTTCAGAGTCCCAGCACAACTTGGACCTGATTGGCCAATAAGTCAAAACAACTCACACCAGAGTCCAATCAAGCAATCACCTTAAATAAACAATCTCCAAACACATTCGATATAAGCACAACACAAAAGAAACAAATGAAATAAGAATCGTTTTTCTTTTCTCTGAAGCCTCTTGCTACCTTTCAGCTTCCCAGGAGAAAAACCCAAGGTGAAAAAATCATGTTCAAAAATGTAAATGCCACTGTGGTCAGCCTGACTGTCTGGGGCACTGCCACTGTCTTTGTTTCTTTTTATTTAAGGGTGCGATTAAGTGTGTGAGATGGTATTTTGTTTGGATGTTTATTAGTTTTTATCTCTATTACAGTTTTATAAACTGTGAGTTCCACAGCACGTCACTCAAACAAACTAAAAATGTATTTCTTTTTCTATAAGGCTTTTTAAGGGTAAACTGTCTAATTAAGAAATGACACTTAAATTATTTTTACTTTTAACTTAATAACTAACTACTCGTGGCCTGTAATGTGGACTTTTTTTATTTAATTATACAATACTACTCAAACTTGTGAAGAAAAAGATGAAGAAGGACTAGATTCTGTCTTAAAACTTTTATCTTATCTTATATATATTACTGTATTCTAAAACTTTAAGTTTTCCACCATGTGATATCACACACTTCTACTCAAACTCCACACCCACAATCCCAGTTCTGTCATTCCATTTTGGAAGCTTCTCCACGGCCTCAGGTCAAATGCAGTGTTCTCTTGGGGGTCAGTGCCTGTCAGCACAGAAAATGTAAAATTCTCAGTGACCAGGATTCCAACAAGATCAAGAGCTCCCTCCCTGTCTGCCTTTTTGGGAAGATGCTCATCCAGGTCTTAATGACATCTGTGAGGAAAATCAAAACGTTTTCCCATATATAATATGGGAATATGTTCATATACATAAACATATCCACCTATTCAGTGGGTGTGTTTATGTGAGCACTAGACAGGATATTTGCCTTGCAAAAGACCATCCAGTGGACTTACAGCTTCTCTGATGCTTCAAGTAGCAGCTGCTTCTGTCACCTCAGTTTTGTATCCACTTGGCCTCCTTTTACAAGCTGTTATAATTCAGCATGTCAGGCTCCATGTCCTAGAAATTCCACTTAACAAAACATTATTAGGACTTGAATAATAAAATACGTTTTATTCACCTCTTTGCTCGTGTGCTGTCAGTGGGAAACACGTGATTCTTAATTGTACATGATCCTCTGACACTGACAGCAAAGGAAAATGCCAATAAAAAACATCTGTCGTAAGTTTTAACTTTTGTTTAAAGTAAAATACAATACATCAAAGAAAACCCAAAACCCGCACCCCCACCTTACTGAACTGTTAAAATCTCTGATATTTCACCAGATCACCTCCTCCAAGTCCTTCAACTCCGAGGAGACCTACCTTGAACAATCCCCCAACCAGACCTTTATCTGGCCGAGGACCCGCTCCTGCCATTCCCTCTCCAGGCCCTCAGTCGGGGGCTCCCCCAGTCCCGTTCCGCCCGGGACCTCTGCCTCCATTTCCCAGTGCTGAAGGCCATGGAGGACCCCCCCAGGTTCCCTCTCGGCCCAGCCGGGCTCCTCCCAGCGTGCCAAGGTAAGAAGTTTGGTGTTCCTGGTGGTGCCATGGTTCTCTCCCTCTGGCACCACAGACAGACTCTGCACTGCTCTGTGGGTGGGAAGGCGAGCGCTGCTGCTGAGAAGGGCTTGTAGCAAAGCAGAGCTGGGCATTCCCTGCACGGTCAGGGGTGTCTGATGGAACCACTTTTAGCACATACCCTGTTTGAAAAGATAGGAAGATTTTTTCATTTATAAAAGTTCTAGTCAGTCAGTTGGAAGACCCTGATTTGCTCACATTAAGAACCCCAGTTCTGGTTGTGTTGTACCCTTATAAGTGACCAGAGGGAGAGAGAGAGAGGTTGCCTACCCCCAGGAGGAGAGGGGCAGGGGTACAGCTCCTCACTTCTGCCCTTCTGAACCCTCACCAGAGGAAGCAAGGGCTCTCCTGGGAGAGAACGAGCAATTCTTGTAGAACTAGTGGAACAAACTGGTAGGAGTCTGATTCTTGTCCTGCAAAGGCAGTAATTTCCAGACAGTTGGAAGCCGTCCCTGATTGTCTGACAGAGTACATCATATGGTACCAAGCAATTAGTTAAGGAACAAGATTATCTTCATTGCATTATTTCCTTTCTTTCTCAGGGCTTTGTATTTATAAGGACCTTTTAAAGTAGCTTTGCATATTGTATAATTTTCTATGGCATTGACTGCTTTTTTATATGTTATATGAATAGAATGTCCTTAATGTTTATTTTCACAATGTTGTAATACACTTAATCACACACACACACATACATATATATATATATTTCAAAACCTCTGATTCTGAAGAATTCATTAACTTTCTAAATTATGAGAGGCGTGGGCAGATAAGGCAATGTTGGAACAAAGGGGTTTCTCCCTTTTTGATAAATTAGCTGTTACATTGAAAGTACTCACAGTTTGGGAAAAAAAAAGAGCCAGCTAAATAGGAACTAAAACGTGCACATTTTCAATTTTAAAGATGGTAATTGAGAAGAGAAGCTTTGGAGAAGAATTTTCCTTTAAATAGGTGAGATCTGTCATAGTTGTCAGTAACTTAAATTTGAGGCTCAGTGTTTCTAATATAATTACCCTTTATAATAGAAAGCATAAATAAATGAGGTATATCAAAGGAAGGAAGTATTTTTATATATTTGCTATGCAAAGGGCGTTGTTGCATCAATGTCCAGCCATGAAATACTCTTTCACCTTAGTGAATATCCTGTAGCTTGCAGCAGGGACCGCTGGGGAGAACCTGGAATTGCCTTCCAAACTTTGCGCTGGAAGGGAAGAACCCAAGGACCATCCCCTTGCTGGGAGAGCCTGGGGCTGAGCCAAAGGGTGCTGGCCCTGCTGCTTCCTCTGTGCCATCAGAGGCCACATCAGTGGGGTGCAGGGCTGAGGTGCAGATGTGCCAGCTGTGCCACCAGAGAGAACCATGGCTCCTGTCCCCTGCCCCGCAAACAGCGCGTCTCCTTCCCCTGCCCGCCGCGGTTGTGCATGGACGCTGCTTTCCCAGGGTGCCTTGCCAAGAGCATGTCTGCTGATCATCTTCTTCATGCCAAAGGGATAGGTGGGATGGAGACCAGAAAGGAATTTTCTAGCACGCAAAAGACACGTGGGTAAGCAGCTTGGGAACGCCTCAGTCCGGGACTGCCACTGGTGGCATGAAAAGCAGTGGCGGACAAAGGAGGTCAGTGATTTTCAAATACTGTAGCTGGATACAGAATTGAATGTGAGACTGCCTGACATTTTTGTGGAAAAAAATAATCTGCAATACACATCTTCTGGACTAGATCCTAGTTCTCTCTTTTAGAGCTATGAAAGCCTCAGACAGAAAAAATCTCAACTGCTAAAAAATGAAGGAAGGGTTTGCCATTCTGCTGAAACTTCAGGTTTCTTCTGCTGACTAAACTGCGAGGGAGGAAATCCCAGGGAAGGGGCTGCAGGGGAAATCACCTGAGGGGGGGACAGTGTGGCCAGCTCCTGCACCTATTAAATGTTTCTTTTGAGCCCTGGAATTTCAGCTACGCTTGGTCTGGTTTTAATAACAGCCTTTGCAGGATCATAGGAAATTGACTCAGAAAATGGGTCTGAGATATTAAAAGGGGGAAGAAAAGAGTTTTGAGGAAGAGTTCTCGTGGAAACTTGAGCTTTTTCTGTGACTTATTTTTGAACTGGGGCGCTGTGCTCTGACTGTTCCACCACCATTTTCTGCAGCGATTCCTTGAAGTGTTGGGATCTCTCTTATCTAGGGAAATAGTTTAGCTTCCTGAGAAGAAAGCAGTATTTTTTAAAGTTTATCTCCCTTTCCAAAGGAGTTTTCTGTTGCAGGCCCTATCCCTGTCATATGCAGCTGAAAATCCTGACATGCTGAAGAAATACAAAGTTTCCATTTTCTCCTTTTCTGCCTTAAGATAAAAAGATCATTTTTAGGGGTAAGACTTGGACTGTCCTTGTCCAATGAGCAGATTAGCACACGTTTGATGTGGAAAATTTGGCACCTTACTGTGAGATACAGCCCTTCTTTAAAAACACAATTTTTTTTCTTCTACTTTATTATGATTTATCAAAGGAATTGTACAGAAATGGTGAGCTCTCGGCATTTTCTCACTGTTCCTTAATGTACAGGGAAAGGAAGACTTAGGAGAGCAGGAAATAATTTTCTTCCCTGCTTCACTCTGATTCTAAAGCTGGTTTGGGTTATGTGCTCTGAATATTTCTGCAAGGAAACAGAAACTATTTGCATGATACATGCCTCTTTTAATTAATCCCACTTGAGGTGGGTGGATCTCTCCCAGCAAAGCCTGTGAGTAAAGGCCCCTGGCTTTAAGGGCTTGATGCCAAAGCATATATGATTTGTGAAATATTCCCCACTGCCAGAATCTGGATTATTCCCCCTCTCTCTTAAAAGGCTTCAGTAGTATTTTGAAAGAAAATGCAGCTGTGTGCTTGCCGTGGTAGGATGGCTTTAAGCAGGCACTAGAAGCACTTGAGCTCACCCTGATGTGTGTTTGCCTGCCTGTGTGGAAAGCCTGTTCTTGACCAATTTAAGTTCTGCTGTGGATGCCTGATTTTTAGCTTTTAAATGTCCTGAATGTGAATCTCAGCTTTGCCACAAGGAAAACAATTGAATTGGAACTGGTTTTTCTCTTGGCAGCAGAGCCTGTGGTGTTTGTGGGGGAGGAAGGGTGCTGCCCTTTTCTCCCTGTGTCCTGCTACTGTGGATTCACCAGGGCTTTCCCAACAAAGCCCTGGTTTGGAACCAGGAGACGGTTCCTGACTTTGTCACTGAGACAAAGGTGATCCCACAGGAGGTGAAACCCTGGAGCACGTGTGTCACCCTCAGGCAGGCTGGGGCTGCTCCCCAGGGGCTGGGGCTGGTCTTTACACATGTGGCAAGTCCTGGGGAGAAAATTCACTTGTGCTGCTCACACACAGTCCCTGCAATTTACTTCCGCCCACAGGCAGCCAGCAGGGAAGGGCTGGGGCAGCTCTGCAGCTCCCCTTTGTTATGCCACCAAGGCTAATTCCATCACCTGCTGTGCTGGTAGCTAATCTACCTTGTAAGCCAGCATTACATATTTCTGCCATACTGGCAGGAAAAGGTACTTTTACCTGACAGTAATTGCAGTTAGAAATTCGCAGACAAAGTCAGGAGCATTACTGCCTGACGTCTCCCAGCCCACAGGCTCCCACTCAACTCTTTGGTTGCCAAATATCAACCATTCACAAAGTTTTCTCTGATGGATTTTTACGGATTAGAGTTCTTTGAAAAGATTTAATGAAATGTCTAACCCTGTGCATTGAATGATAAGGGGGTTTTGTGCAAAAATTGCACATGATCCTCTAAATAAAATCTGTCATAGGGCATAGGCATATAAGGCCAGAAGGGTTATCCTGCCTGAGCCTGGGAATCTTCTTTCTCCTGAAAGTTTGACCTTGCAGCCTTAAAAGCTTACTACTGTATTTTTTAATGGAATATTAATTGTAATCAAATAGTCATTGCACCAAATTCTTCTGGCAGGATGAGTGAGAGCCCACCTTAGAGTGTTTGCATGCTGACTTGGATGATCTTAATCTGAACACCCAAGTAGGAGAGCACAGCTCTCTGTCCTCTTTGAATGCATGTTTGGCAGAAGTTATATTCAAAAAGTATAGTCTGCAATTAGGATTGTTTCATGCAAGCAAAGAGACAAAAGTGTTACATGGACTGAATTCAAATTCCTGCTGAACCTCAGGAGAAAAGAAAGCCAAAGAATAATTTAATTTAATTCTGCATCTCATGTCTGTGATCAAAAGAATATACAGCTACATGGACAAAGCCAGAGCCCCTCCCAGGGGCGACACTGCCCTTCTGTAGTCAGTATGTTTCCAGCTCTGCCTGTCTGAGGACCCCAAAATCACAAGACTTAGGAGAATATCAGTTATTATTTCTGTGATTTCTGCCCAGAGGGGGACAGCCCTGTGTAATTTGTTACCAGTCTAATGTACATTTCTTGTTGAAATGCACACCCAGTAATATGTTACTTCTGCTGCCGGCTGCTTCAAGCAGCAGCAGACTCCATTTATTTTCTCTTATCTCTTAGAAGGATGCTCTGCATTTTCCCCTCCTCCACTGGGTCCTTTTTCCCTGTTTTCCCCTTTTTTCTCAGCCTTTCCCTCTCTGTCCCTTTCTTGACCATCCTGTTTGCTTCCTCTTTCACCTCGTCCTTTCACTCTGTTTCCTGCCTGGTACATTTGTCTCCTTTCCCCATGTATTCCTTCCTTTCCTTCTCACCATCTTGTCTCAGTTTCTTTCCAACTTATTCCTTCCCTGCCACCTTTGTAAATCTGTCACCTTGCATTTCTGTCTTTTAGAGTTTTTCAGTTTTCAAGCAATAGAATGCAATATTTGGCAGTCTTTCTTAACAGCAGCCTGGTGGCAGTGGCTGTGACACCCATGAGAAACACGAGCTCCTCTGCTTGGGGCAGTCACACTGCCAGGTGCAAACCTGGGCTCATCTTGCAACTTTGGTCATGGGATAGAATCAAACAATAGAATCACAGAATCCTTTGGTTTGAAAGGGACCTTTAAAGGTCATCTAGTCCAGCCCCTCTGCAATGAAGAGGGACAACAGAAGCACTGAAAGAAGGAGCATTCTGCATGGGGATAAGTATTGGAGGGGTTGGCCAGAAAGAAGGTCCCAGCAGGTTGTAAAAACATGTAAAATGTCACAATACAGCAAGTCTGGCAGTTTCATTGTAATTCTGCAGCACAAACCTTATGAGAGATTTGGAATGGCATTTGCACAGAACTGATTCTTCAGCTGCCTGAGCTGTAATGCCATGAGAGATACAGGAGAGTCTTCACTTCTGCTCCAGGAGCTTCAGTGATTGCTGCCCCTAAAAGGATGGCTCTCTTTTAGACTGGCAGTAGGATTTTGTTGCTGCCTTCCTTTATATTCCTCTCCCCCAGATGACTGTCCTGAAGATTGTGGAAAACAAAGTTCATGAGATGCCAGACATTACAGCCTGTGTGCCATGTCTGCTGCCACTGACTCTTAACCTTTCTCAGCATCTCCCTCCATCAGCCAGAGACAGGCTGTCCATATCTTCAGTGGCCCAGGAATTTTCTGATGAGCAGTTCACTATGGCAGTTAATAAAAGCATCTGAAGAATCACTTGTTCTGCATAGAGTTGAGATTTGATCTACCTACTGCATCTCAGGTAGCTGTAATCATCTTGAGTATTGTTCCTGAGCTACTTGCTCCTGCTTTATTCAACAAAAAATTGTTTTAAAACAAAGTGACATTCAACTAGGACTGTTGCAAGTCACTTTAAAAGGTCAGCAAAGAGGATCTGGCAGTGAAATGGCTTTTCAGCACTCTTAGTGTAGACCAGAGCTATGTGATGGGGAAGGGTAAGTAAAAGAGAAGCAAGAGGGGGGAAGACAGAAAAACAAGGAACCTGAAAAGCATCAAAAAAAGTGATTCTGGAATAACGATGATGTTGCAAGTGCAGTCCTCAAACATAGTAGGAGTGTCAGCTGATGCACTGAATGAATTTTAGCAAAAATTTGAGTTTGGTTTGGTTTCGGTTCTTTTTTTTCTTCCTTAGCATTTTCTCTCTCAAGATACTATTAACAGAAGGATGTGGTTTTATTTGTAACATCTCTCTACCTGAAGAAAGAGAGTGAAGCAACAGCAGTTGTTTGACAGAATACAGGAACTGAAGATGAGTTTTGTCCCGATAAATGATTTAGTTTCATGACGGAGTGGTTTAATAACAGTTGCCATTAAGACATTGCAGGATTAGAGTGATGGTGTTGAGCAGGGAATTCCTGCCTTGTCTGAGAGAGTGGGCGAATAGCAGTGCATTTCTAGGCTGCCTTATGCTAGAAGAGAAAACACCTGAGAGTAAACAGAGAGAAACAGGCATGATTTGAACTTCCTGCACCTGCAGGCATCTTGAAAGGCTGTCTTGAAACTCTCCTGTCCCCTGCCAGCTGTGTTGGATCAGTAGTGAATGAGGGCACTCCATGGCTCCACTAACAACACTGGTAACCCCATTAGTTGGCATCATGGACAAGAAGAGGTGCAACTCCAGCTGGAGGTGACAACCAGGACATTTTCTCCCCTTCTTGCACCAAGGTAAGTAAAGAGGAGAGAGGCAACAAGGCAGAGGAAGGTCAAAGCTGAGTAGGAAGGAAGAACAGAGATGTATTCAAAAGGGGTTCACACTGATGGCAAACAGTGCAGCTCACACAGAGCAGGGCACAGGTCCTGAGCTGCTGTGAAAAGATCAGATGTTCTTCCTGCTGATTTTGTGGCCCTTCTGTTGTCATCGTCCATGCACAGAACAGCATTCTGAACGCTCCCACTCAGCACTCCTAACTTTCTCTTCTTCATGGCCAGCTGTGACCCTCTGGGCCATCCTAAGCCAGGATTTCTGAAAGGTTGGGACAGTATTCCACAGATGCACTGCACACTTGCTTACTTGACATGTTCCCTGCTGAAGGCAAACAAGAAAACACAGTTTCTTAAGAATAATCGTCTGTCTCGGTCTCTCAGTTGAATTAATTTTGTGTTTATTTAAGCTGAGCTTTTCATATGACACATTAATTCCCTGAAATGACTAATTTGAAAATGCAGTGTTCACATAAACATACAATATATTTGTATGTGTGTGTGATGGACGTTGATTTATTATGGTCATATAGAAAACATAGCTTGAGTTGTAGATAATAAATTATTCTGCTGGAACATCATATTTTGGACCACATTGCCTCTGAAAGGAGTATCTGTATTAAGTTAAATCACACACAGTGGAACCTCACTAACCCTAGTGCTTTCAAACAGTGTAAGCCTTTGAATTCATGGAGATTTATTCTGCTGCCAGTGTAGTGGTGGCCAGTGGAAGGACACATTCTTCCCATTCACTTTTTGTTGTTTCTTTCAGTTAAAAGAAATAGCTGTTTGATAAAACAGCATAACCTAATAACCTTAACTTGTTTATACTGAAGAAAAAAATTCTTCCACTGAGAGAGCACTGTGCAGCAGGGTCATTTGCAGTTTTGGGGTTCAGCTGTAGGGACAGCTGAGGCAGTCCCTGGCAGTACAGTCTGAGCATAGCCCTCCGTGCTTTGTAGAGCCTGAGCTCAGCTGGAGAACTGCTTCAGAACTAGCAGCCACCCTCAAAAGCTGTGCTCTGTGCCTGAGGGCTGCCCCTCCTGACCTGCCTGACCATAGTGATCCTGTAGGCAACGCTTACTTACAGACATTTTGTGTTCAACAAAATGACATTTTCCAGTACAGAAAGAAATCTGAGCAATTTTCTCTCTCTTGGACCATTCCACTAGGCTAAGGGAGCATCTCAGGCAGATATTCCCCAGCTCCTTTCACCTTTCATCACCACTCCATGCAGCTTCTCATTTTCCCCATGATCACCATCTCCTCCTGATCCCTGTCCATGATTCCTACTTTACTCCTCCTAATGTCATCATCCTTTTTCTGCTTTTCCTGCTTTGTTATGACCTGTGTCACCAGGACCAAGTGCCTTTCCTCCCCCTGGCTTTCCCACTTCCACTCCCAAGGTGATGTTTGGGAGACTCTGCAGCAGCTGTGCTGCATTTGCTGTAGGACAGAGTTTAAGCCTGCACAGACTGAAGACTAATTATGTCTACAAACCTAATTTGTTTTTGAAGCATGATGGGTACAGTACTTTCACTTCTGGTTTGGATTGTCCTCCAGATCCTGAGGCTGATGGAGGTCGAGAGATGTCATACAGAAGTTAGGCTGACACAAGAACCAGAAAGAATAGAGGGTGTAGGTCTCTCAGGATCTCACTGAAACAGAGAAAACCAGAGAAACAGTACAAAAATACTATCAGTCACAGCATTATAACTTTTTCAGGAAAGCTGCTTAGTTCTCAGGACCAAGCTACTTAGTTCTCTAAATAATCACCCAAACAGGAAACCAGATTTATTCCTCACCTGCAGTAAGCCACTGCGCTAACCATATGTGTCACATTCCAGGTTTGTTCTGTCACCTAAAACAAATTTGCCTGCAGTCAGTCTTAAAGCTGCTTAGAGATTTGAAGTATTTTCTTGTTAAATTCTACAAAGACGATGTCACGTATCGGGGTACTCTGAGAGGGCTGCGTTATGGGGAAACCAGGATGATGGAAAAGGGAGAGAATAATGGGCTTCTGTTCGCAGCTTCAGATCTATAGGATGTATTGTAAAATAGAGTTCTGTTCATGCCTTCCACGAGTGTTCTCTGGTGGTCACAAGCAAGCAAGAACGTCAAATATAAGTGGAAATGAAAGCCTTTTATTTCGAAGTCCTCTGGCTGTGCTATGAGAAGCCATCTTCGAGCGGGGCCTCCCATGGTAATTACAGCCATGCTTTACTGAAAGCACATTTTGTGCGCTCCGTGTGGGGAGCGATAGGACTTCTCAAAAGGCAAAGGCTCGAAGAACTCCCATATGTTTCTGATCTAATTTTAAGTCTAGACTTGCTTTATTTAGTTTCTTTTGCTCGGCATTTGCCTAGCTAAAGCTTTTAGGAGTTCTTTTAAAACTGGAAACATGGGGGGGGGAGTGCGCACTGCTAAGGTTAAAAATAAATGTAAAAACTTTTCCTTTTTTAAAAAGTTTTTGCACGGGGGTAAGAGCTCCCCTCTGTTCAAAACCCCACTGAGCTCTTCAAAGGAGAAGTCTCTGCAGCAACATCAGGGAGTTATTAAATACATACTTAGTCCACAATTTTCATTGGTAAATTCTTTATGTCTGCTTAATGTGTGCTAGTTAGAAGTGATTCTTTTTGCAGACTCGTTTACTCAACCCCGGGGGGACCTATGATCTCCTGCCCCTTTAGCACTAACTTTTACAAACAGTTAAAAAAAAAAAAAAAAAAAAAAAAGGCAGCAAAACAAATACCAACAACCCCAAAGACCAAGACAGTGAGTTAAACGGGCCAGGCAGCGGGACACAGCCCGAAAACGGACAAGAGCCAGAAGGGTTTCCCGCAGCACTGCCGTTCCCCTCGGAGCTTTCTCCGGGCCGGGGCCGCCCCGCGGGCTCCGCTCTGCGGGCGCTGCCCGGCTGCGATAACCGGGACAGACCCGGCCCGCGCCGTCTGCGCCGCTATCATCCGCTGGCCTCAGACTAAACATTGAACTGGGCTTAGTCACATATTTACTCACTGCGATGGCAGCTAGCGCGGAGCAGGCCTGCGGGGGAGGCTGTTTTTGCCCGGTTTCCCCCGGCCGGCCGCGGGCAGGCTGGAGCTCCCCCTGCCGCTCTGCAGGCCCGCTCCTCGGCTTGCCGGGGCGCCGGCGGCTCCCGGGCCGAGCCCACACTCGGCTGCTTCAGGGCTGTGCTCGGTGCAGCTGCCCCGGAGTTGGTTGCTGGCTCTCTAGGTGGCCCAGGCTCATGCACCGCTCCTGGGGCTCCCGGCCACTGCTTCGGGCGTGAAGGAGCCAGGGAGAGACAACAGACACGAGGCTTGGCCTCGCCTCTTGTTTTTGGGGTTGAGATTCCTGTTAGGGGGTGAAAAACGGTCTGAGTGCTACTCCCAGTGTAGAAATGGTCACGGAATGATTTGTCACCTTGACAGGGAAGTTTAGGGCAGGTAACTTCAGGGCTTGTTCTTTCCTTCACTTGCACTCGAGCTCCAGCTTGCTGATGCCGAGTGCCAGTGGCAAAGGAAAGGGAAGTCTGTTCCCCAGGCTGAGCCCCTGCGCTCTGCCCAGGGCCTCGGGAGCACGGTCCCCCTTCCTGCACTGCACCGGGAACTGCAGATATCCCAGGAGACCGCCAGCAGCAGGGCTGGAGGGACACGCTGCTGCTGCAGCTCTTTTCCCCAGCGCTGCCTTTCCCAAACATTGCCCCTCTTCTAGGAGACTCTGCAGGTGGAGGTCCTGCTGCCCCAGTCTGGTGTGGAGGGTTCAGGAGCTGGGAGTGCACGGGAGGCAGCTGAGGAGGGCTCTGCCTGCTCCTCACGGATGTGCTGCCCATGCCCACCGGGAGGACACACGGGAGTTTGTGTCACAGCATCCCAGACACACGTGGGAGCATCCACAGGCGGGTCAGAGCATCCGCAGGCGGGTCAGAGCTCCCCGCGCTGAGCCCTCTGTAGGGCAGTGCCACAGGGACAAGGATGGGTGGTTCGGCAGCAGCTCCTCATCACAGCATCCCTTTGGGGAAATCAGCTTCTCCTGAAGTGCTTGGTGCTCTGCAATGGGAAAGAGCTAATGGGGAGTTCTTCCCTTCAGGTCTGTACTGGGCTTGAGGGGAAATTCAAAGTAGCGGTCAGGGTGCAGTAACAGCCCTGGTTCAAGGGGGAAACGGGGCTGGGGCCTGACGGTGGTTCAGGTTTGGTTTGACTGATTTTATCCAGGAAATCCTCCCACTGTGCTCTCCAGTTTCTGATCCTGCTGTGTTAAATGGCAATTTGGCTAAATGGCATTATTTGAATCCAGTGGGCTGCGTTTAACCTGGTATTAAAATGCATGTTTGGGCTTTTAAATTTGATATGAAGACAGCTGTATGCATTTTCCCTTGTTTGTCAATTGCATACATATGATACGATGTTTTCAGTGAGCACTAAACAATGCAATGTGAGGCATTTCAACAAAGGAATAATTTAATGCAACCCAGCAGAAATGCAGAGCCTTAGAAGTGGTTCTTTATGAAACTACAAATTTTGGAAATGGGTCCAGAAGACCTACACTGGAGCAACACAAGAAACAATAGTTAACACAGTAACATTTTTCCTGTAAGAAAAATACACCATGAAGAAATTATATTTTCCCTTTTTTTTTTTTAGTTTGTTGATTTACTTGAATGCTTTAGTTGGCATATTTTGTATTTGTTGCATGGTAGGGATTAAAATTCTCATTTCTTCACCAAAAGAGAATATTGTCGCACAAGATGCACTTTGAGCCAAACGAGATTTTTTTTTGTCAAGTGTAAATTTGTCTCACATATTTTGTTCCAGTTCAAAGAAAATTAACACATTGTTACATTCTTTTCATCTTCAGTTTAGCTTTAGCAGAATGAGACACATTTCCTTCCTAATCTTCTTCAGAGCCACAATTGTCCCTGCTTGCACAGGTGGAGGATGGGTTAGGAAGGGCTGCACATTTGTTGGGGCAAATTGTTAATTAATTTATTATTATTATTGTTATTAAAAATTATTAATGAGCTCTATTGGAAATTATGGGAACCAGCCTCAGCTCCCACCTTGCTCAGAGTCTGGGTGCAGCCATGGGCTCTCCTGGTGATCTGGGCTGGGTTAAGGAATAGAGAGAGAGTACCTGGTACTTCCTGCTAAAGAAAGGGAGCAAAAACACCCTGTAGGACATGGATTGGGATAAATGCAGCAACAGAGCACTGCTGGAGGCTGCTGGACAGCTGGGTGGGGGAGCAGGCTGGCTGGCAGGAGCTGTTTATCCCGCACACCGCAGTGCCAGGCAGGGCTGTGCGAGCTGCTGCAGGCAAGTGTCAGTCAGATTCTGCATGGGCAGAGGTGGAATGGAGCATCAACAAAATACTCTTTTGTTGGAATTACCTCCACACAGCCCTGAGTGGACCTTCCTGCACACAAAAGGTAAAGTGTTACATAGCTACCAGAGGGACTGGGTGTTATCCTTGGTGAAGGGAGGGAGGGAGGGATAAGTGCCAGCCTGGACTGCAGGTAGGATGTGATTGGAGATCACACTGCTGCTAACTCTTGCTCTGGGATCTCTTATCAGAGGATGACACAGTCCAAATTAAAATGCAGGGGTTGCAGTACACAGGAAAATCGAATGAAGGCACCTAAGTCTTCCCAAAAAAATCTGTGACTCCAAAGCACTTCCTGAAGTTGATAAAAAAATGCATTTGTGGTAAATTAATTAATCCAGCAGCCCTGGCCACGACTGGCATTTTCAAAACTGGCCATTGATACAAAGCCTCAAAATGTGCCTCAGATTCAGGCACATTGATAGGACTACAGTCTGCCCAGGTATGCAAGAAGCTGCGGATTTTCCTACTCCTGTAAAGCAGACCTGAAGTTGCTGCAGGCTGCTTTCCCCAGTCCTATTGCCTGCTCTGAAATGTGCCTGAAGGTCTGCTCTGTGACTGTCCAGGCTGGAAGTGACCCCTAAAACCAGGGAATAACGACCCTGCCCTGCTGGTTTGCGTGGCTCCAGAAGGCAGTGGTGTGTGCAGAACGCCCAGGCCGTGCCCAGTGGTGGGTGAGAGGGTACAGCATGGCAGAAATGGCAGAGCCATTTCCTCCTTCCTTCCTGCGGATGCTCAGGGGTGTCTTGCTTCAGTGCGTGGTAGTAGGATTGTTGTGTGTACAAGCACGTGCATGTCCATGTCACAACAGCCAGAGGTGTGGGCTTGTGCTCAGTGTTTGTGCTCATTGTTTCTTCTCTCTCTCTCTCCAGTCGAAGACCGCCCCCTTCACCTACTCGGCCCACTGTAATCCGCCCGTTAGACTCCTCCCTGTTAGACTAAAAGGAGTTTCTGGCATGTCACTCGTTGTTAACCAAATATGTGGAAACAAATTGCTTGGTAACTGTCACAATAACCAGTGTATAGTCGCATGTATGGACATCTCTAGGCAAGTAACCAATTTTACTGATATTCTCTGTCCATTCTGCATTGTTTATGAGGTCTTCAATGTTTGGGGAAGGTCTGTGTTGCCTTGACTTTTCCTTCTGCAATAACTGATGTTAGCTAACTTACTGACACATATCTCCACCCAGCCAACTGTGCTCACAGTCCTCTACAGCAGCTGGAGGGCTTCACTCTGTGTGTCTTTGTGCATGTGTTGATTTGATCTGCTGCTTTTTTTTCTCTCTTACCTGAAAGGAATCTTGCTTTTGTTTGTACCTTCCAGGTTTTCTATTTTCTCTTGTAATGGCTAAACCGGGCAAAGAAAAGCCATGTGGTTTCTTACCAAGCTCTTCTGAAGGCCCCACACTTCCAGGTCTTTCTTGCAAGAGGCTTGCTTCTCCTATAAATTCTCCTTATCCAAAATTTAGTTCTAAGGAATGTTGTTAAACGAGCAGGGTGTGGGTAGGACAAGGCATGTTTTGCTTTATTCCCATGCTGGCAGCTGCCATGCCAGGTTGGTTGGGTTGGTGAGAAACAGCCTGGGGTGCCCCAGCTCACAGGGCTCAGCATGGAGATCACAGCCAGGAGGGGACAGGGGTGTGACACAGCAGCGTGTGCCAGCTCCCTCTGTCCCTGCTCACTCTCCTGCTCCCACTGCGCTCCTGGAGCTGCTGGAGGGGAGTGAGTGCAGGGAAATGAGCTGTGTGCAGGATCCAGGGAACTGAGCACTGCTTTTGGTCCCTTTGTGACCCAGAAGGACACAGACACGTGCACAGCTGGGCGTGGGGCCCCCCTCCTGTGCCCACCGTGGGAGCTCCAGCCTGGGCTGGCAGCTGAGCTTCCCAAGGGCCAGGTTTGGATGTGAGATATTTGTGAAATTTTCACATGCCAGTCAGTAAAGTGTCCCTGTGTCCCCTGTGTAAAGATTTTCTTTCTGCATTACATGGTCCTTGCACACACCTTGGTTTACTGTTGCTTTATCCAGCTAAGTTCTGGGAAGTGCTCAGCTGTGCATCCTGGGTTATTTTAGCAGCTGCTCACTTGCAGAGGTGCTCTCTGCCTCTTGTTTTGCACGTCATAAATTAATGCATTATAAAAACCTCTTGTCTTAACTGCATTACTTCACTTTAAACACTTAGAGCCAGTGTCACCCTTAAAGCTTAGAACTTAGTGAGTTAACAGAATGAAACTAGAGAGGAATTTGGCCTTGTTCCTTCAGAAAATATTAATTGCTGTTATTAAAATTATGGTTACAGATCCCTTGGCAAAGCAATTGGTGGTTTCAAAGGCCCCCAGTACAATCAGTCTAATAAATGTATGTATTGAGACTGCTTGTAGGGCTCCAGTATGCTGTAGCCCCATGGTTAGGAAGAATCCAATCAAAGAGCCACAACAAATGGGGATTTAGCCTGTTAATTCCCAGGCTGCTGATTAGCCGTGCTCACCAGTGTAGCAAATCATGTTTCAGCCTGCAGAAGAGAGACGAGCTTGGGAAAGCATCGTGATTTGTATGTTAGCTTCACTTTAATTTCCTGTCAACCCCATCCTTGTGACACATGCCTGGGGAGTCTGGAGGTCACATGCAAAGATGGAGTTTGTCAGAGCCCTGGATCCTGGTGATCTCAGCAGACTGCTGGTGTTTGTTTGGGGAGCAGGTCCATGTCTCCAATGCCAAGTGCACAGAATCAGCTTTCAAGGAAAAGAAAAGTTTGAAAACACAACCACAGTCATACTAGTTTTCACTACAAAAAAGAAAACAATTTTGATGATTCTTCTTGTCTTCTACACAGCTTTCCACTGCTTAGTGCTCTCTGCTGTAACCTGTGCTGCATCTGTTGGATTTATTTTTGTAAATAGCCACAATAGCCCATATTGTTGCCTTGCCAGCACTCCTGTATATCCAAACAGTTTATCAGAACTCTGTTACTGACTGGCAGCTGCCTGCTGATGGGAAGCCAGGTTTAATGCCTGGGCCACAGAGATCACTGATATCACTTTGATCTCAGAATATCAAATTATCATACTCACTTGGTGATAGAAGACCAGGATGGATGGGTCTTCCACCTTCTAGTGGAAGGTGTCCTGCTCATGGCAGAGGGCTTGGAACAAGATGAGCTCCATGGTCCCTTCCAACCCAACCCACTCTAGGATACTGCAAGGCCACGGTCTGGGTTTATCCCACCACAGCCCAAGGACTCAGCTTAGTTGTCTTTTGTCCAGTGGGAAGAGCATGACCCCCAGGAGGTGATTCAGGCCTGTGTGGCTGCAAGGGACACGAGGGCAGTGCTGGTGAGTCAGGAGCCTCAATTACATGGCACAGCTCCTGGCCTAGAAACGTGCTTTTAAATGCTCTCTACTTGAGACTCCCAAATTTAATGACTGTTTCTGCCAAGCATAAGGGAATAGGTGGCACAACTGAGCACTGTCCTTTATTCTGCCCCCAAGAAACTTATTTCTCAGCAGTAATACTGAATTGTAAATAAAGCTCTCAAGGGTGGATTTACCCAAAAGAGGAGGAGGAGGCAGTAAGGCGTCAGTACCATCTGGTCCTGTGCTTGATGCTGAGGGTGCAGGACACAGCTGCACAGCCCTCCTTCCTCTGCATCCTCATTCAGATGTCATCTAAATCCGGCCCTGTGCCCTAAATGCAGCACTTTTAGGTGTGCAGGTTAATAAAAAACCATGAGCATGAATCCAGGGTTTACTCATTTCACCTCTTCTTGCGTATGTGCTTGTGAGAATAAACAACGTAAAGTTGTTTCTAGGAAAAACACTTGAATGCTTCCCAAGGAATTGCCACATCTAGTTGAGTAAGTACTGTCCTCCAGCCTTGGCCCACTTCCTTCTGCTGTAGAGTGCCTGGAACGGGTTTGTTTGTCCCACTTACTCCTGATGCTGGCGAGTCCCGTCCATCCTGTCCCTTGTTCTTAGAGGAGCAGCCTTGGCAGCAACTCACTCCATGCCAAATGGAAAGCAGGACGAGCGCCCTGTGGGTCTGCCAGAGGGACTGAGCACCTCTGCAGAGCCACTTAGATGGGATGAACCACATCTGAACTGTGTCTGAGATGCACAGGTTGCTCTGCCCTTCTCTGCTTCCCTCTGGCACCGCTCTGGTAGCCAGGGCATAGTGGAGCAATAATGAAGCAACACCAGAGTTTCTAATCTTACATGAAGTGCACAAAGACCTGTAGTTGCTAAGATTCCAGAGGGTGCTCATCTAATTCTGCATTTAGGCTGAACCTGGATCTCTGCCCAGAGAACATTTGCACCTCACCCCGCTGTGGCTGACCACCAGCTGAAGAGCTTGTGCGTGCCGTGAACAGCTCTCGGCCTGGCATCTCAAGGGATCTTGTGCTAGGGTTAAAAAGATTGTATGCTCAACAAAAAGGCTTATGTACATAGTTAATGTGTGTTTATTTTATTGCTGATCTTGTTGCACTTTCTGAGCAAGCCTTCTAAAAGTAGATTATTTATTATATTAAAGAAGATACGTTATAGGTTATGGCATTTCGTGTTCAAGTATAACATAGAAAATACTATCCTCTCAGTTCCAGACAGCTCCACTAACCATGATGTGTACAGCACATTGAGATTACTGACTAGTTCTGTCCTTCTGTCTTAAAATAGTCCAACCCTCCTGAATTGAGAGCAGACCTGCTTTGTCCCTGTGCCACCAGGGAGCCTCCCGGCGCCCTCCTGGCACAGCTCCTCCTGCTGTGGCACTGCCCCTGCTCCCAGGCTGGTGCAGAACAGCTCCCTCGTGTAAATGAATGTTACTCTGCCTGTCTTTCCTCTTGCTTTGTCTGCAGGCGAGCTGATGCCGACGGCTCCTCCCGTCCAGACAGCCCTCCACTCTTGCTTGATCTATGATTTGTCCCGCCTTGCCGGCCGTTTGCTTTACTGCTGTCTCTTTACTTTTCCAGGACAGTCTAAACCATGACTTCTTTTTTGTAAGAAGCAAACGCTTAATGTCTTTCTGATTTTTTTTTTTTTTTGCTCTGTATGTTAATGCCCTACTTCATGTGAGCCAAAACATCTGCCTTTGGTTTCGTAATCTGTAAATGGTTCCTGGTGTTGACCTTTGAGCACAGCGAGTGGATTCCCGAAACCGTGGTCATCACTGAGCATCACATACACCTGCTGTAAAAATGTTCTGCTGCATTTCTGAACCTGAAATAAACTGTCATTCTTGATGGGCTTTTATTATTACTTTCTGGATGTGTGTGAGTGGTGTCTTGTCTCTTGCACCATCATCTCAGCATTCCACACTGCCTCGGTGGGGACTGCAGGGAGGATTTATTGGAGGTGCTGCTGTGCTGAGATCACTGGAGATGTCATTAAAGGGGAGGTGGAACCCGTTGGGAAGCATTCAGCCTGCTCCCCTGCAAGGGGCTTGGAGTGCTGCAGAGATATTTTGCTGGGAAATGGATGAATGTTTTACAAGCAGTACCTGGGGTTCACTTCATTGCTGGGGAAAGCACGTTCAGAGGAGTTTCAGAGCTGAGCAGAAGGCCAGACTCAGTCCTCCAAAGCAGGAGCTGGAGTTAAAATATGCCTGAAAGGGATTTCCCCCTAAAGATTGTGTACAAATGTGCAGATGTCCTGATTGCTCAGTTCCTCCTGCAGATCGGGGTGAGCCAAGTACTGCAATCAGTGCTTGGAGATGGTCTGCAGGGCACAAAGAACACAGCAGCTTCCTGTGGGAACCCCACAGTTGCTAAGTGGGTCCTTAGGTTTTGGGAAAAGAGGGAGGAAAAGGTGGGATGAGCAAAGCAGGAACATCCCTGCAGTATCCTGTAACATTTGGAGATTTCTTTATTAGTCTTTAAGGCCTTGGCTGAGGCACACCCCCTGAGGGAACAGCAGTGTCCCACGTGTCCCCTCTGACTGGAGCCCGTCAGGACCCCTTGGATGAGCCTGGGGACAGGAATGTTGGTCAGGGAGAGCTCAGTGCTCTGTGCTGGGTACCAGGAGGAGCAGCTGCTCTGTGCACTGGGCCCTCACTGCCTGGGGCTCTCCAGCTTTGTTCTGTCCTTTCCCAGCAACGTCCCCTCCTGACACCCCAGTGCAGCCCACGGGCCATCCCGTTTGATCATTCCTCATTTCATCAGAACCTCACAGAAGTTCTACTCAAGAACAGTGTTTGAAGCTGATAGTGGTGAGAATTTTAAGGCTGCCTGGGGAAAAGCTCTTGCAGAGGGTATAATTTGCTGCAAGAAAATTAGAAAGCCTGTGACCAGTGACCTCCACACCTGGGATGGGATTGTTCTGGTTCTCTGGCACTGGCAGGTCAGAAGGGAGGCGGTGAGGATGAAAGCCAGGCTGTGCTGAGAGCCAGCTGATTCTAATCTTGCTCTTGCTCTTTTCTTTAATATGCATGTTCTGTGCCTTTTGCTCTTAACCCATTTTATTAAGATAATTTTGTATATGAGTCATTTTATTGTATCTTGGCCTTTTGTTTTAAATCTCCCCCTCTCTCTATGATTTTTGGGTTATTTTTTGGTTTTTTCCTAGGCGACCTCCACCAGCTGGTCCAGGAAGATCATCCTAACACACACATTTCTTTTGTGTCACATGCAATGTCTTTTTTTTTTTTTTTTAATCCAAAATTACCTTTAATTTGCACTAGCCTATTTGTAAATGAAAGATTTTATTTTCAGATGTCAATGATAAGCCTGGATGTAAAAAATAAAATTCTGACTACAAAAGGAGTGTGTCCTGTGTTTCTGTTGAAGGGTCTACTCACTGTTTCTCACATGAGGACATTCTTACCCTGTGGGAGAAATTACCTGGGCTCTGTGGAGGCTCCCACCCTCCAAGGTTGTGGAGGGAGGGATGGACATTCTGCTGGAGTTCCAGCACTTCTGAATGCATTCAGCACCAGGATTGCTCCATATCAATGTCTTTGGCTTAGCACTAGCAGGAAGAACAGCCAGCAGAGTTCCAAAACATGTCCATTGCACCAGCAGCAGCACCTGGCTGAGCGGAAACTCGAAGGAGAAGATTGCAGCAGTCTCTAGACAGTCTCTAGACTGATTAATCTGCACAATTATAAATAAATTGCAGCTGTTCTGACCATTTTTCTTCAAGCTAAGCCTCTGAATTCCTTGCAAGCCAACCTCAGTGGAGCATCTGAGCTCAAGCAGCTGTAAGGAGCTACCTCTGGGATTCCAAATGTGTCCATCCCTATGGGAAAGAGAAAATCTGGGATTTAGATGATGTGCTTGTTTTGGGTGCCAAAGAAGTCTGTGAAGGGGCAGTCTGAAAAAGGGGGAAGCTGATGGGTTTAACTGGCTGGTTTTCCTCACAGGAAGGCCAAGGGGGTATCCCAAACCATGCAGGTAAGGCACATCTGGGCACTGGGCTCCAGCTTGGTGTCCAAAGCAGAGGTTCCTGGGCAGCAGGGAGGTGGTGGTGAGAGGGAGCTGCAGGGCTGCTGCTCGGGATAGGCAGAGGAGGGATGAGATCACTTTGGGTGTGCAGAAGGGGCCAGGTGACAGCCAGCCTAGCTTGTTTTCCAGCCTGGTCTGATGCAGCTTTGCTGAATTTGGGCAGTTCCTCTTGTTGCAGCTGATTTAGGTCCTGCTGACCTCTAAAATATCCAGGGAGCTGCTGAATCACCTGCATGAGCTGGTAAATACCAGACACTGAGTTTGCTCAAAACAGAAGGGGATGTAAGCCCAGAAAGCTGTAGACATTTTTCCTTCTTCTCACTTAGACTTGGTCTTTTGGTAGAGCAGAAGAGAGAAACTGCAACGGTGTGGTAAAAAGTGGGGAAAACCCCAAACCCTGCTCAATACCTTTGAACTGCATGTGCTAAACTGGGAATTGCTGAGACTGGGCCAGGTGCTTCCCAGCACCCAGGGAGATCTAGAGTTCCAGGAAAACAACTGTCCGAAGAATGGAGTAGCTGAGGGTGGCTGCAGCT
This sequence comes from Onychostruthus taczanowskii, assembly GCF_017590055.1. Classification (NCBI taxonomy): domain Eukaryota; kingdom Metazoa; phylum Chordata; class Aves; order Passeriformes; family Passeridae; genus Onychostruthus; species Onychostruthus taczanowskii. The sequence continues at coordinate 3,883,434 of NW_024504012.1, forward strand.
TTCACCTGTGGAACTCAGCAGGTGCTGAGGCAGAAACCCCTGAGCAGAGTTCAGGAATTGTGCACTTTAAGGACTGCTGCAGAAGCAACAGTGTTTGTACCTGGTGAGCTCTTGAGCAGGTTCTGCCCATGCCTCAGGTAAAAGGGAAGGGGGATCGACTGAACTTTACAAGCTGCTTTTCTTGCAGGCTGTTCAAAATTCTGTTCTGCACTGGGGGAAGCTCTCCCTGCAATCCCTCTGAGCTACAGCACGGTACCACCAGCAGATAAAAGGTGGATGATATTTTAGCTCAATGGCCTGGCCGCAGCACCCAGCCAGGAGCTCCCAGCTGCCTGATGGCCTCCACACATTAGGCTGGAAGGCACAAACTGGTTTCTTGGGGCATTTTGTGGTGGTAAATCCTCCACACAAATCTTTACCTTCTTACAAAATATTTGTTAAAAGATATTGTTGAAAATAGGACTCCAGATTCCATGGGTTTATGGCAGCCATTTCCAATATCTCCTCAGCAGAAAGGCACAGGAGCTGGTGTGCTGGGAAACCCTGGCACATCCTTCAGCATCAGCTCACTGGGTGGCTTTCTGAAGAAGCTGTTCCACCTCGTCTGTGCTGTCTGCAGCCTGCCCTGGTGTTGTGGCCAGGGGCAGGACAAGGGTGCTGCACCAGTGACATTTCAAGGCAGTGGGTGGGTTGGGAGCAAAATACTGTTTTGGTTTCCTGATCAAAGAGCCAAGCTTTGTTCTTCACAGGCTTCCCAGATCCAGGCCCCCACGTAGGGAGGGACGTGGCCCCCTGAGAGCACGGTGTGGGTGGCTGACACTGGCCTTTCCCTGCAGCAAAGCTGGGGATGGAGATTCCAGCTGGCACGTGTCAGCAGCTCCCCCAGGAGCAAGGCTGATCCCCAGCCACTTCACAGCTACTCACATTTGGCCAGCTTCAAATCAAAAGAAAAAGTCCCATGGAAGGACTGATCTCAGTGGACTGAACCTTAAGGGAAAGAAACTTGGAATGCAAAAGAACATTTAACCCCTTAGGGTTGGTTGATGAAGTGTTTGTTGCATCAACAGCCAAGGACGCACTTCTTGGGTCTCAGTGGGGGTTTGCTCAGGGAGCAAATGCCCAAAGAGCACCCAGCTGTACTGGGTAAGTGTAGAGTTATGGCCAAATCCTGCTCTGTAGAGGGTATTCTGACCTCAGGCATGCAGACATACCAATAATGGCCATTTACAGCAGCTTAAATTGCAGCAGCACTGCAGAGCACGTGTCCTCAGGAGAAGGTCAGGGAAGTCCCAGGGAAACCCTGCCTGCCCTTTGTGTCTCCTCCTCTCCTCTCCCTGGCTCTCTTCTGCATTCCTCCTTCCTTCAGGTCCCTTTGTGCATTCAGGCTGTGGATTTGGTTTTCATTTCCCAGGTTAGGGTGGGCAGGGTGTCTCTGTGGGCAGGTGAGGGGAGCTGGGCCTTTCCCCAGGCGGTCTCTGGGGAAGGACTGACGCTGTTCTGACCTCATCCTAGAATTGTGTGGCTCGTTCTAAGGAGATGAAGGATGGGCAGAGCAGAGAGGGCTGGAGCTGTGGGCAGCGGGCAGTGCTGGGTGGGACACAGTCTGCATCCCCTGGAGCTGGGGGATGGAGCTGCTGTGAGTCCCCGGATCTGCACAGGTCCCTGCTCGGGCTGAGGGCAAGGTGGCAGCCTGTGCCCATCTCCACCACCTGAAATGTTTGAGTGGTCAGCACTTGCAGTTTTCCTAACCCACGGCTGCTTTTGACAGTGTGAATTTGGGAAAGGTATTTTTGTGGGGAAGTGTTTCCCCCTGGAGGAGGGGGTGCAACAAAAACTCTGCTTTCTTGCAGCCTCTGCTGTGATAGCCAGGGGCCAAGCAGACGAGATTTGGTTTATTTTTGATTTACGTTCCAGCCTTGCCCCTCTACCCATGGGCTCTGTGAATCCGTTTGGGATGGCAGCGTTACACTGGCATTAGCCCAGGGTCAGATGGGACATCGGGGTCACCGAGCAATTTTCTGGGAACGCCCCCTGTGAAAAAAGAGTCTCCTTTCTGCAGAGCTAAAAAATGTCATCTTGACTCTGAGCATCTGGCTACGCTGTGCTCCCTGCGAGACCTGAGCACGGGCTCCAGACTTCTACAGGCTTTAATTAAAAGCAAAACGAGATGTAGTTGTTACCAGGACGACAGCAGCAACATTTTACACTTGGCAGGAGCAGTAACAAAGCACTGGAGGTGTTGGGGACTCCGCCGGGGGTTGCTCATTTCCGAGAAAGCCCAAGGAGCGCGTGAAAAGCTGCTGGGACGGGAAAATGGAGCAGAACGCTGCACTCCTGCAGCTTTTCCCAAAGAGAAATTCCATAAACACCGGGGCGGTGCCGAACGCAGCCCTGGGAGATGGGGCTGGGGCAGGTGTGGGCATCCCTTCGCTCCGTGGTGCCCCTCCGGAGGGCTCCGCTCGCCGGGCTGGCCGGAGCAGGGCTGGGCTCACCGAGGGAGGGGGACAGGGACAGGGACAGGGACAGGGACAGGGACAGGGACAAGGCAGGTCCCGGCACCGGGGCTGCTGTCCCGGCCAGGCTCCAGCGGGACTCGTTTGCCGGGAGCGCCCTCTGTTGTGGTGGGAGCGCTGCCGGACAGACGGACACCGGACAGACGGACACCGGACAGACGGGCTCGCCGGGAGCTCACGGGCCCTGGCATCCCCCCGCTGCTGGGGGTGCGCCCACGGGGGCTGTGCTGAGCTCCATCCCTCTGCCTGGGGTCTGGCCCTGCAGCAAGGCCGGGTCCGCCTCTGGAAAGGGGTTAGAGATGAGAGGAAGGCGTGATGCGCTCCCATCTCCCGTCTCCTAAGGGATGTAGGGTGGTGGTGTCTGGCGGTGGTGGGAGGATGTTCTGGCACTCCCAAGGGCCACGGTGCAGGTGAGGAGGGCTCTGCCCCCGCTGGAGCCCTCGTGCTCGGCCCTGCAGCTCCACCAGCGCCCCTGCCCCAGCGACCCGGCCAGGCCCTGCCCTGCAGCCCTCTCCGAGCAGTGCCCAGCGCCCCCCGAGGGTCCCGGGGCTGACACTCCGTGGGACACATCCCCTGTGCCCCGGCTGGGGCTGCATGGCCAGAGCCGAATCCTCCCCGCCTGCACCCCTGCAGGACTCAGCTCCTTCCTTCACCACACCCTCACAAGTCAGGGCTGGAAGCAGATCCTGGGGGAACACAAGAGTGGTCCTTGTTGCCGTGTGAGAGACTTTATTGGCTCAGGTGTCCTCTGTCCCCCAGCCAGGACCTTTCACTGCTCACAGCAGAGTTCCCCTGGGCCGGGCCTACATGAGGAACCTGGAGAGGTCCTCCTTGATTTCAGCCTCGTCCCACGGGCCGTGGATGTTGTCCTTGAGCAGCTGGAGGCGAATGAGGCAGTAGGGGCAGAGGCAGGAGATGGCGAGCAGCAGCGAGGCGAAGAGCACGGCGCCCACGCTGGACACCGTGGCCAGCCCCGCCAGCGCTGCCAGCGCAAAGAGCACCGTCACCCCCACGTAGCACCGCGGCGTCCGCGCCTTCAGCTTCTTCTGCAGCATGGGCCACAGGGCGAAGATCTGCATGGCGAAGGTCACCATGACGAAGGCGTGCAGGGAGCGGGGCAGGCGCGAGGCCAGGCACACCGAGGCGAAGATGGCCATGTTGAGGGACAGCGTGCTGGACACAATGGCGGCGTTGGCGCCGTAGTCGAAGAAGATGAGGTGCCCCAGGAGCATGAGGGCCGACATGGCGTAGATGGTGTCCGTGCTGATGGACTCGGTCAGCGTCTTCAGCACCGGCGAGAAGCCGTAGGTGAAGGCGGCGAACACCAGCGTGCTCTTGAGGTCAGCCCAGCGCGTCCGCCCGCTCGCCCAGCGCCCGGCCCCGCCGTCCACGGCGTCGAACAGCACGTAGCCGAGCAGGGAGGACACCAGCGCCGCTCCGAAAAGGCCCTGCGGGCTCAGCATCCCGGCGTCCATGTACCACCAGGTGAGCACGAAGACGCAGACGCTGCACAGCTGCTGCACCACCGCTCCCGACTGGAAGACCACGGCCTGGTACCGGTACTGCCGGGCGTGCACGTTCTTCCGCAGCTCCTCCAGGAACCGCTGGTCCACGTAGTTATCGGGGAAAGGCTGGCGCTCGTACAGCACCTTCTGCCACCGCCGCCCGGGCACCGGCTCCATGGCCCCGGCACGGGGGCTCCGCAGCCCCGGCCCCGCCGCCGCCGCTGCCGGAGGTGGCGCAAGGGACGCTGGGGAGCTCGCGGCCGCCACCTCCCGGCCGGAGCCCCGGGACACGGGCCGGAACCGCGGGCGAAACCGGGACCCGGGGCCGGGTACCGGGGCCGGGCTCCGCCACGCCTGGAGGGGTCACCTCCCCCCCGGGCTGCGCTCCCCGCTCCGTGTGAGCTTCAGCAGCTTCTGGGGTGGGTTCAGGGCACACCGCAGCTCCGTGCTGGGGTCTGCTCATCCCGAGAGCCACAAGTCCTTGTCCCACTCGCAGCTGCTGCCAGTGCGTGCTGGGGCTGTCTCGCCTGGTGTGTGCCTGGATGCCCCTGCCCTGGTCCCGCACCGTGGCGAAAGGCTGCATCCCTGCAGCCGCGGAGAAGGGCGCAGCCGCCGATGGGATTTCGCCCGGGCTTCTCTGTGCTTGGACATCCAGGTGCGTGCCCGGCCTGGCTGCTGGGAGCGTGACCCCAGCCCATGCTGCAAGCCCCACTCCCTGTCCCGGTCCAGCGAGGCACCTGCTTTTCTGGCCAAACCAGGCTCCAGCAGCCAGCTCAGGAATGTGGGTGTGATGCTACAGGGCGCCCTTCCCCTGCAGCCTGCTCACAGCTCAGTCCTGAGCAGGAGGAGGAAAGCAGGGCTGGAGAGGGACAGCTCTGCAGGGGCATCCATCTTCTGTGCTGCCCATCTCCACACCAAAGGGACTCAGCGTGTGCAGCAAGGGGACAGGGGCTTATTAAGGGAGTTTCACAGAGGCCAGAGGTGTTATTCCCTAAGTTTATGTTTGCTTGTGGTCAGGTCAGAGCCTTCCCAGCCCCGAGAGGTGCTTGCTGCTGAGGAGCTGTGTAATTTGGCCTCAGCCGGGGCAAAGCAGCCCCGAACAGTGCCCTGTTTGTGCTGGGGGAAGGGGCCTTCATGGCCCTGCTCTCCCAGCAGCAACAGGCAAAGAGCTCTCGGTTGTTTTCACCCAGAGATCCCACCTCATCAGATACGTGCAGAGCAGCAGGTAACACCCACACTGCTGCCGTGCCTTTGGGGGGCCTCAGGCTGAGCCACACCACAGTGACACCTCAGAAGTGCCAGCTCCCAGCCCCATGTCACTGCACTTGCTCGGCAGGGCAGAAGCAGCTGCTCACCCTGTGCAGGCACCCCATGCCAAGGGGCGATGCCAGCAGGCTCCAAGCCAGGATGGAGCTGGACTCAGTTTCAGCTGCCCTCCCTAAAAGCCCCCAGCCCCACGCTTTGCACAGAGCCATGCACGTGCCTCCGTGTGCACAAGGCAGTGCCCACAGGGACAGGGAGCGCTGCCAGCTCCTGTGATTGCTGGCATTGCCTTGGTGCCCAGGGCCTGGGAACTTGAGATTTTGAACAAAATGTCCTTCTCCCAGAGTCATGGAGTAAAGCTGGGGCATGCAAGTGGAAAGCTGGGAGGGCGGAGAGCCATTCCTGCTGCTCTGAAAAGTGCCATGACCAGCACAGAAGAGGAATGCCACCTCGCGTGGGCATGGGCAGGGCAATGCTGTGCTCTCGCTGGGTGGTGGCAGCAGGTTTGCTGTAGCCTGGCCCTGGGCTCTCTGCACATCTGTGATGCTTTGGGGACCAAGAAGAGCAGGCTGGGCTGGAGCATGAGGCTGCTTCCACGTGGTCAGGTCCATGTAGAAACACCAGTGGAGAGAACAGAGGTGATGGGTACTTTGTGTGCTCTTTCAAATCTCCTCTGCTGTGGGCCAGCAAAGTGCCTTTGGAGGCAGGGAGAGTGGGAGGCTGGGGCTGGTCAATCACTCACAGTGCTCCTGAGCCACGCTGGGTGATGCCAGCAAAGCCAAACCCCTCGGGGAGACCCAGCACAGCAGCTGGAGCCCCCATGGGTGCCCGCCTGGACAAGGGGATCTCTCTGGCGTTGGCTCTGCACCCCTGGCAATGCCAGCCCAGGGCCGAGACCCACAGGGCCTGGCACCCACCTGGTGCTTAGACCCCAGCAGGGTCTGGGACGAAGCAGCTGCCACTGCTGTGCTGGCACTGTGTCCCTGGGAGGGGACAGCGTGTGACTGCCACGTGTGATGGCACCGCCCACGGTGCAAAGGGCGGCTCAGCCCTGCCCAGGTGGCCCAGACTTTGCCGCAGGGCAGTGACTCTCCGGGGCAGTGACTGTCCTGCCTGCACTGCTGTCCCCCGCCACGGGACCCGCCACGTCACTGTCACCAGCTGGCCCTGCTGCTCAGAGGGGACCTTGTGCCATGGAGTCATCCCTCAGCCCTCCTGGGAGCTCTCTGGCAGGGATAAGCAATAGCTAAGGTCAAGAATACAAAAGTCCTTTGTGAGCATCTAAATTCCTGCTCTGGGTTCTTGCTGACCTCCCTCACCTCACAGTTCGGTGTCCCCAGGTGTCACTGGCCTCTGGAGAGGCTGTGGGGTGCCCAGTGCTCTGAGCCCCTCTGCTGAATGCAGGGGTGAGGAGCGGGGTGCCCTGGCCCTACAAACCCTGCGTGTGCTGGGGCTTGGCTCTGCCCTGCCTCTGCAAAGGGACCCCACTGCACATTTGTTTAGTCTGCCTCCTCTGAATGTTGGAATACACTGCTGAAGTTGTTTGGAGGGAAGGATGGAAAAGGTGACAAGCTAGGACTGAAATAGCTGGGATTGATCTGGAGCTCCACTGCAGACATTTGGATATCAAAGTATGGCAAGCACTGCTCCCCCACCACCGGCTCGGGCTGCCTCCAGGGGTGTCTGACTGCCCTCAGAACGGCACCATCACTTGTGCTGCAGAAACGCTTCACAGGGACTGAGCAGCACGCTCTGCTCGGGGCCTGAGCTGGCCTGAGGCTGCACCAGTGAGGATGGATCCTGCAGCTCTCCCTGTCCCTCACACAGGGCTCTTCCCTGCATCCCTGCGTGTCACCCCACAGGAATGACACAGCACAGCTATGGATCCCTGGGCCTTGTTTCTCTGCCAAGCCATCCCCCAGCCTTCCCCTCTGACCCTCCCTCCACAGGAATGCGTTTCAGGGAGGGGGGAGGTTGGCACAGCTCCAGCTGCTGCATTTTTCCATGTCCAGAGATCGTCTCCTGCCTTAAAAGGTCCCATGACAGAGGCAGTGCCTGCTCTCCTGCAGTCACCTATTTAAGGATTGTTTGGATTCAGTCCCCAGCACGGACTGGGACGACAGCAGCCCAGAGCCTTGCAGCTGGCTGAGCCCCGTGGGGGGATACTGGGCACAGAGGGCTGGGGCCCTGCGGGGCCTGCACACGGTGCTGCTCCAGCTCTCCCGGGCTCTCCCTCTCCTGTGTGCAGCTCAGAGCTCCTGAGCTGAGATGGAGGTACCAAGGCTGCTGGAGAAACCCTGCTCAGAGCTGGCAGAGCAGTCCAGGAAAATGGGATTGGGTCTGAGAAGCCCACACTGGACTGGCATCTGCCAGGGCAAGGTTTGGGGTTTGCTGAGCTTGTTGCAGGAGGAGAAAGATGGGAAGGCTGAGGATCTGGCTGAGGATCTGGGGCAGGAGAGATGAGATGTGGAAAGACACGTGCCTGCAGGGACGTGACCTCTGGAACACACAGCACATGGGGGGCTGTGAAACTGAGCTGCCTCGCTCCTGGCATTCCCTGACGGTCAGCACGGATCCCTGCAGCCCTTTGGAGAACAGCCTCCCCAGCACCCACTCTGGCCTTTGGAAAGGGGGACAAGCCAGCCCAGCCCAGGGCCTGGCCAGCTCCAGGGCAGTGGGTCAGCAGGGCCTCTTTGGCAGAGGAGCTCATCAGGGTCAAGCTGTCACCTAGTAAAGATGTTTTTTGTTTTTAATCTGCTTTAAAAAAAGAAAACCCCTAGGAAACTAGAGCCAGAAATAACATCAGCAATATGCTCTGGCGGTTGCAGGGTGCTGCAGGGGGATGAGTCCAAACTTTAGCTGCTCAGGTAAGCTCAGCTCAACCTTCAGCTGTATGTGGCACATCTGTAACACAGAGATGCAGGGAGGAAACCAGACCTGGGAGATAAAATAATAAAACTGCCTGTGGGACCTGAGCATGGGTTGTCATGGAAGCTGGAAGGTGAAAACAGATTTGGGAACAAGGAGGGTCTTATGGTGCACATGGGTGTCTCCAAGACCTGGCACGGCAGGGCTGGGGCTCCAAAACAAAGCTTTGCCAAGTGGTTTCTCACTCTGTTCCTCCTTGTTTAGCCCTAAATGTGTAGCACAGGGATGGGATGTGAACTGCTGGCCCAGCTCTTCCACAACTGGTGGAAAGGCATCAAGAGCTACAGGGGGCAGAACACTGAAAAACCCACCTGCCCAGGGGGTACAAGCAGTGTCCCCCAGGGGTGGTGGTGGCTGGAGCCCCACAGCAGCTCCGCAGCACCAACTCTGCCCACCCTGAGCCTCCTACAGCAGCCGCTTCCCTCCCCTGCAGCTCTGGCACACAGTCAGAGGTGTGAAGGGACCCAGAGTTTCTAACAAGGTTTTTAGTGTCTGCCGTGGAGATATTTTTGTTCTATTCATGGGGAGGGGGATATTGGATGAAACTGTGTATGCAAACACTGTTGGTTTTTCTAGGAAGTGTAGCTGGGGAAAAGTTTGGTGTGCATAGGTCAAAAAAAAAGAGGTTACAACTCCCTGTTTCAGCCTGGTGTGCTGTGAGAGGATCCCCCTCTATGCTCACCCTCCCATTTGCCAAGTAAAGAAGCTTTTGTTCAAACACAGCATGGAAACGCAGCAATTTCCCAGGAGATATCCACACCAGGAGCCCTCCCTGCCCTCTTCCCTGGAGCTCCAAGCAGGAGCCCATGTGCTGGGGAAGAGCAGGGATGTGGGGCTGAGGAGTGTTTCACACCTGCAGTGCTGCTCCCTGCAACACGAGCTCATCCTGCCCCACAGCACAGGGAAGGGGTGCCTGGTGTGCCTGTTCCCCTGGAGCACGAGTCCCTGAGGAGTGACACTCCTGCTGCCAGCCACCCCCTACCCCTCTCCCTGTTTTTAAATAGCAGGGAGGGGATGGAGCCAAGTGGGAATCTAGTTTATTTTAGCAGCTGGCAGAAAGGGGAAGGGAGGCAGCTGAGCCTGTGGGTCCCTGTGAGGTTCCCTGTGTGTCTCTGGTGAGCCCTGTGGGTCCCTCATCACCACCACTCGGATCCCCCAGAGGTGCTGGTGCTCCCGTGGGGCTGTGCCACCCTCCCGTGCTCCTGGCACTGCTGCCCAGGGCTCTGACCAGCCTGCAGCCCAGGCACGTGTGGGGGGTGGGTTCCAGGTTTGGGTTTGTGCTGAGGAAGCCACGGACGCCCTGCCCTGCTGGACCAGGCGCCTGTGACATCCCCCCCTGTGGCCATAGAGGAATCCTGCCCTGGGCTGCACCGGGTGCTTTCCCAGCCCTTCCTCCCACCCCAGGGCAGAGTGAGAAGAGGGAAGGGGAAGCTTCAGCCCACGCTGTCCTCCCAGAAATGAAGGCTAAGAAAAGCTTCACTCTTTCATTGTGAAGTTTTGCCGTTTCTCGGTTTCTGCAGTGAAATTTGATTTTTCTTTTCCCAGGTGGCTCAGACAGCAGGTGTTGGGAAGCACCAGGGGCACCCACTATGGTTTACCCCACTGCAAGCCCCCAGGCACACACCATATTTCCATCACAAGAGCGTGAATTAATTTGGATTCTCTGTGTCCCAGCTGTCAGCAGCCTTTGGACTTTCCCCATTCCATCAGCCCCCAAGAGAAGCTCCCCTGTGGCTGACCACGTTTGTCTTCTCCAGCACCAGGGCTCTGAGCTGGTGTCACAGCATTGCCAAGGTGCTGCTGAAGTTGTGTCTGGAACACCTGCCAGCCAGGCTAGAGAAGGTGGATCCCTTCCCCAGAAGCCGTTTTCCATCCATTTCCAAGCACTGGCTGTAGGAAGGAGTGTTTGCTGTCATGCAGAGGCTCTGTGGCTCTGCAGCAGGGCCAGGAGATGCTGCAGCTGAACCCTGCCTGGGCATCTCCAGCAATCATTTCATCTCCATTTCTAGGCTAAGTTAAAATTTAGCCACACGAAATGAGAAACTGAAATAGAAACATTTTCAAAAGTGGCATTCCCACCGCAATTTTCTTCATCGCACATGAAGTTTTGACTTCCAGGTTTTGAACTAAAACCCCGCTAAGTCCCCACTACTGAGGGGGCTCAGAGCCAGGTGGAAGAGGCTGTGCCCTGCAAGAGCTGCCCAAGGGGCTGTCACAGGCGCTCCCGTGGCACTGTGCCACCCGTGCCAGGACTCCGGGCTCCTGGGGCAGGCTGGGGCTGCTGGCTGCAGATCCGAGCAGCGGCTCCCGGCACCAGGTCAGGCAGCCCCAGCCGGGTGTCACCGCGCCAAGGCTGCCCGGCGCCAGCCCACGTTCATTAACCCTAACCACGGTAATTAACCCTAAGCAGGCTCCGCGCAGGTGAGGCCGCCTGCGGGAATGTGCCGCTGGATCAGGCGGTCACTGTGACCGCGGGACCCTCGGCGCCTCCCGCAGTTCAGAGTGTGGGAGGGGGAGTCAGAGCCCTGCAGGGCCGTGCCCACACCTGGGCCCGTGTGTCACAGGCGCTTTGCTGAGTGATGAAAGAGCAATTACCTGCTCAGCTGGAAGTGGAGTTGCTCCTGTTTGATTTTCCAAGGAAAATTATTCCAACCTTTATTTTTTTGCACAGCCTTCCTTTCGGTGCGAATCGCCGAAGACGTAAAAGAAATGGAGGTTTTTTTACCAGTTTTGTGCTGGTTTGCTGGGCTCTCTCCTGCAAGTGGTTAATGGTTCATCTGAAGTCAGAGGAAGGTCTCTGAAGCAATCTTGCAATTTACAGCTTTTCCTTGACCAAGTAAGAAACAGTCAGGAAATTAAACAGGAAATTGTGTCTGGAAGGAACAAAAGTTGTGTTGTCAGAACCTGCTTATGAAAGATTTAGTTTATTTTAACCAGTAACGAGCCAAGATCAATAGTCAGAAGAGGAAGGAGTTTGTGTGAATTAAATCACACGTGAAAAAAAAGGAGAAAAAAAAAGGGCAACACTTGGGAAAACAAGAAGCCTTTGTAAAGAGCAGATAGGGATGAATGGCAGAGAAGGCTTTGCCACTGCAGCAAACAAATGCTGCAAAGTGCTGAAAGGCCCAGGGTGCACCCCGGGATCAGGTGTCTCTCCAGCAGTCAGTCCTAAAATGCCCAAGTCTCTGGGGGATACTCCACAGCCAGGCCTGTTGGAATGCTGGGGTGCAATGGACAAGCACTGCCCCATCACTGTGCAGCAGAACAGCACCACCTCCTCTTTCCTGCTGCTTCTAAGGGGTCCCTTGGCTGGCCTCCCCAGCTTTCCCCACCCGGGGTGCCAAGAACCACAGCCCAGGTTTTATTCCTGGTCAGCAGAGTGATGTTCCCTGCCCGGGGAATGCAGGGTGAGTTCAAACTCAGCCCCAGGATGTCACAGGAATTGCACCAGCTCGCCTCCTCCTGGGGTTTTCCATGAGAAATTTGGCCAAGAGCAAGCAAAAAAAACCCTGGTACAAACATGCAGCACTTTTTGAGAATTCCATACTAATATTTGCTCCCTGGTAACCCCACAGGCCACTGGGTTTTGGGTTAATTAGGGGCTCTACTTAGGAGATTGGGTAATCTGTCATTTTTTAACTCTTGAATTGCTCATCAGTGGTTGGTAAACAAGCTTAGCAAGCACTGGTATGTGGGTATGGCAGAGGTGGGGACATCAAGACCCTGCCTGGCTGATCCAGGCTCTGCTCGGGCACTGACTCAAAGGGGCTTTTCCTCCAGGATCCCAGCACTGCAACACTTCCCCTGAAATGATGTGTCCCCCGTGACAGCTCTTTGGCTGCGTTTGGTCTAAGCTGTGCTTACTCCTGACGGGATCACGGCGTGGGGGAGCTGTGCCAGGAGGGAGCAGCCCCATGGGCTGAGCCAGTGCGGCTTCAGAGCCTTCTCCAGTGCTCGGGGAGGCTGCAGGAATTCCTGTCCCTGGAAAGGAGAGAGGCCCAGCCATCCCCCGTGGCAGCACTGAGGCCAAGAGCTCTGGCTGGTAGTGCTCAGCAACAGGTTAATGAACGTTCACCAGCTCTTCCAGCAGCCACATCAGCGGGTGTTTGAATTTCCAGCGCTTCACGGATGGATGCTCTGGCCCTGGCCATGCCCAACACGTACTTTGTGGCCGAGGCTGTGCTGTTGGGATGGGCAAATGCCCCGAGGCACCGCCGGCCTGGCGGGGAGAGGCGCTCCCGGCCCGGTTCAGACGGCAGCGGCTGCGCTGCTCCCGCCCCTCCGGGAATTCCAGAGGGGCAGAGAGTGCCGGGTGTTAACGAAGATACAAAGTTACAGGGAAAAATCAGGGAAAGAACTGACTCCAGTCACGCCGTCCCACAGCTCCGTAAGGGCCGGGTCGTGAGGCTGGAGCTGCTCTGGGGAAAGCAGCAGCTGTGACCTGCTGCTGCCGGCATGGCCGTGATTCACCCCCTCCCTGCGGGCTGAGCTGCCCTTCCTCGGGCAGAGTCCTGACATGTGCACGTTTCCAGCGTGGCATCCTCCTGACTCAGCCGCCTGCACCTGCAGCGCTCCCCGGGCCGGGCCGGGCCGGGCCGCTCCCCCCGCGGCCCTCACCCCGATCCCGCCGGTGCTTTCGGCAGCAGCGAGCCGCAGGGAAGGCTTTCCTGCCTCAGGGTGCCGACCAGCGCTGCGGAGGGGCGGCTTTGGGCCGGGTTACCCACAGAACGCCTCGTGTTTTGGTAACAACCGGTGCGTTCTTCTGCCGGCGCAGTGCCGGGGGAGGCTCCTCGCTTCTGTCCCACATGCTACCCGGCCGGGACTCCCTGAGCGTCTCCCAGGAGCGCTCCCTGCTCGGCCCCCGCTCACACGATGGATGTAAATGTTCGCTGACACGTTCTGGGCGCGCCCACGAGCCCGGGGTAAAGCCGGGCCCCGCTGCCCCTCACGGGCCCCTCAGGGCGACGGAAAATGGCGGCCGGAGAGCCGCGCTTCGGCCCTATCCAGCCCGGAACTACAACTCCCGCCAGCCCCCGCGCGGCTTTCCCTCTGCGGGCCTCAGCGCTCGGCAGCCTGCAGGGAAGCCTGATCAAAATAAAAAAGAAATAATTAGGAGATGTCACGTGAGCGCGCCGGTGCTTGAAATACCCCTGGAAACGGAGGCAGCGGCGCGCCTCAGGCACCTCGCGGCCGGTGGTTTGGCGGCCAGCCACGATTTATCACTGTGGCGATTTCCCTTTAACGGCTTGTTTGTCTCAGACACCTCACAGAGCGGGGTCCTTGGAGGGGCGGGGAGAAGCGAGCCCGCTGCCCAATCGGCGGGGCGGGGAGGTGGGGCCAGCCCGCGGGGCGCTCAGCCCATTGGCTGGCGGCGCGGAGCGGGTGACGCGCATCCTTCCAGCTCAGCGCGTGAGGCGGTGGAAGGGGCGGGGCGGGGGGCCCGGCCCGGCGGGCAGTAACGGCCGCGCGCGCGGGGAGGGGCCGTGCGCAACAACGGCCGATCCCCCTCAGCTCCCGCAGGAGGATGCGCCGCCTCGGCCCGGCCGCGCCAGCCAGACGGGGGAGACGATGAGGGAGCCGCCCCGCCGGCCCCTGGCGCTGGGCTCCTGCCTCCTGCTCTGCGCCCTGCTCTGGTGAGTGCCGGCCTCTCAGCCCCGCCGCCGCCGCCGCGCTGGGGAGCGCTCCCTGGGCGGGCTGCGGAGAGCCGGGGGGCGGGAGGTGGGGCAGTCACGGGGCCGGGAGGGTCGGAGGGGAGCTGTGGAGACGGTCCGGTGCAGCCCCCGGCCCGGGCACACGGGGCACAGGAGCGCGCCCGGGTGCGGTTTGGGTGCTTCCAGCGGGGGAAGTCCAGGGCCTCCCTGGGCAGCCCGGGAAGGTGAGGCGCTGCCCGGGATGTGCTCTGTGCCGGGACAGCCCGGGAAGGTGAGGCGCTGCCCGGGATGTGCTCTCTGCGGTGACAGCCCGGGAAGGTGAGGCGCTGCCCGGGATGTGCTCTGTGCCGGGACAGCCCGGAAGGGGAGGCGCTGCCCGGGGCTGCCCGGGGTGTGCTCTGTGCTGTGACAGCCCGGGAAGGTGAGGCGCTGCCCGGGATGTGCTCTGTGCCGGGACAGCCCGGAAGGGGAGGCGCTGCCCGGGGCTGCCCGGGGTGTGCTCTGTGCTGTGACAGCCCGGGAAGGTGAGGCGCTGCCCGGGATGTGCTCTGTGCCGGGACAGCCCGGAAGGGGAGGCGCTGCCCGGGGCTGCCCGGGGTGTGCTCTGTGCTGTGACAGCCCGGGAAGGTGAGGCGCTGCCCGGGATGTGCTCTGTGCCGGGACAGCCCGGAAGGGGAGGCGCTGCCCGGGGCTGCCCGGGGTGTGCTCTGTGCTGTGACAGCCCGGGAAGGTGAGGCGCTGCCCGGGATGTGCTCTGTGCCGGGACAGCCCGGGAAGGTGAGGCGCTGCCCGGGGTGTGCTCTGTGCGGTGACAGCCCGGGAAGGTGACAGCTCGGGAGGGCGATTCCCGCTGCCAGGAGCGGCAGCAGTCGCCCGGCGGTGTCAGGTGAGGGCTGACCCCGCGCACCGAGGGTCAGGGTTACGTGTGTGTTGTTGTCTCTGTGCTTTTACCGGGGGCATCCTTGCGTTTTCAGTTTCAGGCTGAGCTCTTGCACTCTCCTCTGCCTTATTCTTGAAACCCTGTCTCTGAGTCTGTCAGGATTAGTGTTAAGTTAAACCAAATGAACCCTCTTATTTTTGCATTGATTATGCCTTTGACAGCGTTTTTTATTGTGATTACCTGAACCGTACTTTGTTCCAGCATCCCCTGTTTGCTTTCTTCCCAAACTTCCTTTAAGAGATGACATTTAACAGAATACAAATATTAGCAGAATGTATTTCTGTATGGTAAGTTCCAACCTTCTGAAACTTTGGCCCTCTTTGAACTTGGTGAGTCACTGTTTGAGAACTGATAGCCAGCTTGAACTGCAAACTGCAAATATTGCAAATGGAACAGCCACACTCTGGTGTATTACTACAGCACAGTTCCTGTAGATTGTTCAGATAGTCTGCTTAAAAAAAGAAATCATCCTGAAGCTGTGGCTTGTCTCACAGTGGGGTGCAGAGTGGGAGCCCAGGCACCTCTGTTTTACACAATCAGTTGCCAATCTGCTGCTGGTGCTTGTGTTAGTGTGTTTGGACAGTCCTGAGGCAGCTTTGGTTCATGTCATCACATTTTGGGGTTTGGAAACAAAAGCACATCTAACAAGTGCTTGAAAACTCGGTTGCTGTGTTTACACTTAGCAAAATTTAAAACAAAAAAAAAAACTTCCTGACCATGTGGGTTTGATCAGGTGAGCTGTGAGCCTCATGAGCTCTCTCCAGACAGCTTTGCTTTGCTTTTACTCCTTGGACAGGGAAGTTCTGGCAGCAGGTTTCAGTTGTATAGCTAAGATTCCTATTGGGAAAACAGTTCTTGGTTAGGGTGCCTTGAGGGCTGATCATCTGTTCCTGCCTCCAGGTAATTTGTTAGTGGAAGGGGTTTTTAGCTGAATGATCAGTAGGTGAGCAGGTTGTTTTCTTTGTTGATGTGTTCGTAGTCTTTCACCAGGACTTGATTTAGTGAAAAAAGTTCAGTTTTTTTTCAGGATAATTCCATATTAAAGAAGGAATGTCGTGTTCAGCTGTCAGGTTGGAGCAGTGTATTTGTTCTGGAAGTCTCTGACAACTTCTGTGTTCTTCTTTGGTGTGGTTAGGAGGCTGGAGCTGCTCTTTTTGTTACCCTTCAAGGAGGATTGCTCTTTCAGGCAGTGTGTTAACTGATGTCAGAGCCTGCATTGGAGTGCCCCAATGCAAAACTTTTTCAGAGTTGAGAAAAGCAGCCTGCTCACTGGCTGCTTTTGGTCAGGAGCCAGTGGATTAATTTAAATGTTGAGGGATGCAACTCCAGTTTCCCAGTCTGCTGTGCAAACATGAATCCACATTAGAGAGTTTGAAATCCTGGCTGCAGGATGGCTTTGGGACCTGCATTGATTTCAGTAGCCATGTCAGAGTTGTAATGAGAAAAAGTCTTGAAGTCTGTTGGTTCATGCATTGTTGGTGGACTGTAGAAGCTGAGAAGTTGTGCTTTATTTAACTTTTTTTAAAGAAAATCAGTTTTGTTCACTTCAGCAGTTAAGAAACTTCAAATAGCAAATAGGAGGATTTGTGTTATAAATGTTGGCTTTTTAAATTTAATTGTTTTGAGATGTGATTTTCAAAGCACTTTGTGCTAGTAGGAGAGAAGTTTTTCCTTATAGGTGTAACTGGTGGTCAACAGATGATCAAACAGAACCCCCAAAAGTCAGGGGAAAACCCACGAGACAAAACAACTGCTCAAAGAACACTTGGGGCTGTTTGGGCTTCTTGCCTTTTTTTTTTTTTTTTTTTTTTTTTTTTTTAAACCTGGCTTTGTTTTCTTTCTCAGTAGCTGTTGCTTCTTTCCTTAAAACTAAGCTTAAAATAGGAATTTTCAGAATCTCTCATGATGCATTTTCAAGCTCACCCAAGAAAGTTGGTTCAGTGGGGAAGTACTGATTAGTGAAGATCAGGTGGGGGAAAATAATTGATTTGGACTTGAACTGGAAGGTGTCATCCTGGGCATTAAAATGTGGCAGTGTTTTAGGACAGTGTTCTGCAGAAAAAGCAGAAGAACGAGTAGGGGTTTGTTAGCCTGTTCAGTAAAGGGGATGTGATGCTCTTGGGTCAGTTGTCAGTATCTGAGGCTTTCTGAAGCTCAGCCAGCCACAGCTCTGACAGCCCTGAGCCAAGAGGATTGTTCCGAGTTTCAAAAGAGCAGGATGGCTTTGGGGAAATTCTTCTGCTGGAGGTATGGCTCAGGAATGTAGTGCTCCAAAAATAATGGGCATCTGTGCAGTTTGGGGCCTCCACTGTGCGTGACAAATGTCTGCTGTTGTCCTGAATTCAGAGACCTCCAGTTAATCCCTTTGTGTGCATGATCATAAGATAAAAAACACATTTAAAACTTGCAGTGCTTTGTAATTTGCCACTATGCAGAGCTGAGTGAGTGGAGTAGGTTTAGAAGCTTGCAGGATGCCGGGACAATCTGGAGTGAGACCAGCTGTGATGGCTGTTTGAAGAGTGACCTGTATAAATTATTCTGACATCAGCTTTTGCCTGCCATAAGCTGCACTTCCAAAGTGTTAATTGGGAGTTTAATAAAGAAATCCAAGTAATGTGTCTTTCTGTCCCGGAAAGTTCACTGCCATATCCTGACCTACTTAGCTTTTATTAACTCTGCTGCTAGGCTTTACAGCTGTGAGTAAAAGGAGGATGGGGGTCAGTGCATGTACACTTCAGGATCCTTCAGTCGTTACTGTGTGAGTATTCTGCATCAGGAAATGCCTTGTGTCAAAGTGATTTAGCTGCAGGATGTGCTGCTTTTGGTGGCAAACCCCTGGCCTAGGATCTCTTGACTGAAATCCACCACCAGAGCGTACCCTGAAAACTGTAAAGGTCAGGATGGGTCAGTGGCACAGCCGGGAATGAAGCCGGGGTTACCAAGTACAGTGGAAAGAATACTGGTTTTTATTCACACCTATTCATGTGTGGATTCCTGTGGATTTTAATGAGAGAAGATCTTTCTAGTTTGGGTTTGCATTTTCAGTCCTGTCTGGTTTGGAAGGTGTGCTTGTTGAAAGCTGTGACACAGGAGGAGCTCTGAAAACGCCGGTGCTGGCACGGCGCTAACACCACCGGGTCCATTGTGTGCTGCTGCTGCGCAGGTGAGAGCTGTGCACATCACAGCAGGGAGCTCACAGGGGAGCTTTCGCTGATGGAGCCTTTATTTGCCTCATTATTGACGTGTGGCTCGCTCCTGGAGCTCACCTCTGTTAATTGCACAAAGGTGCGAGTGGTGGAGCTGGAGAGTGAGAGGTTTGTGTTCCAGTGTTCCCCTTACCACTGAATCCCCTTTTTTTTTTCCATGAGTGCCCTCATGATCTGGGTAGGACTACAAGAGTAACTGGCCTGTAGTGAGGCTCAGAATTTTATCTGCTGATTTTCCTCTGGAGTGCTTAAATCTCTTCAGAAGGCTGATACTAAAATAACCACCGTGCGTGTGCATTTTGTAGCAGGAAGAAATGAAATTATTTGAGCACTGATATAATCAGAACTGTTGTCCCAAGCATCTGAGTTCAGAATGGAAAGTTATGTTCCTAGGTATGGAGTGTCCTGTTTGGAAGGGTCTTTGCTCTGTGGTTAAGGTTGGGACAAAAGCTGCCCTGGAACTCTTGGACTCCTGCAAATGAAAATTGAATCTGCCCAGCTTGCAGCCTGCTCACATCGAAGGTGCTGTGTGCAAGCAGGGGCCCTGGTGTCTGATGCAAAACAAGTGCTTGCCTCAATCAATTATTGAATATTTTACCTCCTAAAATGATTTGAAAATCAGTGAACTGCTTTCATGCAGTATCTTCTAAAAGATTTGTCCTAGAAACTTCAAGTTAGTTTGTTTGTTATGCAAATGGTGTACTGAAGTGGCCTCTACCCCATCACGAGGTGTCTGTGTTGGTGTAGGAGACCTTGCCTGTTGCAGTGAAATGTGCCTCCCTTGAGGATTTAATTTGAACTATTTCTAAAATGTCTTTCTCTAGCCTGCTATTAGTTCTTTTTCTCTTTGATGTTCTTACTGTGAGTCTTGTACAGTCGTTTTTTTCTTGTCTTTAGTTTTCATTACAGATCCAGCTTTTGAGAAGTTCTGTGCCTCTTTCAAAGGGAGGACATGCAGTGTCTTTTAAAGTTCACTCTGGAGATGCTGCAGCCTGGAGAGGATGGCCATGAAAAGTTATTGCTAGCAATAACAGGTTAACCTAGAGCTGTAACTCTGAAAACTTTCCTAATTCTTGCTGGAAATACTGAGCTGGTATAACAGACAGACTGGTCCCACAGCTTGGGTGAGTGAAAATGTTGATGTGAATGACAAACTGCATTGGAATACGAGCACAAGGTTCCAGCAGTTCAGAATGGGCTCAGGTGCACACAGGAATGGCAATGACTTGGCTTGGCTGGGTTTTGAAATGGCAATCAAGATAACGCTGAAATCCTTTACAGATAAGAAGCCTATTAACAATACATCATACGTGTCTGGGAGTCAGGTGATAGCAGCTTTTCGGCGATCTAGGCTGAAATTCACATTGCTGCACTTGCAGTGACATCCCCCTCCTGGGCCCTCTGCTGAGCTGCCTTGTGCTCGGGTGGGCTTTTAGCAGGAGCTGGGGCAGGGCAGCTGCCACTGGACGCTGCTGTTGCTGTGCCTGTGTGGGCAGCCTCATGAATTTAAGCAATGAGGGAAGTCTTGAGAAGTGTGTCAGACATTTCTACAGACTCCAAAAGCCTTAAAGTTTACTCACATGCATGGCTGTACTGTTTTCCTGTAGTCTTTGTGGTTCCTATCAGATTTTTTGGTGTGGTTTGGTTTTTTTTGTTGTTTGTTTGTTTGTTTTTTGGTGGTGGTTTTTTTTTTTGTGTTTTTTTTTTTTTTTTTCTGGAGTGGGTGGTCTTCCCCAAACTCTTGCATCAGAGAAAATAATTAGAGTTTGAGAATGCAGGGAGCTTCTGATACGCTGCAATCCTCCTTCAGTATTGCAGAAGTCTGTTTCCAAGAACACCAGGAACTGCCTGTTCCTTTGGGTGCTTCCAGAGGGGGTTGTGACTTCTGCCCTGCTTTTAGTGCCTGAAGTAGGGCACCTGGATACTCCTCGCAAGGAAGAAGAGGTCTGTGTTTGTTTCAGTGTTTGTTGGAACATTTCATGAAGGCTGTTGTGGTCAGAGAGTCCTGTGAAGGTGCTGTTATCTCAGCAGCCTTTTCCAGGAGAGAATGGGAATAACCCTGGGAGCACTGCAAACAAGGAATGAAGTTGGTTTCTGTTGTTTAACTTGGGACAACAGTGGACAGTCAAGAGCAAATATTGTGTTCCCTTGTGTCTTCTTGGGTTGGATATCTGAGCATTCCTTGGCTCAGAGCGTTCTTCCCCCCCTCAGGACTTACTGGAATGTCTCCACAATCTCCTGATCAGAGCAGAGGGTGCAGATTCCTGTGTGGCTGAAGGGGGGATGCAGTAAATCACTTCAATCTGATAAAGTGTCTGGTGCTCCTGAAACCTCCTCTTGCAAGCTTTGCGTGCTGATGGTATTTAAAATGCTGAAAGCCCTATTTTAAACCAGAGGTTGGAATCTCATTGTATGCAGCTGTGAAATTCAGTATGGTCAGAAGTATCTTTGTGTTTGGCTCCTCTGAATAAGTGAAATAACTGTTTGGAGAGCACATTCTTTGCAAAGTGTGGGCAAGCTATTAAAAACTTAATTGCAAAATAGCACAGATTTGGTAAAGGATTTGCAAAAAAAGCTCCAATTTCAGCTGTTTTGGGCTTGGGTTTTTTTGAGCATGTGAATCAAGTTAGTGGTAGGAAATGAGGTGATAGCAGTGATGCTTAGTCTAGACCTGTAGTTTTAGTTTTCAGCTTTTTCCTCCCTTAAAGGTCCATCATAACTTCCAAAATTGTCTTAGTTACACATGCTGCTCTTCTGTGGTAATGGCTTCTAAATGAAGGGTGTTTTTTTCTTTGTTTTGTTGGGGTTTTCTTACTTGTATTGAAGAAGATTAATGATTCTGCTTTGTATTTATCAAGACGTATTTCCACTTCATGTGCAGAAGTGAGTGTTGTGTCTGGGGAGGTTGTGCTGCAGCAGTTCAGTGTCTTGCAAGTGCCTTTTCCCCTGTCCTTGATTGAAATAATGTCCTGGTCTCTATTTTCCGTGACATTTACTTTATTCTGCAGGCTCTCAAATAGCAGCCCCCTGGCTGAACTGTTGGGAGAGAAAGATTGATTCCATGAAGTTGCTGGGGAGAGAGGAGGGCTCCCTGCCTTTGCTGTTTTTCCTGCGTTGCCAGTGGCTGTGAGGCAGGTTGCTGCTGACTGCAGAGTTTGGTTGTGGATCTGCTGAGCTCCTCATTCCTGCAGAGCCTTTTTTCTCTTTGTCAGTTAGCTGTGAAAGCTGTCACAGACCTGTAGGACTTGTTCATAGCACAAGGCGTTTTGCTGCCTTCCTTGCCCCTTCACAGCTTTTATCGTTTCAGGCTCGTTAATCTGAAGTCAATTATTCTGTAATGAAGGTGATCTTCAGCAAACAGGTGCCTCTTCTCCACTCACAGACCTGCTGGCTCCACCCCCTCCTCTTGCCTAGGCCTATCTGAAGTGATCTCTGAATGTTTTGAGTAGGGAATTGTCACCTGGCAGGGACAGTGGCATCTTCTTTCCCCTCTTAGCTGTTGTGCCCTGGCACATCTGCAGTGTTGGTAACACAGCCCTCTGGGATCTGTCAGTGGTTACCCTGGAGGGGGGGCTTGGAATTGGTGCACTGCTGGTAAATTCCTTTTATTTTCCCTTTGCTTCACATTCCTCTGCCTTGCAGGTGCCAAATGTAAACTGTTCTGAACTGCTTCGCTCTCCAGTGTTCAGAAGTAGGTCTTGTTTTGGGAGAATTTATGAAATGAATCATTTTGAGGACAGATGTGTTTGAACTGAGGCTGTGTGTCAGTGTGTATGAAGTCTTTGGAAAGGAAAGCCTAAGCTGCTTCTCTCTGATCGAATTGTGGAAAAACTCCTCTTACCTTCATATTTTGGGTTTTTTTTTAGCTGTAAGTTGTATGATTAATTTTTCTTACCAGTTGTTTGTTTTCTACTTGATTTTTATGCCTGTCAGAACAGTTATCCATAGCTTCACTATCTCCAATATTTTTCTGCAGCCTTCGTCACAATTACTTGAAGAGTTTCAGCCAGATCAGGAGTGGACGGTCTTTCACGTGAAACCTACACTGCAATTTCAAAACCACCTGCACTTCTCAATTTCAGTGTGTTCCTTCTCAAAAGCAGAACGTTCATCAGCAGAGCATGGCCAGTTTCTGTAGCAGTGAGTGTAGTGAACCATCCAGATAGGGCTGGGCAACGTTTCTGCTTCAGTGGGCAACCACAGTATGAGCCTGCCCTGAGAAGAGTAAAGATTCCCCCACCCACCCCTGCTGCTCTGTCTGAGCTTGTAGCCTTTGCTTTTGGGTTTGTGCACATTAAGCTGGAAAGTTCGTGATGTTATTAGAGAAAATAGCTTTTAAAGTGCATTAATGATAGGACAAAGAGTCGTGCTTAAGTTCCTTTGTTCTTGATGAGATTTAATAGCAGGTGGTGTTTTGAGTCATGCTTACAAAAATGGAAACTTCAGTGTCCATGTAAGTCAGCAGCTGTGGGTTATGTGTTTGGAACAATCTCTTCATTTGAAGATCTACCTCATACCTGAGGCAGTGTCTGTGGGGACTGATCTCATTTGGGCATTAGGTCTGCTCGGTTCTGAGTCAGCATTCAAATCCCACTCCTGGGTCACAAGGCAGGCAAAGATAGATTAGTATGTGCAGAAACTGCTGTACTTCCACTGGGTGTGCACTGCAAGTCAGTTACACTCAAGGGGAATTTTGCTCTCTGTAAATTAACACTTGGTTTCTTTGTTGGTTTTTCTTTTTTAATGGTTAACAGAGGTGCTGTGCCATTTGGAATTTATCTTTATGGTGAGCTCTATCCTTTCAGCTAAAGAAGCCTGTTGAATTAATATGCAAATTAGAAGTCAGAAGAAAAAAAAAAACCTACTGCTAGTGGTGTTGATAAGGTTATTAGCTTGATTTCTCCCAGACTGGCTGGTCCCTCATGGGTTTGTGTTCTGCGTGCTCTGTCAGAGTTGCTGGCAGTAGTTGAGTGATGCATCCTGTCTCACAGGACGTGCTCTGCTGCAGGAGGGATCAGGTTTTCCTGTGGGTGTATGCACACACACACACAAAATGAGTGCTCAGTCCCCTCCCTAGCTTGGAGGGCTTTTGGGAGACTTGAGGCATCTTGTTGGAGTTGGGGAGTAGACTAAGAAGAATTTTGGAAAATAAGTAAGACAGACATTGGACACATACTGTGTCAGAGTAACTTAAATCTGAGCTGCCAATCTGCATCTTCTAAAAGCTGTGTTTGTGACCTGATAAAGCCTGACTTCTTGCATGAAATCTCTCAATAGATTAAGGCAAGAAATACATGCTTTCTGTGCTTTTTGTGCTAAAGCAGTTATTCATGCATTGTGAGGGTAGACCTTGGTGTTTTAAAATGCCAATTCACAGGCATTGAAATCTTTCCTTTTCTGCCCCCAAGGAGTTACTGCTGTTCTGTGCAGCTCACCCGAGGTGCCCCCCAGAGTGGAAGTGAAATGGGAAACAAATGCCTGTGTAATGAAGGAGTGGGATGATGCTCTATAGTATTTGATGTTTCTGGTGTGTTTTTATGAAAATGAAATATAAGGACCAGGGAGTCCTTACATTTCTAAAGAGAGGTACTGGAGTTAAGAGCATGAGAATTTCACCATGAAATGATTGAAACCCCTTTTCAGAAATATAAATGACTCAAAGTGTTTGCATAACTAATTTTTCCAGGAGGTAATGAGGCCATAGAAATCTGGTAACGTTTCATTCATGCTCCAAAATGAGCCTCCTGTGCATAGAGGACAGAGGTTTGATGAAAAACTCAATACAGACAGGTAACTACATGATGGGATGGGAATTTAAGATGTGTGAGAAGCTTATGCCTAATTCTCATCTGGGATGTGAGACTTTGTCCCTGCTACAATGTGTGGTTATTACAATTTTCATACCTTACGTTCAGTTCTTTGTTTTCCACTAACTGCAGCTGCTTCTGCCTGACTTGAAGGCTTTCATTTAGTACAGAGGAAAGATGTGACCTCAGAGAGAAGAGAGAGAGCACTGAGGTGCTTTGGGGCTGAGACAGAGGTGGAGCACCTTACTTGCTCATCTCCATAATACTGTGTCAGATCCCACAAGTTCCTTGTGCACTGTGAAGTTTCAGTGGCTCTGTGAAGAGAGACACTGAAAAAATATATATATTTATAGATGTTTATATATATATGCTTGAAACTTGAAATTTTAGTACTTGTCTGCGATCTGTTGTTTCATGGATTCCTTCTTAGCGGAGGAGTCTACATTGCATAGACTTCCCAGTAAAGTTGATCTTCACGTTTGAAGAAAGCTGATAATTGAAATTCCAAGCAGTAGTGATCCCAGCTGTGTAAGTGAATAATGACCTGGCAATCCCTTGCCGTTATGATTAATGTCAGGGCTGGTTTCAGGCTGTTTAAGGCCCGTTCATTTCTCAAAGCGATTGTCGGAAGGTTGCTGCATGCAGATTTTTCTGCGCTATAGCCCCGTCCCTCCTCTGAGGAGAAGGTGGCTCTGGTTTTCAGGGTGCAGGGTGATGTTTGTGTTTGTTCACAGCAGGTCATTCCAATCACCTGATTGTTATGTAAACAGCATTTCCTGAATGGAAAATGTTTGTGTTTAAAGTTGAAGCTTTGTTGAAGACTCCATAGAAGCCCAGTTTGCTTCGTGTTCTGCTGGCCTTGGTTGAACTCAGCATGAAAACCTTTGGGCCTCCAAGCCTGATAGTTCACTGTGCAGCTGCTCCCTAGGATGTGAAGGGATCATGTATGATAAGAAAGAAAAGATGCTTTCTAGTACAAGTGTTTGTAGAGGGGATGGCTGCTCTTCTGCAGAAATAAATCCATTTCTGCTGACAACTAAAGCTGTTGGAAAAAAAGTACAAAACAAATCTCATGGGAGGTTTTGCCTGGGGCTTTTTTTTAGTGTACTTATTTTCTCTAATTTTCTTAAATGTGCTTGGTGATGTTGACTGTATGAAACCTTCTCAGGTAGGCTCTGTGATTAAGGAGATTTTGCTTTTTGGTCTGTGACTGAAGTTTTTCCTTAGTAATAATGATTGCTAAAAGTATCTCATTGCTTTATGACAAAGGATGTTGATTCAGGTTGTTCCTAACTTGCTGTAATTTAGCTAATTTGTGTCAGCTTTCACTTCTTGATGTGGTAACACTCCAGGATCTGGTTTGGTGATAATTTTTTCTTTTGGAAGTAGTACATTTGTGGTGTTTTCTGTTGCTAACTTCTTCTAGTGAATCCTCAAATGGATTTTATGAATGAGTATCCATGAACTGTACATGTTAGGTGCCTTATGGGAACAGCTGAAGAAGATTGATGAAGACAATGCTGAGGGAATTCTGAAATTTCATATTAAATAAAGCTTTTTGACTTTTTTTCTAGGCTTCCTGTTTGGAATGTCTTTTGTAAAGACACTGTCTTGTCGGCGGTGCAGTATGCTTCAGGTGATGCTTGTGCCCTGGCCAGTGAGGATGACAATGTCCAGGAAAAGGTATGCTGGATACATCATGCTAATTACTCACTCTGACTAAATATTAAATTATAAAATAAAATTCTTCATAAGAGTCTTGGCCAGAATGTTTGATCTACTCAGTTGTTCTTTCACCTGTGATATCTTCCCAAATTTTTGTTCTCCTTTACTTGCAGTCATGCAACAATTCAGGTGGATAGTTTGGGGCAAGAGAAGGAACAAATAGTAAAGCTACTGTTGGTTTTTTGGGGTTTTTTTTTGATGTTAGAAGTGGGCATCAGGGGAAGTGTGGGACTCTGTAGAGCCACAATAGGAGGTGTTGGGCTGGGTAAGTCTAGGCCACGTTATGCCACTTCCATCTGTGTTATATTAAGAACTGTGTACAGGTGATTGTTATCCTAATGAGGAGATTTAAGGTTAATTTGTTCAAGTCAGTATTTATCACTTTGCATTCCTTCTGTTCAATAAAAATCAAGAAGGCTAAAATGTCTTTCTAAAAGGTATAATAAATTAGCTGTGGTCCCTTTCATTTTTGCTTTACTCAGCACTTTGGGTTAATTGAGTGTAATTGTCCCACCCTGATGAACTCATGGCAAGTTTCTGCATCTTGCATTGCATAGTGAGTTCCCAAGCTGGTTAGTCAGAAAATCATGGTAATTTCATTCATTCATTTATTTATTTACTCGGGTACAGAACCAGTCCTATTCTAAACATGGGTAGTATTGAGATGTTGGTTTTCCTATTTCCTCCAGCAATCTGTAGTAGTGTTAATCACAGCCCTCATTCCAAAAAAGCTTTTATATGCCACAATAAACTTAGAAGATGTCTGTGAAGCATTCTAGCTGGCTCAAGTGGAGAGCTGCCTGACCATAAAAAACCCCTTTAAATATTGTAGGTTTCTCGAGCATTGCACCAACCAGGGTAGCTCTATTTTTTTGCCAGCTTGTGCAGCCAAATAGCATTCCTGTTCTTCTGGCTGCCTAAGAAGTTCTGCTTGAATTTAATGTCTGATGCAATAATACTGGAAAGATTAAGTAAACTTTGAGACTGGGAAGCCACTGGTAAATGATTTCCTACTCTGCAACATTCTTCCTTTCATTCTGTTAATGTGGATGCATAGGTAAGCAGATTTCTGAACTTAAACCCAAAGATGTGAAAACTAATGTTAGACTCTGGTTTTCACTCATTAAAGAAAATCTCTTGGGTGGATGACAAATTTAAGCAAGTGTCTGTTTCTCCTAATTAGACTGCTGGAGCTGTCCTGCTCCAGAGGAGCAGTTCTGCAGCCCTTGATCAGCTTGCCTTAAATCAGCCATTGATGCTATTTCATCTTAGGGACTGGGATGTGAGTTAATAGTATTTGGGGGAAAATGTTGCTCTGTTGTCTCTAAGGTTTGTCAGCTCAGATTTGTAGCTCCTGCACTTCAGTGGATGCCTTAATTCTCTTAAATTAATATGGTGTAGTGTTGTATAGCACAGCAGCCCATTTTGGGTCTGAACACTGACACCTGCAGTATTCAGCCACAGGATTTTAGATAGCCTGTAGAAAACAAAATTGGTATAAATTTCTACCACATTTCTTGCTGTATTTTAAAGTATTGCTCAAAACCAGCTTGTATTTTGTAGTCATGACTTAAAGTTTGAAGGGCAAGTGTCAATTCGTGCTAGTTTTAGTCTGGTGCATTTAAAACTTTTTTCCCCTCAAGTGCTGATACTTTTTATTTTGTGAATTCACTGCACTTGATGGTGAATTTTTGGCTGTAGAAGAAAAGCTTCTGGCAGATTTGTGTAATTACTGTAGTTCTGCTGATAAGACTGCTACAACTGAAATGTGCCACGTGTTATTTTCTAATGGTTGTGTGATGCAAGTCAGCTTAGAATTTTCTTTTTCTCCTCTTTTGGGCAGCAGGGAGGTAGGGAAGGGTTTGTTAACATGGGAAGTCATAGTAGAATGAGGAACTCTCCTTAGCAAACAAAGGGAATTACTTAAGACAGTGGTGCTAATGGTCTTTTCAGGGAAGATTTAACTGAATCATTTTAACTTGCTGTAGTCTTTGTGCAGATGAGATTTGAAACACGGCTGGGCAGTGCTTCTGAAGATTAATGTCGATTAGTTTCTTGATGCTCTGCTGGTGGAAGAAGTGCTGTTGCTCAGTGTGTCCCAGAGGTAGCTGCTCTGGCTGAGCATGGAGCCTGTGGCTGCAGACTGACTGATGTTTTCCCTTCAATCTCCCAGGGGGAAGAGGCTGCTCCCAGCCTGGAGCCTGAGGACTCCAGCACACAGAGTTACTCTGTGGAAGAGCTGCTCAATGACTTGACAAAATCTGACCAGGCAAGGCTTTTGTTTCATTCACTGTCTTCATACAGTCTTCAAATGCCTCTTGGATTTCAGTCTTTCATTTTGGTTATCTGAAGTTCATAGTAACCATCTCTCACGTTTCACCTGTACAATGGGTTGCTGTCAGACTCATGTTTCCAGTAAAAGAGAAAATGTGTGGGCTAACAGACCTTGCATTTCCCATGTGCATAAATAATGAGTAATTTAGTATTTGGAGGTACTGAATAAAAACTTTCCAAGATAAATTAAAATTGGATGTTGTAGGTATGGATGTCTATTTATAAATAAAACATAAAAAGTCTTTTCTCTGAGGTCTTTTATGTAGATCAGGCTTGGTGATTATAGCTGTCCATTTTAGCTTTGATCCTTCATGGCTTCTATCACCTTCATTTCCTTTGTTAAAATGGGAAAAGGGTTGTATTTCAGCTCTGTGCCATTGATACTGTAAAGTCAGTGCTTGGTGTTAAATGTTACAAACCAACTGTTAAAGATTATTTATTTGATTACATATTTTTGTTTTGTAGACTACAAGACATCATACATAGGACATACTTCAGAATATTTATTTCATGGTTTGGGTGTTCAAATCTGTTAAAACTTCCTAACCCCTTCATGTTTAGTGAGATGACTTAGAGTAATGTAACTACTGACAAGAGATTTTTGTACAATAATATTTCCTTTTGCTGCAGGAGTTAATCTGACCTGTTTCAGTGGTTATATGCTCTTTCAGATTTACAAAGCCTTATTGTGGGTGTGCTTATGACAACTGAAGACATGGAACAAATAAGACTCAAGACTACTAAACTCAAAAGTGAAAAGTGATTTATCTCTTTGTTCACTTACAGCATGGATTATGCTTTAAATAATTTTGGGCCTCCATTGGAGTGATGAAATTAAAAGCCTTCTCTAAAATTTAGTTGAGGATGAAAACAGTAAATTTGATTGTAATGGAACATGCAAATAGAACTGTTTCTTTTGGTTGCTGCTTTTCTCATGGCAGTCTCTATAGGAGTGCATCATTGAGGAAGGTGTTGCACCTTCAGCTCCAGCTGATATTTTTACATGATTATTGCAGACTACAGAAGAGTATTGCAGCTATCCCAGAGCAGCACAGAATGCCACCTAGGTTAGGAAGAAATAAAATGAATTTTTGACAGAAATGCAAACTGTTAGAACTATATAGTAGGATGTTATTGTGTGAATGCTTTTCTTACTCAAGTGTTGAAAAATGTATGTTCACCTGGAATGTTTTTACAGACAATAGAAATAAGTGAAACAAGCCAGCCTGAAGTTGTGAGTCCACCTTCAGTAGATGTAAATGAAGCTTCCTCCAGCATAGTCCCAAGCACTGAAAACACTTCCAGTTCACCTACCTCAGAGATACCTGCAGTCTCACAGCCTGAGTAAGCTCTTGCAAATTTGTTCTTTTGGTCTTTGAGAAAATATCACTTACTCTGCTCTTGTTAAGATGTGTAGTAGGGATAAGATGGGCTTGCTCCCCACAGTTGTTTTGCTGGTTTATGGTGTCAGTGCCACCATTTCCTCAGTGTGTGGATGAAGTTGTGCATTTGCATGAGGTGGAATACTATTGCCATGATGAATTTCTAAGCCTCTGCTTTGAAAAAAGCCAACATGCTTAGATAATCTGCACTACAAAAGCCCTCAGGGCTTTACCATTAGGATTTCTGCCCTTCACAATGTGCTTTCACATCTGTGTCAACAAGCATTGAGGCTGCTTCAGCAATGGCCTCTGCCTTCAGGTAAGGAGCAACTCTGCAGAATTTTATCTTGGGACTTAAAAACAGAGAGTCTCAAGTTCTGGTAATAGGAGACTTTTGACAGAATAGCAAATTCTCATATAAATGCAGTCAAGTTTAGTTCTAGTGCTTATTAGTGTATTGCAGAGCTGCCTCTGCTGCAGGCAGCTTTCTGCAGTCCGTGGACTTTGTTTTGTTTCCCTTTGCTCGTGGGATGATGGGCTGTCAAATGGGAACTGTATGGAAATTAGTGTGTGCACTTTCCAAGGATTTCCACAAAGTCCACTTGGGCTTTTTGATGTGTGCTAAGGGAAGTAAGCTTGTTCTGACTGCTGATGAAGATGAAGTATTTTGTTGGATAAAAATTGAACACATTGAAAATGAAGTAGACTTGTCTTTGGTGTTTTGGGTTTTTTAAGATTTCAGTTTTTCTGCTTTACCAAATTTCATTTCTTTACCATAGAAAAGATATGGAAATTCTGTTTGCTCCTAGTTTGCCAGGGCTAACACTTAAGCACATTTTGGTATTTCGTCAGTGTCTTTCATTGGAAGCCTTCCAAAATTTGCAGTTTTTATAAGGCAAAACTGGAATGTAGCTTCAGCCTGTTCTTTTTATAGCTTTTTTTGACTACTCCACTGATTTATTTGTGCAATGTGTTGTAAGCTCTGCTGTTGTCAGGTCCTAGAAGGAGACAGGATGTTATTTTCTTTGAAACATTCAGCTTGGTGTCTGGTAATTGTTGGAAATTGTCTGGCTGCCACAGCTGGGGAATACTGGAGTGCTGAACTCCAAAGACTTGAGCTGTGATATGAATGAGAATGGAAACTTGGTTTGGAGCACCTGATGGATGAGTTCATGCTGGGCAGTGATGTTGTGACACCAGTGCCATTTGCAGGAAGAAAGGGCAGACCTGATGTTTCAGAGAAGCTAAGAAAAGAATGTTTATCCATAATGTTCAAACTACACTTCAGCTCTCAGTAGTCATAGGTGGTCTCTTACTGAACAGATCAATGTCCAAACCAGCTGTGGTTCAGCTCTGTACTTAAACAAGGTCTTTAAAAAGACACAGTTGCATTTGTTATCTTCAGATATTTTTTACCTTTTTGCTGGTTTAGATACTGATTCCTGACAGTGTAACAAAGTCCAGCTCTCTCAGGTGTTACTGGTCTAATATTTCAGCAGAACTTCTTAGTCAAAATATTTTGAAAGGAATTTTATCCCAACAAGTTTTACTTTGTAGTCAGTATTTTTTTAGAACAGCACTGAATGTAACTTTTCTACCTCAATCTAATATGAGGAAACATTACTGAAAAATAAACTGAGCTCTTTCTGTTATGTTGTGCAAAGTGAGCTTGATAATTAATTTTAAAAATTAAAGCAAGTCAAGGTACTGAAAGGAGAGGGAGCACTACAGCTTTTAGACTCACCTTCTGCCAAAATTAGTTACTTGAGGCCAGTCAGGTACACCCTGAGAGCAAGGAATTTTTAAGTTCATTCTTGTCCCATATTTTATTCTGTTGATAATTATTCATACTGTCACCTCCCCACTGAAATGGAGAATATGTGCAGCTTTTCAGTTTTGTGGAGTGGTCAACCTTATTTAGTCAGTAAAGAGTTGCAGGCAGAGCCAAACACTGTGCATCTCAGATGGAGGCATTTTGGGGCACACAGGGTAAAAACTCTCTGTTTATAGCTAATAAATTCTTGTATTCATGATGTTTGTTAGATTTTGCTACATAGCAAAAAGCCTTGGAATACTTAGAGTTTTTTGTTTTATACCGCAGGAAATTTATCATATGAAAGGTACTAAAATTGTCTCCCTGGGTTGGTTGCAGCTGCTTCTGTTGATAATTGTAGTAGTCAGGGAAGCAAAAAGATCCCCTTTGAAGTTGCTGGCGTGCTGTTTGTGTTTTGGCAGCTCTGTCATGATACTGGATTAACCTAGTTTGCTGCTTCCATTAAAGAAAGCTTATGTGGGCATTTAGAAGGCAGAGTAAAGCCTTTCCTTGGACCTGGCTGTAGGCTGGATCAGCATGGAAGTCATCCCTGTGCTGGAGAGGAGAGGACAGTCAGAAGTTGTCACCTGAAAGTTACTCTTTGTCCATCTTCTTACCTGTTCCATCATCCCTGAAGGGCAGAGGGGATGCTTTCTGTTGGGTTTGTGCCTCAGCATTTGTCTGATGAGGTGTGCTCAGCCTTTCTGGGAGACAGGAGGTGAAGCAGTGGGCAGATGAGCTGCTTTGGGCTGTTGGTACAGCTTGGATAATGGTCTGCTGGGCTACCTGATTTTTATTACACCAGCAGAAAAAAAAAACCAAACCCAAAAAGAGCAAAAAACCAAACCAAAATAAAAACAAAACCAAAAAACCCAAACCAAAAAAAACCTGTTCTCCTCTAGGTTTAGAGGAGCTTTTAGTGAGGGAACTCAGTCTCATGTTTGCTTCCTTTGTTGAAAGGGAAAAGAAAATTGCTGGTAGCCAGGTAACTGTGAAGATGTTGTTAGCTTGTAGTGATGCTGGGAAGAATTGTGCATTGCAGTGTTTGGTAAGATGTTAGATGTGAGTTCTGGGAGATGAGAAGCCTGTTTTGAGTTCCTTTCTGGGACAAACAGCTGGAAAAGGAAATTCTGTTCTTTCATGGGTATGGCTGAGAATGCACTTCCACAAGTACAGCATGCTTCATTCTTCTTCATTATTTCTGTGAGACTGTTGCTTTATTAAAACTTTCACTTATCTTTGTGGTTGATTGTCAGGGTTCCTTGTATTATCAGAAGGCTAAAAAAGCATGTTGTTTGTTTCCCCTCAGTGCAATAGAGAATTCCCGTGCTGATATCCCTGTAGTCAGCTCTAGTGAAGCTGAGCAGTCAGAACCTGACTGTGATATTGGTGGGACACTTGAGGCTGACCCTCAGAGTGAGCCTTCCTCTTTTGTCAGTCCACCAGAGAGGTGAGTATCCAAGCAGGCTGTGTGTGACTCTGAATACTTCAAAGGGAGTTGTTCTCTTCCGTGCTGGCTTTGCAACAAACATTTGCATGTGCTTGCTTATCTGTGTACTTGTGTGTGTGTAACAGTGCATGTGGCTGACCTTCTCACAGATTCTGGTACTCTTTAAACTTCCAGCCTTGCAGGCCAACATATAGAGAACATATCATCTTCACATGGCAAGGGAAAGAAGACAAAATCTGAGTTTGAGTCCAAAGTTTCAGCAGCTGAAAAGGGGGCAGATGAGCAAAAATCTGCTCTTAATGCTTCAGAGAACCTAAAAAGGGAGGTAAGTTGGTATCTCCTCAGTACACAAAGGAGTAATGCCCTGTCTTTGTTACTGCTGGTAAAATATGTGGTGTGCTTTTACTCTGTCCCAGAAGTGTCACTTGGCCCTTGTTACAGTGGGATATGTAGCTGGCCAGGCCTTCTGTGCTTAACTGTATGACTTTTTTTGTGCTCTGGTTGTGAGGTACTTCCTAAAGCTTGTGGTTTTAAATAAGACTCTTTTAAAAATCAGAATGGCTAAGGCCATGGCAATATAATTTTTGCTGGTTTAGGATCATGTTTAAACTGTCACTTGGCAGCTACTTCTAAAATATTGTCTACAAAATAACCTCTATTTGAAATGTCTACCCAAAAATGTTCACTCATCTGGTGGTGTGCTGAGTATGTTTGTACAAAGGAGAAGTGAAGACTTGAAATGGAATAATGTACAATTTAGTTGATAGGGTTTTTGCTTTGTCAGGCAAGTCCAAAATATTGTTTCTGAAATACTTGAAAATGGTTCCTTTAGTGTTTAATCATTCTGCTGTTTTTAACATGTTCAGAAATTCCTGAGAACCTCTGGAATTCTGTCATGACAAGCACTGATGTTTAAAGATTTTTGCTACAGGGAAAGCTTTCTTCGTTAGGAAGAGGAAAAGCAAAAATTGGGAAGAAAATGCAGGTGTTGGAGAAGAAGGCTTACATTTTATTTAGAATGTATTAGCTTAGCCACAAAAATTGCCAGTATTTCAGTAAAATAATCTGTAATTCTGAGAGAAAATAATCACATGTTTTTTCTGGCTTATAATCTTGCTTACATTGGCTCTGAGTTGTTAACATGGGTGCAAATGATGTGTCTGCCCTTGACTTGATCAGAGCATGCTTTGTTTTTTCAAGTTCATCTTTGTTTTCATTGTTGGTCCTGAAAAATATTCACAATCAGTGGTTCTTTCTTTTGCAGAAAGACTTTAAGAAGACAGGAGAAATTGACCCTACATCAGTAATAACTCCAAAGGACCCTGGAGACATTCCAACATTTGATGAATGGAAGAAGAAAGTCATGGAAGTGGAGAAAGAAAAGAGTAAGTTCAGGATTCATTAGTTTGGTCTAAATACAGAGCACTGTCATCTCACAGTAGAGCTGAATAGCAGGACTGTCTCCATTTGGAATGCAGCCTGAAACTTCATTTTTCTGCTGGAACTATGTAATTAATAGCCTTCATTATATAAAAGCAGTGAGCAGAAGTTCCCTGACAGTGCAAATATTGCTTGTTTGTGTGGTTTGTTATAGTAGCAATATTTTCTTGTTCCTAGGTCAGTCAATGCACCCTTCTGCTGTTGGTGGGCAGCATTCCACTAAAAAGGTCCAGAAAAACAGGAATAACTACGCCTCTGTAGAGTGTGGTGCCAAAATTTTGGCAGCAAATCCAGAGGCAAAGGTAAGCATTTATTAATTATTTGTGTTCAGTTTTTAGTGTACTGTTATGCAACAAAGTGCACTTAAAACTGAGCACTGGTTTGCGAAGTTGTTGTTCTGTGTTTGGTTTGTTGGGATTTTGATTAATAAAAATAGGATGTAAACAGTGATCAGTGCTTTTTTTAAAGAGGATTGCTATAGAACTTGATGTCTTTTGAAGTGAATTCAGAAAATGGGAGCAGAGTCTACTTCCTACAGAAACTGGGCAGAGTTATATTAAAGAGCTCACCACAGTAAATAATCCATGATTGCCCCAAAGTATGGCATACTGTCATGGATAATTGCCATGCTCAGAGTGTTGTTGATACTACTCTACAAACCTAATTTTGAACTGAGTGCTGGAAAGAGGGGGAAAATCCTTGATGCTGTTGGTATCTACCATGCAATTTAACATACAGATTTTTTTTTTTCTACAGAGCACTTCAGCTATTTTGATGGAAAACATGGACCTTTATATGCTCAATCCTTGCAGTACCAAAATCTGGTAGGTTCCTGAGGTTCACATTTGTGGCAGGAGTGATTATAGTTTTCCATTGCTGTGGGACTGTCTTGACCTTGATGTGTTGTTCCTTGGAATGGGTGTGTGAGGAACTCTGACAGATTTAGCACAAGATGATTTATTATGTCTTCCATAGAAATCTAGCTCTGGTATTGAGGAGTAATATGAAGGTGATATTTTTATTTATCTTAATATGTGCAAGTTTTGTATAATTATCTTATGGCAGATAAAGCACTTGAGCATTCAAATAAAGATTCTTGATTTCTTTCCCTGGCTGTCAAATAATTGTAGGACAGGTGAACAGAATTCACCATGCATTAATTGGTGCTTCAGGTGTGATTTAAATTGTTTGCTGTCCTTAGTTTTTAGTTCTGTGAGTTGATCCCTTTGAGTACAAGATGGATGAAGCTCTTGTAACTGCAGGTGCCACCTGGAGTTATTAAAGTAGATGTTCAGAAAAACACCACCAGTGATTCTTATGGTACAGCATTTTTGTAGTGTCCTTCTTACACCCAGTGGAGGATGTGATAATGAGGAGAAGGGCTGAAGATTGTAACTGCAGAAGTATTTTCTTAAAAAAAAATTACTTTTTGTCTTTAAGGTTTGTTGTTGAGCTCTGTGAACCAGTGCAAGTAAAGCAGTTTGACATCGCAAATCATGAATTATTCTCTTCCACTCCTAAAGACTTTCTGGTGTCAATTAGTGACAGGTATGTTACCTAAACTCATCCTTCTGAATGAAAAAATGGAATAATTATTAGATGTAAGGCTTCATGAAGCATGGTCTGTGTATGTTGTTATTATGCAAAGTGCAATGTAATGTGAAGTCACGTGGTTTTTCTTCGTGTATTTTGTCAGTTGCTAGCAGTATTTTTTCCTTTGCCACCTTAAAAATTAAAAGGAAAAATTTGTTGAGGAGCAGAAT
This sequence comes from Onychostruthus taczanowskii, assembly GCF_017590055.1. Taxonomy (NCBI): domain Eukaryota; kingdom Metazoa; phylum Chordata; class Aves; order Passeriformes; family Passeridae; genus Onychostruthus; species Onychostruthus taczanowskii. Next base: position 3,919,154 of record NW_024504012.1, read on the forward strand.
TTATACAGTAGCTGGATAGTGGGTGGTAGATTATAAAATTCCTTAATAAAATGCTACTGAGGTTGTGGGCTCTTCCCTCCCTTGTCATTCAGACCATTTTCACATGATTTGAGCTGTCTTCAATGCTGAACTATGTCCAAAACCCTACAGATTATTCAAAAAGAAAGGAAAAGTAGTACACCATTGAGAAATGGGAAGGGGGTGAGAGTGCTGCAGGTTGGCCAGAAGGCTGCTTAGAGGGTGGCTTTAGGATGACTTGGGCAGTGCTGTGCCCCCACTGCTTTCTGGAGTGAGCAAGTAAGTCTGGTCTGAGGGAGCAGGCATTCAAAGGGCATCAGGCAACTCCTTTTCTTCTTGGTTGCCTAAAGCAGGTAGGGTTAGGCTTTGAACACTTGTTCTGTTGTGCAGTTCTAGCTCTGCTCAGTTTTCTGCTGCTTGCTCACAGTAATGTAACCTGCCAGGTGTTGTGTTCTTCACTGTTCATCTGGGGGGCCTCACTCTAGACTGGCTGAACTTCAGTGATTGGATGGGTCTGGGTTTTTGTGCTTCAAGGGCCTCCACATTGCTGTCATTGTGTGAGGGTCCTGCTGAGGTTTTGGGTTGGGAACGTCGCTGCTGCCTTGCAGCTGGAAAGAACAAAATGTATTTCTGCTCTGGAAAGGCATTAGGAGAAACTTATGTGAATACCTGTAAACAGTGAGTTCCTGCATTTCATTACTTTACTCCATTGTTTCCTTTCTAGATATCCAACTAACAAATGGATTAAATTGGGTACTTTCCATGCCAGAGATGAGAGGAATGTCCAGAGCTTTCCTCTGGATGAGCAGATGTATGCAAAATATGTTAAGGTAACTCAGTACTGCAGAAGCACCCATGCTCCTCGGAGAAGGAAGGGTTTGCTGGGTTTCCTCTGTATAACAGCATCCCAAGAAATGTGTTATCAAAACCTGCCTTACCATTAATTGCCCTTAGTTAATTAGTGGCCCCAGCTGGGGTTGTCTGGGTGCTAAATCCTTGTCACAGTTGTGACCTTATTACCTTGCTCACTTTGGTAATTGAGAGGATCTTGGGAAGCCCCTCGGGTCCAAGTACATACTTAGCTGAATTAAGAAAAATCTAGACAAAGTTCTGTTCTATTTGACTTACCCAGCTGTCTCCTGAAAGTAAGAGCATAAGAATCTTGACCTATTTTGTTTCTTGGCTATACCTGCTTTACACATATATACATATATCTGTATCTACCTATTTAGATTTATTTGTGTATATACACACTGCCCACTCAGTCCCTGGAGCACAGATCAGAATATGCCTATTTCTTGATTTTTGTACCATGTTGGGCTGTACAATTTAGTGAATCTGGACGTGTATGGGGTTGCATCTTGGCTCTCATTAAGAGACTCCCAAGTGCAGTTTTCCAGTTATTCAACCATAACTCTGACTCAGGCAAATTATTTATGCTCACTGCTGCTGGAGCATCGCCATGATACCTCCACCTTCAAAATAGTTTGCATTAAGCTGTCTTTACTCAGGAGACTCAAAGGGAATAGAACTCCATAAATAATTAATGTGATACTTGAACTTGGATAAAAGCTTCTGTGAAAATATTGGGTTGTAGTGAAGGCTTAAATTCTAATAAAATACAGACCTTTTAGGTCCTCTTCAGTGGTGTGTTATCTTCCTATTATGGTATGGCCAAAAAAAAAATTCATTTGTGCTCCTTAATTATGCTTTGTGCTTTTATGAAAAAGTAGCTATGAATGATAATTGTCTAACTTATTTACCTAGAAATTCTGCATGAGTCACAGAACAGAGATATAATTTATTTTTAATTCTGTTTTCTGGCTGAATTAATTAATGCCTTAAGGGTAACTGCCATTGTCACTGAAGCTGCAGAATTCCTCTAGATGTGGCAGCACTTAATCCCTTGGTGGATACAGTGCTCTGCCTTGAATAATACAGCATGGTAAAATTGCCAAAGGTTTGTTCTCATGTTTTCACTTCATGGTACAAAAAGTTAGCAAGTTCTAAGTATGTCTGGTCTACAGAATGACTCCAAAATATTTTCAAAAGTTAAATTTTTTGAAGTGCCTTACTGAACTTGTATCAAAAATAATGGGATTTTTGTGGGATTATTTGTCTTGGTCTCACTTGCAGATTATTCCAGTCCTTCAGTGATAGTGTCTACATAGTGGTTTAATAAATGCTTGCAAATGAATTCGGATTCAATAAAACCAGTGTGTAGAAGGTTGCACAAGAAATACACAAATGTCTGAAGCTCCCAAGTCTGTCATCAGCTGCTCTATTTGTTGCAGTTGTGTTTCTGTAAATGGAAGTGTTTTATAGCGAGCTGAAGCAGCAGCAGTACATACAGAGAGTGCATGCTCCGTGGGTCTGTTTTTCCTTTTGAGTCACTTTCTGTAGACTGTGTTCTTTAAGGGGGAAAAATACACTTAGTACATTTAACACACTTCAATATTCTATCTGCAGTCATGCTGCCCTGAAAAATTGAATAACTTCAATTGCTTAATAAAACACTTGTTGCATGTTACCTTCAATCTGCAACGTACAAGAGCTAAATGAAATCTTGCTACCGAAGGCAGATGAAGTTGTGTTACAACTTAATCCTTCCCAGCTTGTCCTCCTAGGCATTTGTAGTACTGAATTAAACCCAGCAGGACTCTGTAGTTGCCTGTGGCATGTGTTCAGCCTTTGTACTGACATCTACTTTTTTTTTTTTTGTTTTTTCTCCTTTCCTCTCTCTCGCTTCAGATGTTCATCAAGTACATAAAGGTTAGCAGCTCTTCTTGTGGAGTGATGGATGCATGGGGCTGGGGGTGTTCTCTGCTGCGGCTCAGCTCTTTAATGCATGGCAAGAATAAATCTGGGCTTTCCTGCTGTGGGCAATCTGCAACTCCCTGGAGTGAACAAAACTTGCAATTTCAAGATTGAGTGTTTAAGTGAACTTTTTGGCTCTGTGGGTCTTTGGAGTTTTATTTGAAGTACCTTTTATTCTTTAGGTGGAGTTGATATCACACTTTGGATCAGAGCATTTTTGTCCTTTAAGTCTTATAAGGTAATACTTTGTGTTTTGCTTAGTCTTTCTACCTCCTTGCAGTGAGGATTAGTCTGCTTTTAGAACAGTTGAGCAACAATTCCAATTTTCAATTGCAGTTACTTGTATTGTGGATTGAAGTAGTTGCCTGACCTGCCTGCTGTGTAGTGTCTTTCATGACTGTTTAAAGAAGCTTTGAATCTCTTTATTTGCTTCTCCAGTATGTCAGGAATAGTTTATATTTGCAGGGGAAGGGGAGGAGGAAACAGGAGCCTTGAGCAGCTTTAGAGCAGGACATGAATATTTCAAGGCTGACCAAGCAAAACAGGGAACAAGTGGTGAACTAAAAAGAGCAGGTGTGGTGAGTGCTTTTTGGAAGCTGCTGGGTTGTTTGGCTCCACAGGTGAATGCAGTCAGTAATGTTTGCAATAGCTGAGTAGAAACACCTGTGAAGTTTTAATTCAGAGAACCATCAGCCTCTGTACTGCTCCTAAAAACCCAGGTTTTGTACCTGGGAGGTCTCTAGTATTAGAAGTCAAACCATATTTTTAGTCCACAAGGCTGCTTTACATTAGACTGATTTAATTTTGGCAGAAGAGGTCAAAGAATGTGGCATGCAAAGGGAGGTAGTTCTGAAGAGATACTCCTAGAGCAAGTCAGAGGTGAAACAGAAGAGGTGTAAGAGCTCATGGACAGCCAAAGACAAAGAAGTCTAGGTGTGAGTTTAAAAGAAAGAAAAGACTCTTTGGAACTAGAATGAGAAACAGGATCTTGTTTAGGTTCCTTGTAGATACAACTCAGAAAATTAACATCCCTACTGCTTGATCTTGCTTAAGTGACTGCAACTACTGTATCTCATTTACTTGTTACATAAAGGTAACACTGCTTATCAGTTATGTCACATGATTCCTAATGCTAGGTTTTTATTTTAAAACTTTGATCACAGAGTATTTGGTACTAGCATGGTTGAAGAGTATGAAGAAATAGCTGATTCTCAGTATCAGTCTGAACGACAAGAACTGTTTGATGAAGATTATGGTAAGCAAATATTCTGTGCATTTTTAGCCATTCAGACAGCTGATGCTCGTGCTGGTGTTGGTGGCTCATCACTTCCTGCATATGATGAAAGATCTGACTGTTAAATTTACTTGTTGACAGTGTTTCAGCATTTCTGTGGTTTTCTAACAGTCATTTGAAGTTTTAAACAATGTGTTTAAATGTAGCTACGTAGAGGGTTGCTTTAAAATGATAGTAATAAATCTGTTTCACTTGGCAGAATAGACAATTTCTCAATGTGCTGATAGTAGCAAAGGATTACTAAAATAAAGCAGCTCACATGGAACAGTTCTATTCTTAGTGTCCATTTCAGTTCATAATATCTGACCTCAAGCTTTCTGTAGTTTTATTTCCACACTGTCAAGTTGACATCATTGAATGACATGTTAATTCTTGAGGTTTGTATTTTTTGCCCATGACAGATGAAATTCTAATAGTCATGAGTTGTTCTTCTTTATACATAGATTATCTATTGGATTATAACACAGGGGAAGAAAAATCTTCAAAAAATCTTCTTGGTTCTGCTACAAGTGAGTATGACTTATTAGAAGAAGTTATTCCTGTGCCTAAAACAAAATGTGCTAATTGAAAGTGAAATGACATTTTGTTGTGCAACATATACAACTTTTATATTATGCTGAAGCAATTTGTAATTACGCTGTAGTTTCATAGAAATAATTAAAAATTTGGAATTGGGGGATCATTCTTAGTGTTCTAAAAATAAATTTTCAGTTTGTAAGGATATCTGTTATGTGGAAACTTCTCTGTACTTAAGGATTCTGAATACTGAAGATTATGTGAAAGTTGCATAGGGCTGTAAATGGCCAGTACTAAAGTGTTGCAGAACTGTAATTATGTGGAAGTTGGAAATCTATGTTTAATTAAAATGCTTAACGTGCAGGAAGCAATATAAAGATTTGCTTTGTACAACTTTAGGGGGAGAGAAGGATGGAGAATACTATTTCTGATACAGCTTTATATAAACTCTGTAATTTATGTTCTTCATAAGGGCTGTGTATTTTTTTTTTGAGAGAACTAAAGGTTCTTGAGGGTCTCCTCTCACTTTTCCCATTGGAAAACCTCCATGTGTAGGGTTAGTTTGGCTGAGAATCCTGGAATATTCAGTTTTTATGGTAGTCTTCACTGCTGAGTTACTCAGGATGGTGTCACCTCCACACACCATTTCCTGAGGAGCTCTTGCACTGTACCACTCTTCCTTCTGTCCCAGCTAATGAAGATTTGTTATTCTAGTGTAGATCTTCACTCAGTTAATGCTGTTTGGAGTCAGGCTTTGCTTTCATCCTGGAGTGGATCAGAGCTACAGAAATCTTTCATATTTTTTCCTAGAACATTGTCTCCTGAGAATAAGGTCATGGCTAGGAATATTCACAGCTTAGAAGAGTTTTCAAAAGGGAAAAAGATAGTGGAAAAGGCAGTTTATTTCTCCATGTGTGCCTCTCACAGATGAGATAAAACAGTAAATTCTTCCCTGACATTGCTTATCTCTTCTTTGTGGCTTCTTGTCTTCAAGCTATCTTGGTGATGCGTATTCACATGATCTGTCTGCTAGGGCAGTATTACAACTTTATATTCACTGTCTGAAAAAGGCAGTGACTTTCCATTTCACTTTTTAGTCTACTAAAGCTAAGATGAAAAGATTTGAAACACCTGTTGCTGATGGTGCTCAGCTGTCTCTAATACACTGAAACGTTGCAGTGACCAGTATTTAATTCTGACTTGAGGGTTTTGTCACTGAGAGCTTTCCTCTCTGTCAGGGGGTCCCCTTTTGGAGGGAGTAGAGTTTGTGGAAATTGTTTTTTGGTGGAGTTTTTTCATATGCAGGTAGACAAATGTGACAGGTTTCCATTTTGCATCTTAAATGTCAAGCGAGATAGAGGGTCCTCTGAGGAGGTGGAGGGTTTTCAGACATTTAATCTCATAGGAAGCATCTGCAGTCTTCCACAAGTCTGACCCTGCTATTCTCCCACATTGTAAAGCTTCTATACAAACTCTATATTCTCCCTCATTTTCTCATTTTTTGTAAGAAACCATCCACAGCTCAAGTTCAGCATCTTTTGACTATTGTGATTTTTCTCATTATACAAACCCAGATAGATTAACATAAATCAGGAATGCAGCTTCTGACATATTCTGGAGGAAAGGCAGAACCAAAGTTGGGAACACAACTTCCTGGAACCCAAGGAATTTGTCGTTGCCTCTCTAACTTGAGGACCTTGGCCATGTGACATGCACTGCTGTATGTTGGTGGGTGGGGGAGATGGGCCAGCTTCTGTGTGTTTACAATACAGTGCTCTTTACCTGTTCCTCAGCTTCTAAATAAGCCTGGCAATTATGTTTGTTGTCAATATCAAGACCAAAGAGCCAGCTGTATTTAATTGGTGTGCTGATGTAGAGCAGGACCTCTTGGAATTTACTTCTGTGAATTCACAGGGGAGAGGAACTGTCCTACTTAACAGCTCCTTAAAATAAATATATGTGTAAGCCAGATCTGTGGGTGTTATGGTACAGGTTTTCAAATACAGGTTTCTAGCTTGTACATTTACCTTTAAAAGAAACAGCTGCCTCCAGTGTAATAGAATGACCAGATAGTATGTCCTTACACTGTGATTAATTTCAAGCAAATTCCTTGGTTCTGCTGATCTCTGGGCCCTTTGAGAGTGCCCTTGTTGAGTAGTTTTTGTCTCTTTTAGATGCTATCCTGAGTATGGTGAACATTGCTGCCAACATGCTTGGAGCCAAAACTGAAGAGTCAGCTGAAGCTGAAGGTACTGTAGTTTTTTTAGATGAAAAGCATTGTGGAAAGTTTGCATTTCTTTGGTTTTTTTGCGGGGGGGGGGTGGGTTTGGTGAGGAGTTGGATGGTCTCTGATGGTTTAAATGACTTTTCTCACCTTTTGTGGCGCACCTGATTAGTGTCATAGAACCTAGTGGCTGTGAAAAGTAGAACAAAGACGCTGAATTTGCTGAGAAGAAAACCCATACAAGGATGACACGTGCTTGCTCAGCTTTATTTGGAGATCTTTACTCTCTCTGTCACCCAGCTGAAGTTGTAAAGTCCTAACTTGCTGCTTCTTTCTCTGAAGTATTTTGAGACTGTCCACCAGATCATACTCAAAAACTATCAGTAGCATTTCACTCACATAACTTTGGATTACATCTGCAGTAAATTTGGTAGCACAGTTAATCATTAAAAAAACCCCACCAATAATAAACCCACACCTCAGAATTTGTTGAAAAAAAGATGGTTCTTGATTTTCCATGTTCACATTTTCCTCCTTGCTGCAGCTGGGAACAAAAGTGTGTCTGAAAATGTCACTGCCACCCCTGCAACTTCAACAGCTGCACCAAGACTGCCTGAACCAACACCTGTTCCTTCACCAGAGTAAGTGATTGCTCTTGGGGTGTTTGTGGTATGCTCCAAGCAGAGACAAACACGGGCCAGTCTGCAGTCCTTGGTAGTAGGATGCTCAGGTATGGCATGCAGACTTAAACAAGGGAAAAAACAAGTATTTGGTAAATCTGTAGTATGGTAATGGCACTAACCAGACACATTTAGTGTGTTTGTTACTGACTGTTACAGCTATTTCCTTTATGGTGTATTTTGTTTTAACTCAGAAACTGGTTTAAATTGGTCCCGGTCTTGTGGTCTCCTGCAAGGGAGACTAATTAGGAATATAAAATGTGTTGCTATAAACTTCTGGTTTGTATAAACTTCTGGTTTGGAAGCTTATGCTTTGGTAGGCTTCCCTTAATCAAAACATGTATGCAGATGTACAGAGTGAGCTTGAGAAGAGATGTTCTGTACAGATTCAGTTGTTTTTCAGCAATTATAGTTGCTGATAATTAGGCTGCTTAAGGCCAAGACCCTGCCTCTTAAATGTTACAACATGACTTGTGCTGTATTTAGTGGCTTTACAGTTTTCTATCACTCTTGCTGTGAGACTGAGGAAGGTTAGTGGGAATGTTGTGATTCTTGCAGCAGAGTAAGATGCTTACTGTGTAAAAAAGAGGATTTGAACTGGTGACTGTTTTTGGGAATGAGAGAAGGGGCAATATCTAATTGAGAAGCCTTGCTGTTTAAGAGGCAGGGTTTGAAATAATTTGTTTGCCTATTGGGACTGAAAATCACCAGAGAAAATATTACCTTGCAGAATTTCTGTCTCAAAACTGGCCTTTGGTCACTGGACTAAGCTTTGCTAATTTCTGAAAGACTATTTTTAGTCTTCTGGAGAAGGGATATAAAACTGTTGAATTAACACCTTGTCTTTTTAACTGTTGTAGACTTGTTACTACAGATATTCCACAGATAGAGAAGGAGCAATCAGCGGTGGATTTGACTAAAGAAAGCCCAATTGTTCAGCTAGTGCAGGAGTATGAGGAAGATGCAAGCCAGTCCACAGTAACTTTGCTGTCCGGCGATGAGCAGGAAGAGGAGGCAGCAGCGTGGTTTGAGCTGGAGACAGAGAAGTACTGCTGTGACATGGCAGCAGTGTGCTGCATTTCCACCTTCTCAGAGTACGTGCTGCGGTGCTGCTCGGTTGCAGCAGCCATGCATCGGCAGCACGGTAAAACTGGAGGTGAAGAGAGGCCACCTCACCCTGTGGATGTGCAGCAGCCGCAGCCAGCTCTGACTGAGTCTGCCCACACAGCAGCAGAGGAGCCTCTGCCTGAGCAAGTGGACAGCAAAGCTGAGAGACCCCCTGGCTCTGCTGTTGCAGTTGACTTCAGTGCAGTCCATGAGGAGGTCAGTAATGAGACCACAGAGTCCATTGAGCTGGAGCCAAGCCACCCTCAAACTGTGTCTCAGTCTCTCCTGCTAGAAGTGACTTCTGAAGTGAAGCCATCCCCCACAACAGACGTGGCTCTGGAGCCTCCAAAAGAAGACTCAGGCCAGGTAGCACCAAGGGTGACTCCCCAGGTGGATGTCCCAGAGCTCAGCACTGAAGTGGAAAAGGCTGAAAGCTCAGTTGTAGAAGAAAGCCCCGAGCCCAGTGTGGCCACTGAGGTAAAAGAGGTGAGCACAAGAGAGCCTGTTGCTACCCCAGTGATTCCAAAGCCTACAGAGACTGTTCTGCAGCCTGAAAGCACAGTGGATGTGGTAGCCAGTGACGCTGTGGAAGGGAAGGAGAGCACTCCAGAAGTGCAGAAACCTGCTGAGCCTCCTGTGCCTGCCGAGACAAAAGAGGATGAGCAGGTGGCAGAAGAAGCTCTGCTGGCAATCCCGGTCTCGGGGGGGCCACAGAGAACAGCCACAGATTTCTATGCTGAGCTGCAGAACTCCACGGAGCTGGGCTACGCCAACGGGAACCTCGTTCACGGATCCAACCAGAAGGAATCTGTCTTCATGCGCCTCAACAACCGCATCAAGGCCCTGGAGGTCAACATGTCCCTCAGCAGCCGCTACCTGGAAGAGCTCAGTCAGAGGTGAGGCTGAGCAGGGCTGGGAAGAGCAGGGGAGGCTGGGCAGAGGGTGAATTGTAAGGGCTGATCTCTCGGGGCCGTTCGGGTCCGGTCCGGCTAGCTTTGGACTCTCGGCCCCTCACGGCCTTACAAGGATAAATGGAGCTCTTTCCTCTCGGGACCAGAGTCCCGCTTTATTCTGGATAGGAGCCACCTGGGCAAGGCTGAGTCCCTGGGGGGAAAGAGACTGAGGCTCTCCTCTCGGGAGATCTTAAACCCAGGGGAAGGGGGGTGGAGGAGAGGTGCCACAGCCAGTGGGATAGAGGTGGGAGGGACTGACCCAGGACAAGACCACCTCCACTGGGGTTTCCACATGTGTGTGGAACAAACCATGTGAACTATTCAGTGCAAAATAACAAGAACACCCAGTGCAAAACAATAACCAAAGAAACCACTTAGTGCAATACAACAGTAAATCACAGCTTAAAGCTGTATGGAAAGCTGAGGAAAGGACCCAAGCCTAGGTGGCTGTTGGAGTTACCCTCTATGAATTAGAGCTTCTTCCCTCTTTGTATTTCAGATAAAATCCTGTTTGTTTTATTTTAAGGAATATTGCTGTGGGTTTTTAAAAGGATAAAGTGTTGTTGGGATGTAGGCACTAATCCTGTCCATAATTCTTTCTGCAAAAGGGCACACCCTTCTGTTACTGTTGAACTGAATGTCACACACCTACAATGCCTTTTTAATTAAATTGTTTCCACTTAAAGTACCCTGTTATCTGTAGTAACTCTGGTTGAATAAGTGACTGTGGAGAGGGAACCAAGAGTTTCCTGTGAAGGATGTCTCTGTGTATTGGTGTTCATCTATGGTGTTCCTTAGCTACAGGAGAGTGGGAGATACACCCAGTTCAGAATTGGTTCCAAGAAGGAGGCTCACGGTTTATTGTGCAGAGTGAACTGGCACTAAAGTTGAAGTTGTTGAAATAGATTGGACCATAACCTTGGGGAAAAAACCAAAACAAAAGACACATCTGTTTTATTTGTGAAACTTAAAAGCAGGTACAACTTGATGTCTAAATAAAGCTCTTTGGGCAAAGAGAAGGTTTTGCTGGCAGTCATGTTTTCTGAAGACAAGTCTAAGCTGAGGAGTTTTGTGCACTAATATTTCAGCCTTAAACACCTTTTGTTTTAGGTACCGAAAACAAATGGAAGAAATGCAGAAGGCGTTCAATAAAACAATAATAAAACTTCAGAACACCTCAAGAATAGCAGAAGAGCAGGTATGATTTGTTTGGAGTATTGAGGTGTTTTCCTAGTTGGAAGGGCTTGCTTTTAATGAAGCCCTGAGAAACCCCTGGGTCTGTTGTTGCAGTTGACTTCAGTGAAATCTCTGCCACAGAGGTGCAGAAATCCTCTATCAACTGAGTTGTATATCTGCCTTTTAAGAGCATCCATTCCATGCTACCCTATTTTTCTCCATTATAAGACTTTTAGACATGTTCTCAGTTGTTTCAGAATAAAGCCATTTTAAGCTCTGTTTTCTGATTCTGTAATTGAAGAAAAGATCAGTTGTCAGATGGTAATGGCAACAACTCTTCAATGTCTTTGTCAATAAAAAAGTTACCCAGGTCAGTTCCAACTCTTGTTTCTTGGTTGTGACTGCACTCAAAACAATTTCTTTAACGTGGTTCATTTTTCATATCTGATTTAAAGTATCGATAGACAATTTCTCTGCTGCTGAAGGGACTGAGCCTATGGAAAGGAAGAAGGTTACAGTAATGGCTTAGGCCAAATCTGCATTTAAAAATGTAGTGCATGTAACAAAAACTTTACTTCATTCTTTAAAATGTGGCTTTCCCCTGCTCTGCCATCTTGGCTTTCCTGAGCAGCTGTGAAATAGAGCAGTAACTGCTGTGCTAAACGTTCACTAAAGCAGCTGTGCATGTGGCATAGCAGACTTGATCCCAAACTGTCTGAAAGTTTCTGAAGTGCAGTCCCAGGCCTGGAGTTTATTCATCCATGAACAGTGGTGAAAATGGCAGCTTTCATGTGTCGCCTTTTCTGGGTTGGGTTTGGTGTTTTTTGGAAGAGTATCAGTGCTGGTCAGTCTGAAGTTAGCCCCTCTGGTGTTCTGCTCACCTTCCTTAATTTCTCATAGGATTGAGTCCTGTTAGGGCTCTTCCAGGCAGTAGCTGTTAGCTGGGAAGGAGCCATTCCTGGCTGGTCTGGGCTCCTGTCCTGTGCATCAGCCTTGGACTGGAGCTGTGCCTGGCAGCTGTGTGTGTGTCCTGTGGCCTCCTGACAGTGACTGTGTGGAGCTGCCTGCTCACTCTGCCTGTGGTGAGGACAGCACAAGTGTCTCTAATGAAATGCACTTGGCATAATGTTAGGGAATGTTAGTTGGCAAACGAAGATGTTATGTGAGCACTGTGTTGGAAACGGTGCTGGGTAGGCTGTGTGGCTGCTGAGTGCCTTGCTGTGTCAGACAGAACACATTCTGTAGCCATGAGGGCATGTGACAGAGGGAACCTGGCCACTGACAGCATGCCCATGACTGTTCTCCACAGGATCAGCGTCAGACAGAGGCAATCCAGCTGCTACAAGCACAGCTCACCAACATGACCCAGCTGGCTTCCAATCTGTCAGCGACTGTGGCGGAGCTGAAACGTGAGGTAATCACAGTCCAGAAGAAATGGATGCATAAACACATCTCTATTTGAAGAGACCAGAGTCCTCAAATGGAGTTTTAAATTGTCTGCTGTGTTGCTTTCAGCCTCCTTTATGTGAAACTTCTAGCTGCAAATCTGAGTAACATGAGCTGTCTTGTGCACAGCAAAACTGGTCACAATTACTACAGCCCCCCTAGCCCCCATGATTGCAGTCTGAGCCAAGGCACCCTTCTCCTTTCCCTACTGGCTGTTGTCATCTTTAGAGATTAGGGAAATCTCAGCAACAGTATTAGGAGCGTTTTCTCCCCAGTGTTTATGTTCTGCCTGCCTGACATTTCAAGCAGTACCATAAACATGGATCTTTTATATTTTGTGGGTATTGCCAAAGACCTCCCTAGAGCTAACACTTGGTGAGGCTCCTCCTTTGATGCCTGGCTGGATGAGCTCCTGTTTGAGTGCTGTGGACAGTGAAACCACATTGAATCAAGTGATTATAATGGTATTTTGTGGAGTACTGCAGTGTCAGCTGATAAAAAGTACAGTTTAGATTTGCCATAGTGTTGCATCCATGCCAGCTGTGAACCAGAGAAGTTACTTTCTGAGCCTGGTTTCCTATGGGAAGTGTATTGCTTTCAGGGAGGTTGGGATGCTCTTTGCAGGGGGTGGCAGCTTCTGTAGTTGTGCTCATGCTGGAAGCAGTGGAATCTTGTCCTGATAGCAGCTAGTGGGATTCAGCCTTCACTCCTGAATGCTGCACAGCCAATAGACTGCATCAAACCTCTGACAAATTACTGAAATATGAACAGGTGTTCAGTGAAACTAAAGAAAAGTGAGTTGAGAACATTGCATTTGTCTTTGAGAGCTTAGAATGTAAGAATGGCAGTATGATGGAATTGTTGTGTCTTCAGCAGTTGTCTCCAATCCCTGCAGGTTTCTGATCGCCAGACTTACCTGGTGATTTCTCTGGTTCTCTGCCTCATCCTGGGCTTGGTGCTTTTTGTGCAGCGGTGCAGGAGCCCTTCTCAGTTCTGTGAAGATTACCTCTCAAAAATTCCCAAAAGCAATCACTACCCTAGCCCCAAAAGGTAATGTATTTATATTTGAAACTTATTTCTTCTTGCAGTTTTTATTAATATTTCCTAAGTCTGCTGGTACTGACACATGTGCTTTAATTCTGAGTTTTCTTTCTGCACACTCAGAATTGATAGCAAGGGGCTCTCAATCATAACACTCTCCTGGGAGCATTTTGGGGCTAGTGCACTTGAAAAACATGCCTTGATAACTTGTAGCAAACACAGTACTGTGTCTGTTAGCCAGGCTTTGTTGGGCACCGCAGCAGACAGTTCTGTCTTTCTGCCAGGAATGATTTTTAATGAGAAAATGTACATGATAAAGTCTTGAGAAAAATGTGTTAAAAAAGCTTTCTGGAATTTCCCAGGTGTTTCTCTTCCTATGATGATATGAATTTGAAAAGAAGAACTTCCCTTCCACTGGTCAGATCCCAGTCTTTTCAGCTAGCTGGTAAAGAAGGTATTACTCATATCACACATCTGTTCTGTGCTGTTGCTCTTAGTGCTGCACATTGTGTGTGTGTTCATGTATGTGTTCTGTAAGATGAGGTGGTTTGTGAACAAGTTACCAGATACTCACAGAACTGTGCTGAATTATGCTGAAACCTTAAATGCAGAAACCTTTTGCTGCAGATCTGTTCTGCTCTGCAGATGGCTTTTTAGGGTTAGGAGCAATCAGAGCAGGCACTCAGGTCTGCAAAGCTGTGAAGCTTGCAGAAAGTGTTTGTTGTTTTTTTTTTCTCTTGGAAATGCCAGACGTGGGAAGTCTGAGTGTCCTACTTTTCTGAAGTCCTGATAGCCTATGTTTGAAACTTGGCAGGTATTTAGGATTCAAATTTAGCAACTTCAGTAAGAAAACCTAGACCATTTATCTTGGCTTGGGTATGAGGAATGATCTGATCTTTGCAGTATTCATGGTGGATTTGGGACAAGTAATTTTTGATTTCTTAGGCCATGAGTGCCATGCAAAAGCCAGTGTTGCAGATCACAGTAACCAGCAAATATGCTGCTGACACAGCTCTTCTGGGTGCAGTAAACTTGCCTCACAGGTTTATTCTGTGACTAAAACTCCATTAAAACTCTGGAGCTGGCAGTGTGATGCCATGAAACACTAGGTAAGGCCTATTTTTTTTTTTCAAAATGACGCTTTTCCCAAATTCTCCCCACTGGTCTCAGGTCAGTGTGAGATCTGCCTCGTCGGTAGGTGCACATCTGTGCTGTCAGGGGCAGGCTGCACATGAAACACTCCTGCACTGGGAGCAGTTTGTTTGCCTAGAGTGCAACTCACTGACTCCTCCTTTCCCCCAAAGGATGTTCTTTGCACCTCTCCCATGGCCACAGCTATGAGAAGGCCAGGGGTTTTCAGGTGTGTGTCACTGACAGCTGCCACAACAGCACTGGGGAATTTCTCTGTGTGCTGACTTGACTTAGTGTTTGTGTTGTGTCCCCTCAACTTACAGAGGGAGAGAGGGAGAAGTGTGCTTGCTCAGGGGAATATTTTGTTTAGTGGGACCGTGTTGCTCTAGAGCTGGCAGGGTCAGCACTGTTGAGTGTCTGTTCTCTCTTGCAGTGGATCCAGAGGATCTGTACATTGTGGAGCCCCTGAAGTTTTCCCCAGAGAAGAAGGTACGGTCTCACCCTGTGGGGAGGAGCTGGTGGGGCTGAGGTGTTCATGCTGGCAGGTGATGCGCGTCTCAGCTGCTCTCCCTGCTGGTTCCTAGGCTTGGCTTGCATGCTCTGCTTGCCTTCCAGAACCTCACCACTTCTTTTTTTTCACTTGTGGTTTCAGAAAAAGCGTTGCAAGTACAAAAGTGAAAAACCAGAGACTATTAAGCCAACGACAGAGCCCCTGCACCCGATAGCCAACGGGGAGATCAAAGGAAGGAAGCCCTTCACGAACCAGAGGGACTTCTCTAACATTGGGGAGGTTTATCACTCTTCCTACAAGGGCCCTCCCTCGGAAGGGAGCTCCGAGACGTCGTCGCAGTCGGACGAGTCCTATTTCTGTGGCATTTCAGCGTGCACGAGCCTGTGCAACGGGCAGGCCCAAAAGGCAAAGACTGAGAAGAGGGCTGTAAAGCGAAGGCGGTCGAAAGTTTCAGACCAAGGGAAGCTCATAAAAACTCTAATACAGACTAAGTCGGGGTCGATGCCAAGTCTGCATGACATAATCAAAGGCAACAAAGATCTAACAGTGGGAACACTCGGTGTCACGACAGTCTCTGGACACATCTAAACCTAGCTGAACTTCTCAAACAGGAGAGTGTTTGTTCGTTTGAGAACAGTCTGTGGTATTCTGTGGGAGGATAGTGGGAGACGAAGAGCTCAACTCATTGGAAAGTGTTCAGAAATTTGGTTTCTGCCTTTTTAAATAGATGGGATTGTGTCAATCTTGGCTATAAGCTGCAGCTTTACAAGGCTGATAATTTCCTATGAGAACAGCGTGGGGGGGAGGGAGGGCAGGGTTCATTTTATAAAGGTTTTTTTTCACAATTCCTGGGGCAGAAATTTTTTGAAACCCAGTTTGTTGGGTGGAATAGGGATAAAAGCCTAATCCTCTTCCTTTAGCTTTGTTCCTATTTCTTGCACCTTCCCATATTTATGTGCCTTTTGTCTATTTATAATGCCACTGGAAGAGGGGAGACACAATTGTTTGTCATTTGATTTATTTTGTAATTTCTCTAGCTTTTTTTGAAGATGCAACACTACAGTGCTGTAAAGGGACATGTTGGCCTTCAGCTGGACTCAGTAATGTGGACTGGATACTGTAAAAATACCAAGAGATGGACTTGCCTGACTAGATTCTTGTTTTGTAAACTCTGTTGAGGAAAATCTCTCACCAGGGATGGCAGTTGTGTTTACTTGCACCTTCAGTCACAATCGGAGCTTACTCTGATGTGCAAAATCAGTGACGGTGGCTCTTGAGGATTTCCTGTTGGTGATGGAGGCTGAGGAATGCATTTGTCACCTGAATGGCCTGCTGCAGCTCTCTGGAGGAAGTGGATGAGGAGTGCTCACTGCTGTTGTGCTGAAGAATGTGAGGGTGCATTCTCAGAGCCTGCTCTGGGCATGTTGAGGTTGCCAGGCCTGGAGTCTGAGCTTCAGGCTGCTTCACAGCAGGTGTTTCCATAACGTTTGCTTTTGTATTGGCTAACAAATGTGCAGTGTTGGTATGGCTGGTATTTCATACTCGAGTGTTTTTTATTTTGACTGTGACTGTGTACTTGGATACTATAGGATGTGTGGTTGCTGAACTGTTGAGTGTGGTTCTGAGTGAGTGGAACAAAAGGTTATTCCTTTTGATAGATGTTACAGGTTCACGTTGTACAAACTAAGTTAATTTATTGAGCACTTTTAGTGGTACCCTTTTTAACAGATCTGATGCCTTTCCTAGGTATTGTATGTAATGTGACTTATTTAAAGCCTTTGTTTTTTTGCTGCTTTCTTGTTAGTTTATGAGTACTTTAAAGTGATGTACTTTCAGAGTTGATCTGCACAATTAGCCAGTCAGAGCACATGAACCAGACGTGTTGAACGTGAATTCAGAAGGATGTCAAACCTGGATGAAGAAAATTCATACCACCAGAGTGCAGCATCCAGTGTTGTGGAGCAAGAGTATGTAACTACAGAGCTGTAGTGCCATTAGAAACTGTGAATTTCCAAATAAATCTGAACACTTTGTCTTTCATTTACTGGCATTTTTTCCTTTGAGAATGAAACTTGCGGCTTACACTCTTAGAGAAGGACTGGTCTTAAAATTTCAGCACTTGGGATCCTTTGGGCTCTGGTAAGGAGTGATTAAACTTGTCAGCCTAGATGTGTTTTTCTGTTTAAATAAAGAAAAGTGTGGGGGAGTGGATTCTGAGGGCTGAGTGGTGCTTTGTCTGAAAGGTCAGGAATTGTGGCCCTGTGAAACTGCTGGAGAGGTTTCCAGCAGGTCGGCTCACACCTTGCCCTGGAGGATCCCTGTGTGTGGTGGCTTTCTGTGAGAAGAACTGCATGAAATCACCTCGTGCTACTCAGACCTAAGGCTTGTGGAGGGTACAAAAGGCCCTGAAAGGAAAGTTAGAGTCATTATCTCAAACCAGAGCTTTCAGCTTGAAGTTTGCCCCTTACTGGTTGCTCCTCCTCTGACTTATTTCTGTCAAGCCCCGCAGGACTTGGGCAGCCAAATGCCAAATTCACTGGCCAGCACCTGCCTGCCAGAGGAGACCTCCCCAGCACTGAGTTTTCACTGCAGTGTCTCAGGACTCTGCTTCATCACAGAACTGTAATTTAAAAATATAACTGAATGTGGAGTTTGCTGAGGGAGGAGAGTGCTGGGTGTTTTGGGGTGGGAAGTTATTTACTCCTTCCTCTTGTTAGGTCACTTGTTAGAAGCACGTGTACCTTTATTGCCCAGGCAACCACTGGGCTTTTCAGTAGGAATCACCTGAAGCTGGACATGGCTGAATTCTTAAACCAGCCCCACTTGGCCCTCTGGCTATGAACTAAAGGACTCCCAGCTCTTCCTGTGCTGATACATGAGGCTGCATGTTGAAATCCCAATCACACATTCAGATTTCCAAGTTGACAATTGCAGATGTAACACCAAATGTGCTCTAACCTGGTCCCTTAATACCCTGCTCCCTCTATACTGGGCCTGACTTAGGTCTGAGGAGTTGATGTGTTTGTGGAAAATACCAGTGATAAAGCCTGTCCTGTAATGAACACATGGGAGGTGTGCCATGGGAATCAAGCATCTGAAGGAACCTGCAGGGCCAATTATGGTTTTACAGACTTGAGAGTGTGTTCTGGTAAGAGACTGGAGACTGAACCACAGCTTCCAGCTTCTACCCTGCTTTTAGTTATCTGTAACCACTGCTAAAAAAAAAATCTCTTACCATCAGTTTATTATTGCCTAATGTTTTCCTTTCATGTGGGCTCTTGAGTCATTTTTTACTTTCAGTTTTATTAATGTCATGCAATCTAGCTTTCAAAATTTGGTTCTTCGGAATCAAGTCTCTTAAATTGGTTATAGACTTTATCTAGGGATAATAGTTTCTAATGAAGAGAGTTTATACATCTCAAATTCCTGTGTGACAGTGTCATGATATTGCAAGCCAGGGTTGGACAGCTGTTGGTGTGAAACACCCAGAAACCAAAGTGTGTGCTGGAGTGAGGATGGTGTCCCTCAGTCCTTGGGCAGGTCCTGAGCCCCAGGTCAAAAAAATCTTTAAAGGTTTCCATGTGAGGGTGGATGGGTACAAACACACCTTGTGTAAAAGGAAGGTGTTTATGTTCAATACATTAATTATCAGTGGAAATCCAGGCTTTTTTAAAGATGCACACTCTACCAGCTGTGTGGTGATCTAAGCAGATAACTCGGATCTAAGGTGCTGTGTGGCTTCTGCTTTTGCTGAGTTACAGCACGAGGTGGAACAGCTTAGCAGGTTTTGCTTCATGAGGTACAAACATGTTCCACTTCATTTGGAACAGAGAAGTGGAGCCCTGCCCACGGAGCGCTGCGGGGTGTCTCATCTGCTGGAAACCCTGAGTGTCCAACAGCAGCTGCTGGGCTTCGTGACAGCTCCACAGGTAAAAGCTCTGTGCTGAAACTCACTCACCTTGCTCACTTTGCCTGTCTCTAATTTAAGCAGGATGGCTTTGGAAGCTTCCAAGGAGGCTCCTGCTGCCTTCCTGCTGTCTGATCCTGGGGGGCTGGGGGCTGCCCCTGGCCCTGACTGTGCTGCTTTCCATTGTGTCACCCGGAGCTCCCACGCAGCAGGGCAGCTTTTGGGAGGCAATGCAGAGGAGCTGAGCTCTGCCCCTTGTGCACCCAGAGATGGAAAGGAAACGTTTGCCACCTTGGGGCCTGTTTTTCTCCCCTGTTAGATGTGGTTGCAGCCTCCGTCCAGCTGGGGTGTCCTCTGTGAGCTCGCAGCAAACAGTCCCTCTGTGCTGTTTCTCTTTTCCCAGAAAAATAGCTGAAAGCAGCAGCTACTGAAACTTCTGTGAGTTGTAGTGACACAGTTACAGTTGGTTTGTCTTGAATGGGCTGAGACTGGCTGCTCCCAAGAAGAAATAAAACCATCAAGCACTGTCCAGGCCCCCTGGCCAGCAGAGCCAGCTGGTGTTTGCCAGGGCTGGGGCAGGGCACAGAGCCTGCAGAAGGGCTTGGGAATGAGACCCTTGGGAATGTCCTGTTCTCCCTTCAGCTGGGGGTCAGGAACTCAACACCTGCGTGTTCTCTTGGTCTTCCTCACAAGTGGCCACAGCACCTTGTTCTGTTTTGTCCTGTGGCACCACAGAATGACCCTGCTGCTCTGTTTCTCAGATTAGATTCCCCTTACCTCATAGCCACTCTACCTCATTTCCCTGCACTTACCACAGGCACAAAAGAAATGAAAGCAGGAAAGTAATATTTTAATTTCTCTTTCTCATCTGCTTTGGCCCCTTGGGTTCTCTCTCACCTCAGGACAGAGCCCTGTTTTGGTGAATCCAGGGCTGCTGGCTGCTTGTTGGAATCAGGGTGAAGAGGACAGAGCACCTTGCTCCCTGGAAGAGGGACGTGTTAAGCACTGTAATGCCAGGCCAGAGCTGTTAGCAGTGGACTTTGAAACCTGTTCTTGTGTGTGAACATCTGAACGTCCTTGTCATGGCTTCACATGTGCAACAAATGCTCCCAGCAAGGAGAGCAGTTGTTGAGGAAATAAAAAACAGCACCTTTATTTGAGAAACCAAACTGTTAATAAACAGGTAATAAAGAAAACAACGTGAAGATGTTGGTGCTAACTGCAAAGGCTGGGTGAGTTCTGGTGCCTTCCACACCCCACTGAGGCTTCAGCAGATGGAGGCCCACTCCCTTTGGAGGCAGCTCTCACAAGCATCCATACCAGTGTTCAGTCAGAAATCCATCTTTTTGTTCAAACTCCTTCCGATTTGGCTCACAACTAGTGGCTCCTTGGGAGGCTTTTTATTCTGTGAGATTTAAGAGCTCTCTGCTGCTGGAAATCATCTCTCTCTTCACAGGTTTTCCACACGCTGTCCATCCCTCCCTGCCAATCTGCTCTTGAAAAGACAGATTTGAACCTCCTTTCTGTCCAACAGTTCCTGCAACTTCTTCCAGAGCCTCTCTGGAGTTGAACAAAGCCTTGTGGAGTGAGTTCCAGGAGGGTCTGCAGCTGCCCAGAGCTGTGTGTGAGCTCTCAGGGGAGCCGGTGGGCTTTGCCTGCTGGAAGCTCATGTCCAGCTGAGGAGCCTCTCAGCTTCAGACTTTTCTTTCTAGCACATTGTTTTCTACCCAAAGAGCTTGATCTGCAGTCTTTGTTTCTTGCCTTCTTTTCTTCTGATTCAATTCTCTGTCCTCATGATGTTGAGTCCTGTGTTTTTGAATGCAAATGATTCTCAACTTTCGCAGTTGCTCTTTGGTGTAATTCCTGCAGCCCTGTTGGCTTTCAAGAGTTGCTTTTGAACATTTCCACTAGTCATTAGTGTAATAGGAAATATTTGTTAATTGCTTCCAGAGAGATTCTGTAAAAAACATGGTGAGAGCCTCTCCTACACAGAGGTTCACACTTCAGTTTTTGTTTTGAGTTTCAGGGTTTATTTTCTGTCAGGTATTAGATCTGGATTATTGTTCAAGTCCTGCTTGCTTTGGCTGCTTCAGGCAGGTCCCTAAATCCTGCTGACACAAACTCTTAGCTGCTGGCTGATTCTCTGCCATCAACTTCAGCATAATTGTATGTCTTGTTAATTAAGAGCTCCCGCCTCTCCTCTGGGGGTGAACTGGGGAAGGAGAGGGTTCTTCTGAGCAAATCCTCTTTTGCAGTCTGTGTAATGTTTTCTGTTGGTTTGGTAAAGGGGAACAATTCTCTGATGAGGGCTATGGAAGGAGTTTCCATTGGAAAATATTTCTTCCTGTTCAAATGACATAACAGGGCTGCTGGAAACAGGGTGTGCAGGCTGGCTCAATAGGGGGATAGGGGGTGGAGGCAAATCTGACACCCCTTTTGTCCTTCTCATGCCCTGTTTTCCTGCCCAGCTGTCCTTGTTAGGAGGCCTCAGCCTTGACTAAATTCTGGCCCTAGGCCTTCCAGCAAAATTCACCTGACTGAATGTGCCTACCTGCAGCAAATTTTCCTGCCATTATTTCAGTAGTCCTGTTCATATCCTGTGTCTTTGAGCACAGGAAGCCAGCAGAACACAGAGCCTGCAGGCACCCCAACCTGCTTTTTTTGGACTAGAGATCTCCAGGGGTCCCTTCCCCGCCCAGCCATGCTGTGACTCTGTGATCCTGATGTGCTGTGCAGACACAGCCCTGCCTGGCACCATCTCCCAGCCAGTGTCTGTCATCTTGTGGTGTCTGAAGGGGGTGGCAGGAAAACAGAGTGACAGCAGGAGCAGCAGAGGGAGAGGTCCCTGGAAGCATGCTGTGCAATGAACATTTCTGATGGTAAAACAGCCCCCAGCCTTGCTTTGCCACCACATGGGCTATTAGCAGGCTCTTGATCTGGGCATTCAAAAAAGAAGGTGCAGCTGAAAGGGCTTCAGTTGGTTTCCTTGCCTCTCCCTCTCACCCACCCTTTAAAGAAGCATCTTTGTGAAAGTGGGAAGCAGTGGGTGTGGAGTAAGAACACTTGTGACATTTAAGGGAGACTGCTACTCTCTCCTCAGTCCCACCTCAACAAGCTGTTGGCATTAACACAGTGTCAGAAAAATGTGGAAGTGGATCCTCTCCAGGCAAAGCCATCGTGTGACCCTCTCTTGTAATGGCTGTGGGAGGGGATGGGGATCTGTCCTTGGGTGGCTGTTCTGGGACAAAGACAGGGGGACTGAGCCAGGCTAGGTCTGACCAAGCTTGACCTTGTTAGAGTTGGATTTTTGTTGCTTTTGTGTCTCTTAAACCCTGAAGTGTGAGGAAGAGCCAGATGGGGTTGTTGAAACCTGTGCTGTGGATTGCTGCTGAAGCAAAGGGCTGGTGAATATCTTCAAAGAGCAGTGGGGTGTCTGGCGGTGCAAGACTTTGTCAGCATGTCTGACTTATTGGTGCAGGCAAGGCTGAGCCCTTGCTTTGGAGAAACAAGTGTACAAAGCTTCAAACGTGCCCTTTTCAGATCCCAGTTTTGATGCTCAAGATCAAAGCCTGTGTATTGTGATTGCTTCCTTCAGCCACAAGAGACTAATTTCTGGTTTGCTCCGGTATTAAGCATTTCCTTTTGTTGACACTACCCCATAGAAATACACACTTCAGCATGGGTATGTAAAGTGAAAGAAAAAGCATTCCTAATCCCTTGTGTGCACCTGTAAATCTGTGGGGAAATCTCACTGTCCCCACCTAGAAATCTGCAGTACATGAGGAATGGAAATCGAGAAATGGAAATGTCGCTGTCTCTCCTCATTAGGATATTGTAATGAGCTCTTAACAGCGCTGGCCCTTGCAGCACGGTGTGGACTCTGTGTTTTCCCTTGGAAGGCCAGAGGGCAGCCCCGGAGCTGGCTCTGCCCGGGCTGTTCCCGCTGGGGCAGCTCTGCTCAGGCTGCCTCCTGCTCTCCGAGGCTTTTACCGGGCAGGAGAGCGCCTGGCGCCGTGCCCGGGCCGTGCCCTGCGGAGCGCCGGGGAAGGGAAGGGAGGGATGCTCGCATCCCACGGGCTGGGTTCCGCATCCCCTGCCGGGGAGGACTCCCGGGCTCCGTCCCTCCCTTGCGGTGCAGGACGCCGGCGGCTTTGTCGTTCCTGCAGCTCGACAGCCTTGCCCGCGGTCGGGCGGCGCGGAGGCAGCAGATTTTGGGGAGCGGCTGCGGGTGTGGGACCGCGGAGCCCCGGGCGGCAGCGCAGCCCCCGCAGCGGGGCTGTGGGAGGAGGGTGGGTCCCGGCCGGGCCGGAAGGGGCTCTGCTGCCGATGCCTCGAGGCTTTCGGAGTCGCAGCATCCCTCGCAGCCGCACGGATGCAGCCGCAGCGGGGCAGAGCCGCGGCCGGCCCGCCGGCGTTCGGCTGCCGCAAGGACGAGCCCAGCAGGCAGGTCCGGCCCGTGCCGCTGCCGCCAGTGCAGCAGAACCTGAACTATTACCCGCAGATCTTCTGGCTGGACGGCTGTGCCGAGGCAGGGGCTCCCTGTCCCCCCGCTGCCCCCGCGGCTCCTTTCCCACCGCCCGTCCCCGAGCGGAGCAGAAAGCCGCGGAACAAGGACAGGGAAAGGAGCAGCGCCGGCTTCCTCGTGATGTTCTTGCTGATCCTGGTGGCCTTCACCGGAGTGGGGCTGAGCATATTTAAGATTTTTCACCTGGAGAAGGAAGTGGATGAGCTCAGAGAGGTGAGGTCTGCCTGGATGGGAGCAGGTCCCTGGGGAAATGGGGAAAAGGAGCCCTTGGAATGAATGGTGGCTGAGATGCCCCCAAGGGCACGGTGGTGACATTTCGGTGGCTGCTGGCACAGAGGAAGGGGGTGCTTGTTCCCCTGGGGGACTGCTGTGTCGGGATATCCCTGCGCTCCTGAGCGCTGCCAGCTCTCTCCCTGTGTATTTCTCAGCACTTTGCAGCCCCCCATGGAGCTAAATCCCGGGATTTAACCACTGTCAGAGGCTGCTCACGCTCTAAGCCAATGTCCCTCTTCTCTCTTGCCAGTCTGCCAGCGCCGAGCACATCCCTCCAGCCTCTCAGAAACTCACAGGTGAGTCCATGCCTGCAGCAGGAACCCAGTGAAATTGGAACTTTCCACAAGAACCTGCCAATTTTTCCAGATTTCATTTAGGGGGGAAAAAAAAGTTTCAATTTGGGTGGAACAATTTAAAACTTTGGTTTGAACTTCCAAACTATTGCTTTTCTTTTGCATTCCATGTTAATATTATAAGTGAGGATATCCTTTTCAAAAATGGCCAAGTCAGAAAGAAATTTTCAGTCCTCTTGACAGTTTTTTTCCTAGCTCTGAAAAGTTTTATTTTTCACCCCCTGAGAAGTTTATTAATTAGAAAATTTATTTTCAAATATGTTCTGATATGGAATTTTAAACAAAAATTAAATAGCAAACTTCTTGGGAAAGGGTTCTCATCAACTCCTATACCAATAAATTTTCCCCTTTAGGGGAAGGGCAGCCCTCATTTGAACTGGATGCTCAGTGCACTGATCACAGGCTTCTTTAGCAGAGGCTGAACATAAATAATAAACCTTAATTTCTTGAGGGGGCTGGATAAAGATATAGAAACAAGGAAATAGTGTAAAGGAGAAAGGGGAACGGGGAGGAAAATTTAATTGGCCCAAGAAAAGAAAAGGCTGCTTCTGAAATTAAAGATGAAATAGATGTTCAGAATCACTGAACAGAACACCGAATCACTGGAATGGGCCCATCTCTCCAGAGAGAACTCAGCCCTGCAGGGCAGGCAGAGCTTTCCCAGCTGTGCTCTCCCTTACTGAGGACAGTCCAGTTCCTGCCTGCCCAGTGGGATGGAGACTTTGCAGGGTCTCAGGGGGTTGGAGGGTTTGCAGGGTCCCCCCTGCTCTCTGGGCTGACTTCTCCATGGAGCTCATGGCCAATGTCTTCCCTATCTTTGTGCAGGGCAGAGGAAGGAGGTGAGGAGGGCAGCCCATGTCACAGGTACGTGTGGGGGAGCAGGGCTGGCACCTGGGATGGGATCAGAGGGTGCCAAGGCAGCTGGGATGGGGTCAGAGGGTGCCATGGCAGCTGGGATGGGATCAGAGGGTGCCAAGGCAGCTGGGGTGGGGTCAGAGGGTGCCAAGGCAGCTGGGGTGGGGTCAGAGGGTGCCATGGCAGCTGGGATGGGGTCAGAGGGTGCCAAGGCAGCTGGCATGGGGTCAGAGGGTGCCATGTCTGGAGTTATGAGGAGCCCACCCCACACAGGCTTTGCTGCTCTCCTCGTGTGACACGTCTGCTCTGATGGTGGAAATTTGCTCCGTGGACAAAACCCTCCCCCTCACTTATGCTTCTCAGTGAGGCCTGGCTTTACCTTGGTTTCTGGGGTGTGCAGGGCAGGAGTGGCACTGGGCTGGCATTGGTGAGGGGTGAGGCCCAGGAGGACTCTCCACGCCGCAGACAAGGCTTGGAGAACAGCTGCCTTGGGATGTGGGGCGTGACCTGAGCAAAGAACACCCAACCAAATGTACTTCCCACCCTTTTCTTTGGTCTTGTTTGGGCTTCCAGGCAACCCAGCCCAGCAGGACCTGCCTCTGGAGTGGGAGCCCACCTCTGGCCATGCCTACACCAGTGGCATCCAGTACCACAAGCGGGGGCTGCTGGTCAGCGAGCCGGGGCTGTACTTCGTGTACTCCAAGGTGCTGTTCCGCGGCAGCGCCTGTGACAGCCAGCTCCTGTCCCACGTGGTGTACAAGAGGAACCCGGCCTCCCCAGGCAGCCTCGTGCTCATGGAGGACAAGGCCACCAACTTCTGCATGGGCCAGAGGATGTGGGCCCGCAGCAGCTACCTGGGGGCTCTCTTCAGGCTCAGGAAGATGGACAGTTTGCACGTCAACGTCTCCAAAATCGCCCTGGTAAACTTTGAGGAATCCAAGACTTTCTTTGGTTTGTTTAAGCTTTGAAATGGAGCGTGGCTGGCAGCCCCTTCACACGCACACCCCCATGGATGCGTGAGGGCTGAGTGCTGCCTGGGCACCACAAAACCCACCCAGAAACCTTGTTTGGGCTTCAGCATGAGGGGATCCAAGCAACTGGGAAAGGCTTAAAAGCACCAGGGCTGTGCTGCATCAGCCTGAACAGAATTGCACACGTTCTCCTTACAAAAACCCCAACAAACTCAGAAAGTCGTGTGCTGAAACCCTGCTGGAACTCACTACTTGCTGCCTGAGAAGATGGTGGGACCTGCTGCTCCCCGTGGTGTCACAGCTCTGCTGGGGACAGCTGGGGGGTTAAGGAGTGTCTGGGTTGTGCCACGACCCCGCAGTGGTGGGGATGAGCAGTGTGAACATCTGCTGCCCCCAGCCATGGCTGGCACTGCCCAGCACTGGGACTGCTGTAGCACAGGCACCTCCTGCTAGCTGGGCTGGGAGGGGTGCTGTGTTCATTTTCTGTTAAGCTATGGACTGTTCCCATCCCAGGAAATGCTCCCCAACCTCTTTATTTAACTCATCCCAAGTGCCTTGCAAGGAAGATGCCAGGAGCAGCAGTGTCCTGAGGGGTGTCCCAGAAGTGGCAGCGTGCGGTGGTGGGGATGGTGGGGTGGCCATGGGCTCTCTAAGCAGCACAGCAGTGCAGGGCAGTGAGGCTTGAGGTGCAAGCAGCATCTCGTGCCCCCTCCTGCCCCTTCAGCACATGGGGGCCTGGTCTGCCCCCCTTCCTGATGCAGCTGGTGACATCCTGGCACCTGTCAATTGCATGACTTTGGCTGGGCCCTTGCCATGAGATGTTCTCTCCTGAGAAAAACACAGATGGTAAATATATATTTTTCTAGTGAGTGATGCTGTCCTCTCCTCATTTGGTGCAACAGGCTGGGCCATGGCCAAAGCACTGCAAGGCCTCTGTGATCAGGGCTCAGTGCCTCAGTCCTTCTCCAGCAGCGTGGCAGAAATCTCATCCCTCTTTGCTGCCTGCTTGGCACTGCACAGTGCCCTTTCCATGAGGCTTTGGAGCTCCAGCATTGAAACATCAGGATCTGGGGCCTGGGAAGATGTGGTGTGGGCAGCACAGAGCAGGCAGCCCAAGCCCATCAGGAAGGGGCTGATCTCAAACCACAGGTTAGAGCTGGAGAGGAGCCAGGCACTGGTGGCTGAGCAGAAGTGCTGCTGTCTGTCCCCAAAGGCTCCACCTGAGTGACCTCTGGCCCCAGAAGCACTTCTCACAGAGTGGTCTGAAGGGCAAAGAAACAAATTGGTGCAAAAAACCCCCAAACCCTATTTGTTCATCCTGGTGTCAGCTCCACGGAGTTCTACCCCTGGGGCTGTCACTGCCACCAGGCAGGACACAAGGGCTGCAGCTGGTCCATCACCACCTCTGCCCCTGCTCCTGCCCTCCTGCAGCTCTGCTGTTGCTCTCAGTGAGGGTGGCTCCTCAAGCAGCCTGCAGCATTTGTTTCCTTTGCCACTGTGCTGCTCTCAGCTCGGTGTGGTTTGTGTTGTCTGCTTCAGGGAAGTTTATTTCTTTGAAACTTCTCAGTGGTCTGGCTACTGCTGTGGCCGGTGGGAGGGGAAAAGTGCAGCCCTGCTCATTCTGCTGATGTTTCCACTGCATTTCTCAGGGTGAAAAATATCTCAACAGGATGAAGTTCAGGGGTCTTCTGGCTTGACTTTTTCTCTGCACATATCAGAGGGTGAAACTGCACAGCACAGGGATGGAGCTGCTGGAACCAGACCTTTCCCGGAAAGGCTGGAAATTGCTGTCCTCTTCTGATTGCTCTTTGGGCTGTGCTGCTCTCCTGGTGATGGGACATCCAAGTGGGGAGTGGGAAGCTCTTTGTGCAGGTGTCTCTGCAGCCAAACCAGCCAAGCACACCAGGTGCTTCCCTTTTTACTGGGGAGCAGCCTGGAGAGAGGCAGGGTATTCCTGGCCCACAGGAAACCTGTCCTGCTGCTCCTCTGTCTGCTGGCACGGGGTTGGAAGGGCTGGGAGGATCCCAAAGCCTCTCTAGGTCACCCCACAGTAACCATGCAGGCTGTGGCTGCAGTTAGCTCTGGGGCAGGACGAGCTCTGGCCCTTGGGTGGGGATGCATTCCTGGCCCACAGGAAACTTGTCCTGCTGTAACCATGCAGGCTGTGGCTGCAGTTAGCTCTGGGGCAGGACGAGCTCTGGCCCTTGGGTGGGGATGAGATCTGTCCTCACCTGAAGTGCCAAGGGCACCCCAGAGCTGCACCTTTCAGGGGCAGGGGCACAGAGGGGTGGGCAGGGGCACAGAGGAGTGGGCAGTGCTGTTACAAACAGTTCTGGTCCTTCTGAGGAGGGCAGAGCTGGTGCAGGACCAAGCTGGGGTTCCCAGGCTTGCTCCTGGCTCGGGCACAGCTGCCAGCGGGATGGGTTCTGCTCTGTGATCCCTCTCTCAAACATCCCCTGGAGTGCCCATGCTGAGCTCCTGGGCTCTGCCTGCAGGCTGGGAGCGAGCTCATGGCAGGATTGGACCCTTTCAATTCATAGGCTGCTTGTGCCACAGTGACTTTAATAAAGTCATTAACTGATCTAGCAAATTAGCTGCTCATTTAAAGACATTTTTGCTAATTGTTTCAATTAAATACTCAATGAGTGTTTAATGCTGACATTAGGCTCTCTCAGGCTGAGAGAGTTGGGGTTATTCAGCCTGGAGAAGTTTCCAGGGAGGCCTCAGAGCCCCTTCCAGTGCCTCGAGGGGATCCCAGAGAGCTGGGAAGGGACTTGTGACAAGAGCATGGAGTGACAGGAAAAAGGGAAATGGCTTTAATGTGAAAGGGTACAGGTTTAGATTGGACATTGGGAAGAAATTCTTCCCTAAGAGGGTGAGGAGGCCCTGGCACTGCTCAGAGAAGTCATGGGTGTCCCATCCCTGGAAGTCCCAAGGCCTGGTGGGATGGGACTTTGAGCAAGCTGGCCTAGCAGGAGGGGTCCCTGCCAGAAACTGGGGTTGTTGGAGCCGTGTTTAGGCCAAACCATTCTGTGATTTTTAATAGCTCTTGGGCTGTACTTAAAATTTTTAAAATAAAAACAAATTATTGAATTTTAATTGGAACCTACCAAGTATTTTGTTCTCTCCCCAGAAAGGGAAGGGTCTGTGCACGAGAAAGGCTATCCCAGGTGCACCAGCAGGACTGAGTTTGGGATGTTTGGGTTTTCCCTGCCCTGCAGGCTGTGGTTGCAGTGCTCTGAGCTGACATCCTCTCCCCTGATGGAGCAGCCTGGGTCAGGTGTGGAGGTGCCTCAGGGGTTTCAGCACCATTTACAGGCTCCAGAGACCCTCACTCTGCAGAGAACGTGGCTGACAAGGAGTGAGGAGCCCAGATCATCTCCTGCTCAGAGTTCTCTGGTCTGCTCCCTCTGCCTGGCACACAGACAGCTCCTGTGGGCAGCTGAACCCTGCCCAGAGGGTGCCCATGTGTTTGGATGTGCAGCTGCCCAAGTGGGGCTCTGCATGGCAAATATTTATTCTGTTTGTTCAGCACAGAGAGCTGCTTGGCAGAGATTTAGCCTCTCTTGGCTGATGTCCATTAGATGCTGTATCCTATTTACCTGAGACCAGGTTCCACTGCCTTACAAACCTTGTGTAGGCTCAGGATGGGCTGTAATCCATGGGTTACATCACAGACTTCTCTTTTAAATCTCTTTTTACCTCCTTTTTTTCCTCGAGGCCAGCCTTGGGCTCTCTGAATTTCTGTTACAATGTCCTGTGTGGTATCACTCCTTCCAGCCTGAGGAGCTGCACAGACTGTGGCACATTTTTGCCAGGTTGGGAAGGAGATTGTCTGGTTAGAGACAGGAGAAAGGGAAGAGGGGTTGATTCAGATATTGCTTTTATTCTCCTAGTGCTCTGACACACGGGGGTATTACATCATGGTTACAGAAGTGGAATTTTAGGCATGACTAAGTGGCTGAGGTTCAACGCAGCAGAAAGGAGGAGATGAGTAAAGACAGAGTAATTTTGCTGCAAGGTGAGGCAAGTTGCATGTGAATTTCTGGTTGATTTTAATGACTAAAAAAAAAAAGGAAATGAGGAAGAAGAAAAGCTTGACAGCTTGTCGCTGATTGATCTCTCTGGGTAATGAGGAGAGCCAGGTGCTCTGTTCCTGCACATGGCCTGTCCCAGGAGCTGTGGGAACAGGGACAAAGGCTTTCTGCTCTGGGGACTCCCAGGTTTGATTGGAAATGAGCTGCTCATTCCTCTAGGTAGCAAAGAGACTCAAAGCTGCAGGTGGAATTTCAAACCACAACATGCTTTCCTCTCCCTCAGCTGCCTCCTCATTTCCCAGCACAGGCTGTGAGAGAATCAGCTTCTCTCCCCTCTTACAAACTCACCACAGATATTTTATTTTAACTGTTCCTCTCTCTTCTTCCCATATTCCACAACTATTTTCCTTCAACAACAGTTGAAAAAGTCTCTCTGTCCAGATTTGTTTTGTTGTTGGGGATTCCTCTGGCTTCCCTTGGTCAGGTCATTCCTGGGGACTGAAAGCCAGCTGGTCACCTAATTGCCTGGGGAATTCACCTTGGACAGCTGCCCTGGCAGGGGAATAGCTGCCTTTTGAATGGCTTCCAGGTCTGGACTACGTG
This sequence comes from Onychostruthus taczanowskii, assembly GCF_017590055.1. Classification (NCBI taxonomy): domain Eukaryota; kingdom Metazoa; phylum Chordata; class Aves; order Passeriformes; family Passeridae; genus Onychostruthus; species Onychostruthus taczanowskii. The sequence continues at coordinate 3,949,592 of NW_024504012.1, forward strand.
TTCTCCTCAGCTCTGAGCTGGGGACATGCATTTCCCCTGGAGTTTCTCTCTCCTCGCTCCTGTGAGGTTTATGTCAACACAGAGGCAAAATATGTCAGAGAAAAAGGCATCAGACAGGAATATTTGTGCCTCCTAATAAGATTTCTTCATGAAGAAGAAATTGAAATTATCTGAGATTTAATTTTCATCACAGTTCTGAAAGAGAAATGCAAACCACGGAAGATAAGAATGCACAAAGGAGAATGCCATTTTCTCAGATTCCCTGCTTGACACCAGCAGTGAAGGAGCAGGAGGATTTCAGCACATTCAGCAGTTAAATCCCATTGCTGTACTTGGTTTGAGCCAGGGTGCCTTGGCTGACTGCTCTTTTTCCTTAAGCAGCAGAAGGAAATGATCATTTTGTTTGAAATCTCTGCTCACATCCTGTGCAGACCCTGCTTGCTGTGCTGGGGGAGGTGACTCAGATAAGGCTCAGATGGAAAGAAGGGGATGGTAATTTCCAAATTCGGTTTGAACCATCCTGAGGTCCTGTCTCCCTGCCCTTGAAGAGTTTATGTTCTCACCACATGCATTTTATTCTGCACAAGGGGGTGTTAGTGACAGGACAGGCTGAGATCCACCTGCCAGTTGATGCATCCATGTCTCCAGAGCCCTCCAAGACACAGGTTAAACACATTCCAGAGCTGTGGGGTTGCACTGCCACAGGACAAGTGCCAGGGCTCTGCACAGGATCCCTGCAAGGAGCAGAGTAGCACCTGCACAGGTTCCTGCAGCCATCAGACTCTTTGCTGTGGGCTGCTGGTGGCTGTAGGTGGCACTTCTGCATCTGTCGAGTTTTTATCTTCTTTTTTGCCAGGGTCAGGATTAAATGTCTGAGATGGAATTTCTTGTTTGGACCCAGATGTTTATTAGTATTGTATCCATACTACAGTCTCACAAACCCTGAGTTCTACAGCACTTCACTCTAACAAAATAAAAATGGAGCCCTGTCTCTCTCTCTCAGTACAAGGCCTTTTAAGGATAAAGTGTCCAATTAAGAAATGACACCTGAATTATTTTTACTTTTAACCCAATAACCAACTACCTGTGGTCCTCAAGGTGGACTTTTTTATCCAATTACACAAAACCACCCAGACCCATGGAGAAGAAGGTGAAGAAGGACCAGTCACTGCCCTAAAACCTCCATCTTGCTTTATAGATATTACTATATCCTAGAACCTTCAACTCTAAGTTTTCCACCCTGTGATATCGCACACTTCTAATCAAACTCCACACCCACAATCCCAGTTCTATCATTCCATTTTGGCAGCTTCTCCACAATGAAGAGAAGGTCAATGCAGTGTTCTCTTGGGTGTCAGTGCCTGTCAGCACAGAAAGTCTAAAATCTAAAAGTCTAAAACCCAGCAGCCAGGGTTCCAACATGCCTCCAAGTGCTGATTTCTCTCTCCTGCAGGATGCTACTTGAAAGTCTTGACTAGCATTTCAGCCAAAATTGTTCCACTCTCTGCCATCCTTTTCTCCCTGCAGACAAAAGTAAGCAAAACCCCAGCCCTGGTGCTTGAAGGAAGCTGGAGGATGCATTGAGGGGACAAAGCCAAAGAACTTGGGGACAGCCACCAAGGCTGCCATGCTCAAGAGTGCTGCTAGGAACATTGGGGCTGAAGGCAGAGTTGCCAGACATACAACCACTCGGCTCTCAAAAAAACCCTAAAATTGGCACTTGGCAGCAGTGCTTTGGTTTCAGCTGGCTGCCTGGGAACCCCGGGATTGCAGGGCACTGAGGAGGAGCTGCCTGGGAGCCCTGGGATTGCAGGGCACTGAGGAGGAGCTGCCTGGGAGCCCCAGGATTGCAGGCCACACAGGAGAAGCTGCCTGGCTTCCTGCAGTGCCTGTGGTGGGGCCATGGCCAGCACCAGAAATGTGTGTGGAAATGATGACGGGGGGAGCTTGTCCCCCCCACCAGCCCACAGCCACTGAGACAAAGACAATAATGTTCTAGGAATGATGTGGCTTAGAGAAAAGAAATTAATGGTTTCTGTCTTAAACCCTTGTCTCTCCAGGAACACCACTTAGACAGCAAGAGTTGCTTCTTTGTACAGCCTTCTTTGGAAGACTGACCTTTTCTTGCCACCAAGCTGCTCTCCTTTGTTTTCTTGCAACTCTTTTCTAGCGGTTTGTGCCCTCTGTAATTCAGGTACCACTGTTGAACACTTTGCTTTTGCTCTTAGGGTGTGAAAACCTCGTGCAGAACCATTGAATCACCTGCAGGCAGAATCCATCGCGTAAGTGGTTCGGAAATTCAGCCTTTCTGTAACTGCTTTTTACTCATCTCATTCTTTACTTCTGATTTCCTCTGTGGCAAAAAGAAAAAAAAAAAAAAACAAAAAAAGACAGCTACCCCTCTCCTGAAGACCTACTTTTAAAAAGTGCTATTTCCTGTGGTCTCCAGGAGCACGTTAAACACAGAAATGTGAAGCATCTCTGTTCTTTCTGGCTGAGTGTAAAAGGGTTGGGCAGTGAGACACGGGTGACTTCCAGCACACCCTCAGCCTCCCATGGAGTTGCTGGGTCAGCTGGGCAGAGCCTGTTGAATCCCTCCTTCCCCAGGCCCTGCCAGGGCTGCAAAGGAGTTTCTGCCAGAGATGCGGGTGGAAATGCTTTCCCCACACACACACCTCTCAGCATCCCTGCGTGCTGAATGGGGCAAGCAGGGCTGAGCCTGGTGTGATGCACTCAGAGTGTGCTGCAGAGGGGACACCTGGCTGGACACACCTCTCTGTGCTTGAAATTTCGATATTGGGCTGACCCAAATCAGCTCCCCCACAGCCACTCTCACTGCCCCTCCTAAACAGCACAGAAAATGAGTAGGAAGGGCTCATGGTTGGGATAAATGCAGGTGGAGCACTTACCCTCACTGCCAAAACAGACTCAGCTGGGGGAAACCCATTTATTGTCAGTTCAAAGAGGCTCAGATGGTGAGAAACAAAGACAAAGCAATGTCTTCCACTCACCTCCAGCCCATTTTTTCTGCTTTGTGCCTTCATTCCCAGCTCCTCTGCCTCTCCCAGCTGATAAAACAGCTCCCTGCCATTCCTCCCCCATCACGCATTCTCCTGCCATGGTGGGGATCCTGGAAGGTGGAAAAAAATGTGCATTTTATGATTGGCTTTTTGCAAAGATTAAAATGAATATTATATGTGTTATGTTAGAAAGCTATGCTGTATTAATTTAATTAAGTAGTGTGTTAAATATAGTTTTAGGTTAAAACATTATGTTAAAGTAGAAACTGTGCTATGTAAGATACTTTTTTTTTAAAGAGGACTTGCACCAGATAGCAGCCATAGCATACCTAAATCTTTCAGAGAAAGAGAATTCATTGCTCCATTATCAGAAGAAACAAACTTCTTCCTGCCTTGCTCAGCCGTCAGGATTAAGAAGAAGAAGGTGACACTGAGCAGACAGAATCCTTTGTTTGAATGGAATTTATGTATCATGTATGAGATGTATGAATATGTAACAGGCTGTTGTTTTTAAAGGTTAATCCTCTGTTAACTGTGGGCTTATTTTGCCCAGAAAGAGGTGCCTGGACTGTCCATAACTCTTTGTTTTTATTGTCTCATATTGTCCTTATCTCAATTGTCCACATTTTTATTACTCTAATTTTATTACTGTTTTTATAACCATTTTATTACTATTAAACTTTTAAAATTTTAAAACCAAGCGATTGGCGTTTTTCACAGAGGGCACTCATGAGAAGGGAGGTTGGGGTGAGCACGCAGGAGGCTCTGGAGGTGGCTCTGGAGGAGACAAGCAGGCCTGTGCTGGCACAGTGGATGACGTGGCTGAGCTGCTAGAAGCTGTGGCAAACGGTCTGTGTGGAAAGTGACACTCATTATTCGTTAATAAATGTGATCATTGTCTGTAGACGGGCATTTTCCTCCTTAAATGAAGCAAACCTACCCATAATATAATCTGCAGCCAGGGCAGGTAAAACTGTCAGCTCTTCAGGCAGGACCCTTGAATTGTGCTGCATTTAAATTGGCAAGGAAATGGAATGTAATTGTTCTGCATTTGATGTAATGCTTTTATCTCTTGTCTTAGTGAGTTCCCCAGTACCACTCTTAAAGCCTGAAGGCCTGGAGGACTTCTATGAGAATTTCTGTTTGTTTGGTGGTCTGGCTGGAGCCACCTGAGCTGCTGGAGATGCACCAACCTGAGCCCTTATGTGTGTGCTGAGGAGAGGGTGGTGGCCTGAACTCTGCCAAAAGTCAAATTTCTGTGCTAGTGGCTGGAAAGGAAAGTCTGGAATAGAAACCAAGAAATGCTTCTTTTTAGTAAGGAACAATTCAGGGCAAGGAGGGAGAACAAAACAGATATAAAATGGTTCCCTTCAGTGCCTGGTATCTGGGGACACTGGTCTGAACTGACAGTGCACCCTTTGTGAGTTACATTTTCAGCAGAAGGGTGATGCCTTAGGATTGTAGCTGTTTTCTATTTTTCATCTATTTGTAATCCTGCAGTTCTTTAGTGTACAGCTCTAAACTCCATATACAGTGTGAGCTGCTGCTTTCCCATTTTGGTCAGACACAAAAATTCCTCTCCGTGCCTGGGAATCAAGGACACCTCACTGCCTCAGGCCTTGAGAGATATAACTAAAAGTGAGTTGGGTGGAGAAAACTTTTGGTAAATTACTTCATTACCTGAAGCTGTAATTGGAAGATTAACCCCCAATATGCAAACAAATCAAACTTATAAAAGTGTGATAACCTGCGACCCATTGTCCATTTTGGGTGTAGACCCTGGGAGGAAGAGCTTTTTATTCTCTTAATTTTGTCTGGCCTCTGTTTCTAGGGAGCCCCAAAAGGCATCAAGGGGAGCAGGACAAAGGAGCACCAAGGCTGCAGTAACCCCAGGGCTGGAGCCAGGGCTGTGAGGGGAGGCCCAGGAGAGCTTTGGCAGGGGCTCCATGCCGGGTGCAGTGCGGCTCTGCCAGCAGGATCTCTGGTGGCACAGGGAGAGCTGACAGCTGTCCCCGTGTCCCTGTGTCCTGCCTGCTGCAGGAGGAGCTGTGACACCCCCTCAGCTGCAGGGCTGGTGTGGCACTGTGACACAGGGCTGTTACAGACAGCCTGGAGAAACCGAGGCCCAGCTGATTCACCCTGCAAACGACTCTTCACTGGGGAGGTGAGTCACAGCTGAGGCCTGGGGGGACAAAGCCCATCCTTCCATGTGGATAGAGCCCATCCCTCCACGGGGACAAAGTCCATACTTCCATGGGGACAAAGCTCATCCTTCCAGGGGAACAAAGCCCGTTCTTCCACAGGGATGAAGCCCATCCTTCCAGGGGGACAGAGCCCATCCCTCCAGGGGGTCAAAGCCCATCCTTCCACGGTGACAGAGCCCATCCTTCCATGGGGACAAGGTCCATCCTTCCAAAGGGACAAAGCCCACCCTTCCACAAAGACTGGACTGCTGGACCCTTCCTGCCCCAGGTGCTCTGGTTCCATGGCCTGTGCTGAGCTGAGGACCTTTGGAAGCTCCTTCCTCGCCACTGATGAGCGAGGTGCCCACCTGATCCTGCTGCAGGGCCCATTCCCCGTGAGCAGGGATGGTGCTGAGGGTGTCCAACAGCCTCCATGGGCTGGGCTCCCCTCCATGCAGTGTATTCCCTGGCCTGGAGAGCTCCATGTGTCCTGCAGGGCCATGGTGACCGCCCTTGCTGCTCCCTGGAGGGTGGGAGGTGACAATCAGAGGTTTCCATGTCACCTGGTGGTGGTAGGGGCAGGAGCTCCAGGGTGGGATGACACCTACCAGCACTCTGCTCTGCTTGTTAGCCCTGCCTGGCACAGGAGGCTGGACAGGGATGCCCCAGAGAGCCTCTCTCACCTTCTGATCCTATGGCTCAGTGCCAGGTCCCAGCTAGAACTGTCCCTCCCTGTGCATGTCTCTGTGCCCAGGGTGATGCTCTCAGGCAGGGAGAGCCTCCTCCAGCAGCCAGGGAGGAGGAGGGGAGGTGCAGGAGGGGATGAACAGCTCCTCCCCACTGCAGACACCTCTGGGGTGACAGATCTCTTCCAGCTGTAGGTGCTCCTCACTGTCCCCAGTGACGCCTCTCTGCCACCTGGAAGGGAGAAAATAAGCAGCAAAGGTGACAAACAGCTCAGGGCCTAATGGCACAGCAAATACAAACAGAAAATGTTTCTTTATTTGGTGGAAAGGCAGCTACAGGAAACCAAGCCACGCTGGGCAGGAAGCAGAGGTTACTGAGGACCGGGACAGGACAGCCAGTGGGGCTGTGTGCTTCTGGTGGTGGTGCTGCTGCTGATCCAGAGCTGTCACCACCTTAATTCCTGACAGGGGAGCCTCAAAGGGCTTCCTGAGGGGCAGCAGGGATGAGACACAGCGTGCTCTGCTCTGCATCCTGCACCTCCCAGTCACTGCTGGACAAGTTTTGTTGTTGGAACCCTGGTTACTGAGAATTTTAGACTTTCTGTGCTGACTGACCTCCAAGAGAACTCTGATTGACCTGAGGCCGTGGAGAAAGCTTCCAAAATGGAATGATAGAACTGGGATTATGGATGCGGAGTTTGAATAGAAGTGTGCAATATCACATGGTAGAAAACTTAGAGTTTTAAGTGTTAAAATTTAGTAATATCTATAAAGCAAGATGGAAGTTTTAGGGCAGTGGCTGGGCCTTCTTCTTCACCATGGGTCTGGGTGGTTTTGTGTAATTGGATAAAAAAGTCCACATTGAGGACCACGGGTGGTTGGTTATTGGGTTAAAAGTGAAAAAAAATTTAGGTGCCATTTCTTAATTGGACAGTTTATCCTTAAAAGGCCTTGTACAGAGAGAGAGAGAGAAAGGGCTCCATTTTTATTTTGTTAGAGTGAAGTGTTGTAGAGCTCAGGGTTTGTGAGACTGTAGCATGAATAAGAACTAATAAACATCTGGGTCCAAACAAGAAATTTCATCTCAGACATTTAATCCTGACCCTGGCAAAAAGAAGTTGACTTGTCAGGAAAGAAGTTAAGACTTTGTCAGGAAACAGCTCTGCAGGGAAGGATCTGAAAGTCATTGCAGCTTATAAACTGCTGTGATAAAAAAGCATGGAGGCCTTGAAGGCTGAGGAAAGGAGGCTCAAAGGGCACTGTTTAAATGAACACCCTGCTTTCCACCTGCAGACCTGCTGAGATGTGACCATACCAAAGTGGGTTTGGGCAAAATCATACCCAGGCTGCTCTGAGAATGTTAAGTGGGAAGCTGAATTCAGAGTAATCTTAAAAGTAAAACCCCCAGGAGACTCCAAAGTAGATTAGGATCCAAAGAAGCACTGGCTGAGTTCAAAGAAGCTGGAGGTGGCTGTTGCCAGCATTGAGTTACTGGGGCTGCTCACCAGGTAGGCCCAGGAGTGTCACTTCCAGCTGTGTCCCTGAAAAGCTTTAGACAAATAAAGTGACATTAAACTGCTCAGGGACTGGAACCCTCCCAGTTCTTCTGAAGATTTGTCACATCATCCTCTTGGGACCAGTGTGGGTTGAGCGTGATATGAAGTGTATCAAATTGAAAGTTTTAAGTTGGTTCATCAGCAAAGTGATGGGAAGGCAAAGGGCCCAAGCACACAGAAGAGAAATCCTTCAATACCTGGATGGGTTTCAGCCTTCCCTTGCTCTTCCTCTGCTGTTGATAACTCATTTAACTGAGATGTCCTTGCCCAGGGATCACTGCTCTCTTCATGGCCCAGCATACAAAAAATTGTCCCCAAAAAAGTCAGGAATTTGTAACAAAACTGTCACAGGCTTGGGAAGAACTATGTTTTTTGAGGAAGTGGCAGAAGCAGGAAGAAGCGAGAGGAGTTTATTGGATTTACATGGCAAGGTTTTGGTAGCAAAACCTTGGTAGTTAAATTCTAATTCAAAATTAACCATGGTGAGGGAAAAAATAGAGAAAGTTTTTACCCTAACTAGAGAAAGGCTTAAGATCCACTGATGAAAACCAGCCTGATCTGGGTGAGAAATGAAACACCTGGTGATCAAGTAGCCTGAGGAATTCTGATTTGCTCATTCTCCACACCTGTGTGGAATACAAGGCACAACAAAGCTTAATTGCCCTGATTGGGCAAATTACTGAAGTGGGGTGAGGTGGCTGGGAGGTAGTTCAGTTCTGCTGTGCTGGTGGGAGGTGAGGTTGTGTGCTTTTCTGCCTTTTTGCTTTAAATTCTGCAATTTAACGTTCCTGCCTGGGCCAGTGAATGGACTTGGCTTTGCTGTGGGTGTTTGAAAGTGGCCTGGCTTTGTGTTAACTCACCTCTGGCTGCTGAGACAATGCTCCAAAAGGAGGCTTGGAGTGTTAATAATGCACCAAATATCTGTTTGTGGGTAGAGGCTTTTGTGTGACCCAGAGCTGTGTGGATATCACAGTGTCACTCCTTAGAGCCACATCTCCAGAGCTCTTTGGGACAGCTGCTGCGACTGAGGCTGGACAAACTCCAAAAGCCGCAGAATCCCAGTCAACAAGGAATGCTTTGTTTCCCTGCTCTGTGGCTGACACCTGGAGTGCAGAGGGATTGGGGCACTTTGGCTCTAAAAATCTGCAGTTCTGTCTAGGCTGCCCAGCTGCAAGAGCAGTGAAAGCTGTGCCCCTGTGCCCTTGCAGCTCCATAGTGCCCTGTTTGCAGGCCCTGGGGCTACGAGGTTTTCAGCACTAGTCACAAAGATATTTTTCTGCGGTCAAGGCGAGGCTCAGCAGCAGTCACACAGGGATCAAACAGTGTTTACAACAAAGGAAGCCACCTAAGAAATCACCCTTGATGACTTTACCTGATGAGAGAGCTCTGGAGCACTGTGGCTCCCCCAGGCTGACACACATGGGCCAGAGGGGCTAAAGGGTGTGTACCCCAGTACGGGCACCTCCAGGGCAGCATTCCCAGCTCTCCTGCCATCAGCCCACTGGAAGAGAGAGCATTCCCAGCTCTCCTGCCATAAACCCACTGGGAATCGGCTGAGCTGTGCCGGGCTGGAGTGGAGGCAGTGATGGAGCTGCTGTGGACACTGCTGAGTGAGGTAAGGGCAAGACGGGCTCTGCTCCAGGGTGGGGTTGGCTGCTGTGCCTGGTGTGTTTTGGATCCAGCAGTGCTGTTGGGGGACACCTCTGTGCAGCTCAAGCTCCTCAGCAGTGTCTGATCAGACAGTGCAGTGCAAGTGCTTCCCCTGCAAAAGCTGATCTGGAGAGATAAGATACCAGGCAGGCATTTCCATGAGACATAAAACAACCTCTTTTCCACCTCCACCACGTTTGTTCCGTGCCCTGGTGGAGGGAGATGAGGAGGCAGGAGGGCTGAGTGGGTCGAGCTAAAGGCCAGTGCTGGCCCAGGCTCTGGCAGCAGCCTGGGAGTGCTCTGCAGCCTGCACAGGACATGGAACAGCAGCAGAATTCACAAGGAATGGCTGTCCCAGCACTGTTTGTCAGCAGCCCCTGCAGAACTGGGTCTTTGAACTCACCATGTGCCTTGTCTTGTCCTGCTGTGCCCCAGCTGAGTGTGCTTCTATCCTTCCCCTCTCTACAGTGAGGCTGGAAAAGGGCAAAGAAGCTCTGTGCCTATTGAGGAGCTGTAGGGGATGGAAAATCCCTCTCCATCACTTGCTTTGAAATTATTATTTTTTAACCATTGTGTTCTCCCCTTGGTTTCTTTGTATGTCAAGGCTGAGCATCTTCTGGACAGGGAGCTCAAAGCTGTGCCCAGTGCCAGGCTGTGCTGCCACAGAGGGTAAATGTGCTTGTCCAGGGCTGCTGAGGCTGCATAGTGAGAGCTCTCTTCCCATAGTGCCTGGGAAGGTTTTTGAAAGGCTGTGAGTGAGACAGGCTCACTCCCTGCAGTGCTGTCTCCATCCTGTAATGCCTCATGCTCTCATCTGTGCTGAGGTGGTTTCTGCCACTCCTGAGATGCAGAATTTTGTTTGAGAGCTGTTATTTTTATGCATGTAATGAGCTTACTTAAAATAATCGGAGAAATACCATTTCTCTTTTCAAGGCCCTGTTCTCCTGCTCTAAAACTCCCTGCTTGGGCAAAAGCATTGCAACTGCCCAGGCTCAGTTATTTGGTCTTTTCCCAGGGGACATGTTTGCCACCAAGCGTGGGGGACAACATCGTGTTTATTTCCAAGATAACAGACAACTTTTCATTTAAATACGTGTTTGAAAACCACACTAGTTTACTTTCCCACATTGGCTGGTAAAGAATAGATTTTTCTTTAATCTGTTGCAAAATCCTCCCCAAAGGTCTAAGAATCTTTGTTCTAGCGGGAGTTCTGCTGTTAGAACAGCAAGATTCTTGTGATGCCTTTTCCTCTGAGGTTTTCCATTGTTTCTGTTTGGTTTTTTAAAATTATTTGTAATTTTTATTTACTTATTATTTGTAATTCTGTGAACACTGCTGCTGGTGTCAGGGGTGTGGGCAGGTGAATGCAGGCAGCTCATCTGGGTGGCAACCCTTGCTGTGCCCGAGGTGGCACTGGCATAAAGAAACCTGCTCCATTTGTGCTGCCCTGGATTAGAGGCTGGGAAAAGGGAAGCTGGATTCTCTGGAGGACCACTGGGAAGGGGCTCTCTGGATGCCAGACAATCAGGGAGAATGAGCAGATCAGAATTTCTCAGGCTACTTAATCACCAGGTGTTTCATTTCTCACCCAGATCAGGCTGGTTTTCACCAGTGGCCTTTCTCTAGTAAGGGCAAAACCTTTCTCTATTTTTTTTTCCCCAATAATGGTTAATTGTGAGCTAGACTTTTACTACCAAAGTTTTGCTACCAAAACCTTCCCATGCAAATCCAATGAACTCCTCTCACTGCTTCCCCAAAAAATATAGTCCTTCCCAAGTTTGTGACAGTTTTGTTGCAAAGAGCAAAGCACAGGACCCCAAACTCCGAGAGGAGGTGCTCACCACTCTTGGCACAGGGGCAGGGAGAGGTGCCAGCCGCGCTTGGCTGATGCCATCAGCCTTACAGACGCCCAGATAAGCAGGAAAAAACCCGATCTTGGCGGTGATTCTGCCTCTCGGTAATCACCAGCAGCATCTGCATTGTTTTTGCCCTGCCCACGCGTTTTACATCTCGCAGCGCTGGTGACTCACGCTGTGCCCCGCAGGAAGCCGAGCGCTCACCCCGCTGCGAGCGGCTCCTCCTCGGCCTCGGGGGCCCGACAGCTCCGAGGCTGCAGCTGCAGGGCATCCCCTCCTCCCCAAATTCACTTGTGCTCGGGAGATGAAGGAACCGCGCTCCTCCTCCTTTAGCGTCAGGGTCTGTCGCTATAGGACCCGAAATAAAAGGACGCGAACACTGGAACCTCCAAGGTAAAAGAAGGGAAGTTTAATTTCTGACTCCAACATTTATAGATTTTCAAGTGTGACTGTGGGTTGGAGGGTAACAGTGCCATCTCTCCAATGACACTGGACAAACCAATAGTCCATCAAACTTCTCCTCCTCCAGAAGAGAATATAAAACAATAATTATTTACTGAAAAATGTGTGAGAAAGTTCATTACAAGAATGTAAACATCAGAAGGCTTAGAAGAATTTAGAAGAACAGGGTGACAAGGGTCACCTCTGCAGGGATCCCTCCCGGGATGGTTTTTCTCTTCCCTGCTTTGGGCTGGGCTTTTTAGGGCTTTTTGAACCCTTTGAGGGCTGTTCTGCCCTGTGCTCCAGCCCTTTCCTCGGGGGAGCCGTGTCTAACACTGTCATACAGCCACCAGGAAAACGGCACCTTGTGCTGCAGTCTCCTAAGTGGCAGGAATAGATTGCAGCTGGATGCAGAAGAACTCTGTGAGAGTTCTCCTCAGGGCAGCTGAGACAGAAAAATACTTTGTTTTGTGGGTGCTGTGGGACAGGATGCCTCTTCCACCACTGGAATCAGTGGGTGCCCCAGTGCTGAGCAAGCTGTCATCTGTTTCTTGCTGAGCAGAGGTGTCACGTAACACCAGAGGAGTTCAGAACCTGCAATCCTTTGCCAGGTGCCATCTCCATTTTCCAATTTGCCTCTATCCTTTTGAGCTTCCTTGTTGTAGAAACCTCTTTGCCCAGCACCTTAGCCTCTGTTGTGCTCCCTGTGCCTTGTGTGGCTGCACTTCCAGGAGCACAGCCAGGAGCACCAGGAGGACAAAGAAGTCTGTTCTGTGAGTGCTCAGAGCTTCATTTTCTGTGCACAGCAAGGTGAGGATGCCCTGGGGGAAAGCCTGATGGGAATATCCAGAGCAGGGTGGGAAGGCTGTCTCTATTTTGGGATTATAGTCACTCTAAATAACTGCAGAAAGCCAAGGCAGGCTGTAGGTGCAGAGGCTGGTGTGCACACAAAGCTGCCAGGGCAGTTCTCTTGCTTTTTTTTCATGTGAGATTTTTGCTTTGGCAAACGAGGGGGAGTTCAGGATTTCTCTGGTCTCTCCTGGTGGTGGTGTCCAGCTGGTGATCCGTGGTGTTTGACTGTAAACTCTGAACAGTGTGAACCCTCAGCTATTGCCATCTGCTGCCCCCACCACCCTGTGGAAATGACTGAAATAAGATTGAGTTTACTGGGGGGAGACAGGCTATCCTCATTTCAAAGTGGAGATGTAGAAACACAAATTAAGGCTGAATTAATGCCTGTTTGGGTACGCCAAAGAATCTGTCATGGTGGTGTGAATATTACTTCCCAGCAAGATGTGTCAGAACTCAGTGTGTTGAAAGCTGCCCTGCTCTGTGTGAACTCAGTGCTGTACTTCCATCCCACCAGGGGATGGCTGCCAAAAGTCACAGCCGGGGGTGTGGGACAAGGCTGAGCACGGCGATGCCTGGGGCATGCCCTGCAGGACGCAGCTTTTCCAGGCAGCAGTTTCCCTGTGAAATGGGTATTAAGGTGTGTATTGGGGACCTTTCAAGTATCTCGGGCCACAGAGGGAAATACAAGCTCTTTAAAGCTGTCAGGGTCCCAGGCCCGTGGTTTAATTCTTGGAGAAAATCCCTGCAGGACACAGGGAAGAGCAAAGCTGAGGTCCCTGCCATGGATCACCCAGTGATGCCTTCAGTCCTGCCACTTTGGGGGCTGTGTTTGCTGACATCTCCCATTTTTGGGTTTCCTGTCACTCCTCAGTGCTTTTGATTTTGGGCTGGCAGATTCAGTGTTATCAGGGCCGTGCCATCCGTTGTCTTTCCTGTGTGCAGGGATGCACAGATGTTTATCAGATGTGCATCAAACAGACTGTGTGCTCCCTCCTCTTACTGTAAAAACTGAGCTCTCGAAAACGCCCCGAGCATTTGGTTTGAAACAATTTGTAGCCTGGGCTCCCTAAAGGTGCGAGGGGAGCAGAGCAGGGTGGGATGGGATTTGAGGTGTTTGCTTATTTAACTGGCAGCTCCTTGAGGTCACGCAGGTTTGTTCTGACTGTGGGGAAGCCCGACGAGGGGACACGCCTTGGCTCTGCTGTGGCAGTGCAGATAAAGGGTGGAGTTTGAGCAGAGGCCACTAGATGTCTGTACAGACCAGGCTGTGACCAGCAGCGCTCCCAGCTGCAGCTTTATTGACTTCTCTGAGCCCGGATTGATAGCCGGGGGTTGCACTGGCAAGCTAAAGTGATGTGCTTGGGGTACTCTGCTCAGATTTTGTAAGAAAATCAGCATTTACTAAATAGGTTTGAAACTTGGCAGTCACAAAGCTGAGGAACCTTTCTGTGGATTTTATTGTCACTATGATATTTTGTGAAAAATCCCTTTGCGAGGATTTTTTCTCCTGAGAAGCTGAGAAGCCTCAGAAAAGAAATGTAAACAATAAATATCTGATTGCTTTGGAATGTGGTCTGGAGGTTTCTTACCAACAGGTGAATGTTTGATTGGTTCCTTGTGAATTGTTTTAATTTAATAACCAATCACCATCAGCTGTGTTGGACTCTGAGGAGTCAGTCACGAGCTTTCATTATCATTCTTTTCTAGCCTTCTGATATATCTTGTTCTCTATAGTTTAGTATAGTTTTAGTATGTAATTTCTTTTAATGTAATATAATATCATAATATAATAAATTGGCCTTCTAAGAACATGGAATCAGATTTATCTCTTCCCTCGTCCTGGTACCCTCGCAACTACAACATTTTATGACTACAAATGCACACAACATGTCTCTGATTTTTATCTCTAAATTATATAAATGGCTTAACTCCTTGCAACTGCAACATTTTATGACTACAAATGCACACATCGTGTCTGATTTTTATCTCTAAATTATATAAATGGCTTAACCAGTTCTTTTACTTGTGTGATGCTCATTGGCAAGCGTGAACTCTGAAGGTACTTCTGGGTTGCCTGTGCATCTGTATCTTCATTATAAAATGTGAATATAAAGATTGAGAGATAACAAACTTGGTTCCACAATAATCTCAGAAATCAAAATACTTTATACATATATATATATAAAATGTGCTTCTCAAGTGAAGTACTCTACTGTGCAAATGTGGTTCTTTCCAGTGCAACCTCTGAACTACTATGCTAAATCTTCTCAGTGATCTTTTACTCTCATTTTCCTCATCATGCTGACTTCTCTCCTCTGTTCTCCACTGTTCAGAATTTAGCGTTTGATAAACGCTCTTCAAGCTCACAAACTCTGACCCAATTTGATTCTAACATTGCACCAGCTGATCCTGTAAGTCAATCACTTAGCTTGCTTGTTTGAAATTAATTTTATTAACACTGAATTTCCATTCATTGTGTTTACCTGTTACGCATCATTCCATGGACGTAAATTCCAGCGTGGGGCAGAAGCACAAAGGGTGGCAGTGAAGGAGAGGTTCAGGGGCAGGTCCTGCAGCACAGAGGGGATGCTGCAGGGCCAGGAGGTGGCTCACAGGAGCCTGGGGCTGGGTTAATGCCACGGTGTCACAGTGCTGTAGTGATTGCCACACTGCTCTGGTCAGAACTTTGGCAAGGAGCTCCTGTAACTGCAGTGAAATTCACAGAATCACCAGCTTGGAAGAGACCTTCAAGATCATGGAGTCTAACCTATGCCCCAGCACCTCAACTAAACCCTGGCACCCAGTGCCACATCCAGGCTTTGTTAAACCCACCCAGGGATGGTGGCTACCCCCTCCCCGGGCAGCCATTCCAGAACTTTATCACTCTTCCTGGGGAAAACTTTTTCCTCATATCCAGCCTGTATTTCCCTTGGTGCAGCTTGAGGCTGTGTCCTCTGGTTCTGTCAGTGCTGCCTGGAGCAAGAGCCCAGCCCCAGCTGAGCACAGGCACCTTTCAGGGAGCTGTAGAGAGTGATAAAGTCACCTCTGAGTCTCCTTTTCTCCAGGCTGAGCACCCCTAGCTGTTCCTTGCTTTGTTTAATGTCAGAAGAAGCCTGAATTCAATGAATTCTTCCAGCTGCAGGCTTGATCCCACCTCAGTCTCTGCTGAGATGGGTTTGGTGCAGCTGTGCTTTCCCAGGGAACAAGACGCTCTCCCAATGTCCCTGAGGACACATTAAGGTGTGTGTGGAACGTTTTGAGTGCTCTGGATCTCAAAGGAAATGCAAAACTCCAGGTTTAGATGGTTCTCTCCACAGCAGGTCCCTTTGGAAAGGGAGGACAGGGTGGAGAGAAGGAGCCCCGCTCCCATTCCCTCAGTGAGAGAACAGCTCCCTGCTCTCCAGGTTTTCCGGAGGGGTTGGAACCTGTGTCCCTGCCCGAGCAGCTCGCTTTGCTCTGCCCGGGCACCGAGGCTGCTGCCAGCACCAGGGGCACCTGCCCTCCCGCCTGCTGCGAGGGAGAGGAGGAGGAAGGGGCGCTCCCAGGGCTTCTCCTCTCGCACAACTCCTCCGGACCCACTAGAGGGCAGGGAGGCTCTGCGGAGGAGCAGCGTGGAGCGGGCCCAGCCATCCCTGCGGTGCGACATCCGCACCTGCAGCAGGGTCCTGCCTCCCGAGAGCCCCGCGCTGAGCTGCTTTTGCTGCAGCCTGGGCTGGGGCGGGAGCAATCCCTCCCAAAGTGCCCAAATTCCATCTTCTCCCTCTCTCTTCCTCTGACACCACCTCTCATCCACCTAGACTTTCCCTGCTCTGTGCCGCCCTGCTCCCATCCCCTGTTCCCCGCGTTCCCGATGCTCCCATCCCCTGTTCCCCGTGTTCCCGATGCTCCCATCCCCTGTTCCCCGTGTTCCCGATGCTCCCATCCCCTGTTTCCTTGCTCCCATCCCCCGTTCCATCCCCCCCAGCAGCCCAGGCTGGAGCACCGTGCTGTGGACTTGTGAAGGAGCAGAGAGAGCCCAGAGAGGAAACAGGGGCAGCCAGGAGCACCAGGAGGACAAAGAAGTCTGTTCTGTGAGTGCTCAGAGCTGCATTTTCTGACTCCCAGCTGAGGAGGTGTTTTAGTAACTCCTGAATGAGCAAGCTGGTACCATGGGGATTTGGCACAGGATGGACAGCAGCAGGGTCTGGGGTGCAATCCTTCATAAATGTTTGCACCTGTGGCTTCTGCTGGGTTTCAAATTCGTGGTTAATTTCCCATCTCTGGATTGGGGGTCCCATTTCAGCATGCCTCTGTTTTATTGTATTTGTTCTGTCATTTTGGCAGCTGCCTCTGGCCTGTTGGTCCCCAACAAGCAAATCTTGGCAGGGTGCATGTTGTAGCCAGGTGGGATTTGTTCTTGTGATCTGCTCATCACTGCTGGGCTGGCATTCTCCTTGGAGGTATTGGGGGAGGACTTGAGGCCACTCAAGACCACAGAGACCTGCTGTAAGCCCAGCTTTGCTCTGCCATGTGTGGATGAGGTGTTTGGTCTCCTCTGTTTGGAGAGGTAGATGACAAGGGAAAGTCCTTCCCCAGGGTTTAAGGTGAGGTCAGGAGCTGGAGGTGGGAGATTTGCACACACCAGACCTTGTGAGGCCTTCCCAGCTGTGTCACTGCCCCCTGAGCCTGGGGTAACCCCCAGCCTTGCCAAGGCTTGTTTCACAGCACTGGGGATGGCAGGGTTAGAGCCAGCTATGAGTGTGCAAACCCAAACCGTGCCAGGGCAATGAGCCAAACACTTCAACAGCCAGTGCCCTGCACTGAGTGCCTCTGGCATTTCTGAAATGTGGTGCTGATCAAGTCTGGATGGCTCCCATCTGAAGGCAGCTCTGACACCTTTCTATTGGCAATCTTGGAAACTTCATCCTGTAAAAGTCTCAGGGAGGATTAGCTGAAATCCCCCATGAACCAACCATTGTAGCCATTGCTTGGCCAGTCTGGTGGATTTACTCTTGCTCTTCAGAGAGTTCTTTCAGTGTGTCAAAATGCTTTAATTCCTCTGAGCATGCCTCAGGCAAGCTCAGAGCTGTAGCTTGTCCCAGCAGACGAGCTGGTTGGCTGGCTCTGATGTGGTTTGTGGTTACGTGTAACATTGCTCATGTGGCCCTCCTGTGCTTTTGATTTTCTGAATCACCAGCGAGTGCACTTTCACAGGCAGGTGTGAGCCTTGCTCAGATGATGTGTGTGAACGCCCTGGGGAGACACTGCGAGCCTCAGCTTCTTCCAGCCTCACCTGAGGGGTCCCTGTGCCCACGGTGTGGGTGTGTGGCTGCTGCAGCCCCAGGGACACCCTGCCAGGTACGCTGAGCTGCTGGGGACTCCAGCCGCCCTCCAGTGTGGGATGGAGCTCCCCAGGGTCAGGTGGTAGCCAATCTCATTCCCCACGTGCCAAATTCCCACCTCTTCACTGCCAAGTTGCTACAAAGCTTGAATTTTGACACATTCAAAGAGTCCTGGTGTTGACCTGCCACAGGATGGGAGCTTTGAAGGTGTTTGCTCTACTGGTGGCCTTTCTGTGTGCTTTAAGTGACTAAAAGTGTCCCAGCCTGCCAAACCAGCCGTGGCACAGCAGTGACGGGCCAGGCACGATGGGACATGCTGTGAACATCTGTGCCTTTTCTGCTAGAACATGGCAAAGCAAACAGCGGGCAGGAAACCTGGCAGGAACCCTGGTTTCTCTGAATTTGTAGGTCAGGCACAGCTGTGTCACAGCCTGGCTCCAGTTTGGAGCTACCACACTGCTGCTGGCCCAAACCCTGAGGTATCTCACTCAGAAATGCTGTGCCCTGTTCTACTGGAGGTAGACACCACAAGGAGCTGGCGTTGGTGCATCTGCAGAGAAGGACCATGAATCACAGTGGCCTAGGAGGGGCCTCTCTTGACTTAGCAGGGTGATTATGAAAAATGTTCTGTCACTTGATATTTTCTGAAAAATCCTCTTTGCCCAGGATTCTTCTCCTGGGAAGCTGAGAAGCCTCAGGTGAAAAGAAAAGCAATATTATCTGATTGCTTCTCCCTGTTTTGCTGCTTTGGAATGTGGTCTGGACATTGTTTACCAACAGGTGCATCTTTGAATTATTTTCATTTAATGACCAATCATGGTCAAGCTGTGCCAGACTCTCTGAGTCAGTCACGGGGTTTTATTATTCATTCTTGTTAAGCCTTCTGATGTATCCTTTTCTCTTTCTTTAGTATAGTTTTAGTATAGGATTAATATAATATAATAATAAATCAGCCTTCTGAGAACATGGAGTCAGATTCATCTCTTCCCTGGTCCTGGAGACCCTCACAAACACCACAATGTGCCATAATCACTTTGATATGAAAATGTGATATGATAACTTGAAGGAAGATGCTGATTAGAGGAGAAGGTACCTAAGAACAGGAGCTGGTGCACAACAGGGCCCTCCCAGCACATTTCAGCTTGTAGTTTGTGTGACTCTCATGCTCTTATCTGCATCTTCACCCCCCTGAGTTTCCAGCAGCAAGTTGGCAGAGCCAGCTAAAGCAGCAAGAGGAGGCTGCAGCAAGGCCTGACCCCATGAATCAGCGATAGAAGTTCCTCTTGCCTCTGCTGAACAGTAGCCAGAGGGACAGGATGTTATTTTGGCAATGTTATTTTATGTTATTTTGGCCATGGCAGTAGATGTGCAGGGTGTCTGAGTGGTAGTGGGAGGATGATAGGAAAAAGGGTGCCCTAGATGAGAAGGGGATTGCAGCTCTGCTCCAAAATAGCACACAAAGAAACAAAAAATTGGTCAGTGAGAGGCACAAACAGAAGGAATTTGTGCAGCTGGAGGTGAGAAATAGAAACTGGTGGTTGAAGTCACCCAGAATCAAGACTCAATCTGAGAAGAGATTTCATATGAAAACAGGAATACAATTAAAGCCTTTTTTTAGAAAGGTGAATGTTCTACTTTGTAAAGATCCTGAGAGATTTCCTATAAAACTGTGGCTTGGAGAAGAGGTGATGTCAGCATTAAAACCTGGCTCCTGATCCCACCCTGACAGACGAGAATCTATCCAGGGAATACTGGGAGCATCCTCTTGAACTGAAGGGTCTCTTTGGCTCTTCCAGAGAGGAAATGATGTTTTGCTATGGTGTTTTCCTCCTGCCATTGAGTTCATAGTCCTCTGCTCCCTCCTTTGAAGAGGAGAGAAAAAAAGACATACGAAGCAAATTAGCCAAATCTCTGTAGTATATCTAGGGGCTGGACTCCTCAGTTTGCCAAGGTGTTTTCCTGCAATCTTTTCTTATATTTTGCTTAGGTCAAGCCCTTATGAGACCCTTAGAAATAGAAATGTCAAAGTTTGTGTTTGCCTTTTTGCTTTGTGTGTAGGTGCTCTATGCTCCTGTTGGCAAATTTGATTTGGAAGAGCAGAGAGTTTGCATCGCTGTGGATTTGATTGTTGAGACCTCTGGCATGAGCAGTGTTCAGCTCCATCTCCCAGAGCCTGGCCCATTTCCTTTTGTTGTGTTGTGCAATAATGCATTTAACTTCCAACATCAGAGGCTGGCAGCGCTCTGCAGCTCTCTGAGAAAGGTCACCGAAAGTCAGAGGAGTTTCACAAAAAACACAGATGAAAAGTTGACTCAGATTCACTGAAATGAACAAAACTCTTTCCTCTTTTTCTTTTAGAATTATCTGTTTTTTGTGAAACTCGCTGGTTTTGCTGTGACCTTTATCTCTTACTTGCAAGAGGCTTTGTTTTGGCAAGCACAGGGGGGAAGGACTTCACTACACAGTTTGCAGCCCATGCTCGATGCTGAAGGATGAATTGAGATTTCCTGTGGCAATCCTGTCACCAATTAACAGCCCCTGCTCTTGCTGGTGCCACGTGGGCTTTGGGGATCCTATTCAGAATCCTTCCCCTCAGCCATGCAGGTGCTGAGGAGATGCCTCTTCTGTGATTTTTTTGCCATCTCACCAGCTTTTCTTGCCTGCCCCTGACAGATAAAGATCCTAAAAGTTCAGAGCTGTGGCCTCGGTAGGAATGGCAGCATTTGGGGCTGTTGACCAGCCTGGCCTGAATTTAAGGATTTTCTGGCCCCCAGCTGCAGTGCAAGGCAGACACTCTGCTCGTTTGGCCCCTGCCTCCTTTTCTCGTTTCATTTCATCTTTTCTGTCTGTAACCCAGCAGTGATATCTGATGAGGTACCAAGAAGGCATCAGTGCAGAACAGAGAGCACTAAGAAGTTCTGATGCTGTAGATATTTTTGGGGAGGGGTGATATTTGAGGTAAGAAGTCCCAGTCTCAGGTGACTTTGGGATGCTATTAATAGCCTGTTAAGCGTAAGAGCTGTGGCAGCTGGTGGCTCTGCAGACACCACTGAAAGCAGTGCCCTTGCCTTGCCACTGCCACCTCAAGGGGTTGGGTGCTGGTTTTTGCCTTCCTTTTTCCTCTGTTGAGGTCGGGATTGAAGGCATTTGAGAGGATGTTTCGTGTTCAGACTCAAGTGTTGTTTCTTATCTGTGCTACAGTCACACAGCTGTGAGTTCTGCACTATTCCACTAACAAGCTACAAAATGGCTGTCTTTCTCTACAAGGTCTTTTAAGGCTAAACTATCCAATTAAGAAATGACACCTAAATTATTTTTACTTTTAACCCAATAACTGATCGCTCAAACTCTGCAACGTGGACTTTTCTGTCCAGTTACAAAATACCACCAAAACCCATGGAGAAGAAGGAAGAAGAAGGTGAAGAAGAAGGACCAGCCTCTACCCTAAAACCTCCATCTTGCCCCATATATATTGCTATATTCTAAACCCCCAAATTCTAAGTATGATATTGCACACTTCTAGTCAAATTACACACCTGTAATCCCTGTTCTATCATTCCATTTTGGAAGCTTTCTCCACAGCCTCAGGTTAAATGCAGTGCTCTCCTGGGATTCAGAGCCTTTCAGCACAGAAAATATAAAATTCTCAGCATCCAGAACTCCAGCAGCTGGGGAGCTCAGAGGGGCCCCAGTGACACTGCACTGCAGAGAGGAAAACATTCCCTCCTCACCCATCTGCTTCCCCTTCCAAAGATCCCTTAGGGACATGGGTCAGCCCTGACTCAGTCTGTAACAAAGGAAGAAGCTTTCTCAGGGTGGAGAGGGCTGGCCAGCAGAGAAAAATGTCCCAGTGCTGCAGGATGGGCAATGGTTCTGCCCAGCCAGTGTGGTTTTTAAGGAGAAGGGGATTCAAGTGCTGGCTGCAGGGCAGGCTGCCCATGGTCAGCATGAAAGGCCTCTCATTTTGGTGTTCTGAGGGCTGGAGATGAGTGAGCTCCCCAGCTGCACCTCTTCTAGCCCAGGAGGGTTTTGCCATGGCAATTAGTTGATTTTTGACAGCAGCAGGAGCCCAGAGGTCTGGAACACTGCCAGGGTTCCAAGCCCAAGAGGTCTTTGCATGCTGCAGCCATTCCCATCCCTGCAGGCAGATGTGGGCAGCAGTTGCTGTGCCTCACCATGGCCATGGAAAAGGGAGACGTGGGTCACTTCACCACCAACAGATGCAAAATCCTAAATTGTCTAATTAAGAAATGGCACTTAACTTATTTTTACTTTTAACTTAACTAACTACTCCTGGTTCATAATGTGGACTTTATTTAATTACACAATGCCACTTTAACTTGTGAAGAAGAAGGACTAGTCTTTGTTTTAAAACTTTTATCTTGTTTTATATATATTATATTGCAAAACTTTAATGCTAAGTTTTTCACTATGTGATATTGCACAATTTTATTTAAATTACACACTTGTAGTCTTAGTTCTATCATTCAATTTTGGAAGCAGGTCAAATGCAGTGTTCTCTTGGAGCTCAGTGCCTGTTAGTACAGAAAGTCTAAAATTCTCAGCAGCCAGGGTTCTAAAAAAATCCTTCAGGGATGATCACCAGCCCAATCAACCTGCTCAGTGGGATTGGGTCCAAATGCACGTGAACTCCATCTGTGTTTTGAGCAGCTTTTCCCCAGGGGGAAGCTGGGAAGAGAAAACTGATTCTATAAAAAAATCTGACTTTGGGAGCCTCTGGCAATATCTTTAAAAGACTGAAGAAAGTGCAGCCTAAATTCTGAAGTAAATCCAGAGAAGTCTCTTTGAAGCTGTACCTTCTGCCTCAGCTACAGGAGCAGCAGCTGTATTCCTGCATTATTTTGAGGGTTGATGGTGCCTGGGTATCTGGAATGTGTATTCAGATGTTTCTTTGGCTCCCTGTCATGTCTTTCCCATCTGCCAAGGCAGAGGATTCATTCTCAGGGCAGGTCCTTACTGTGAAAACACAAGACTGGCCCTCACAGTGAGTTGACCAGCTGATGGGATGAGGTGTTGTGCCTTCTGTGGGTTGACACAGGGATCCATGTGTAGGTAAACAAGGAAGAAAGGTGCCTGGATTTAATTAAAGCTGTGATTAAGGTCTTTGCCCATCAAACTGGGGTAGAGCCCACAGAAGAACCCTCAGGATTTGGGCATGCAGTTGGTTTAGGATGCATTTCAGATTTGCTGAGCAGCAGGAAATGTGTGTTTGACCATGTGGGAACTGCACCTGGGTGCAGGTGATGCGTTGAGAGGCCACCTGGAACAGAGGCTGGGCAGAGTTAAAGGGATAAAGTAGGGATTTATTAAAAAAAAAATTAAGTAGGGATTGATTAAAGGTCTTCACAGGATACACCTTGAGCAGTACAAGAGCCTGGCTGTGGCTACACCCAAGATGGGTCACAAGTTATCAAACTTTTATAAGTTTTGGTCCATTCCCATTTTGGGTTAATTGTCCAGTTCCAGCTCCAGGTGATGCAGTCCCACCCTCCCAGTCTGCTCTCCTCCATTCCCTGCTGTTTGCACTTTTTGGGCCTGAAGCTGCAGCGGTGTCCTTGGTTCTGGGGCTGGAAAAGGATTGGTTTGTGTGACTGAGCTGTGGGGAGAACCTGCCAACACTTTATATGAAGTTCAGAGTTATGAACTAATGCAGTACAGAATCTGGAAAATACAAAAGCTCAAACTGAAGGCATCACAGGAAGGCCATGCCTCCCCACTGATGCATGGACACTCGTGCCTCTGATGATTTGCAAATCCCCAGAGGCTTTCCTGTCAGGCAGTGGCTCCAGGTCAGCTGTGAGCTGCTTTCAGTCCATTAGGAGTCAGTTAAAGCTGACAGGAGATGGACAATTTCCTAAATGAGAATGAACATCCAGTGCTTTTGTGCCTGTCTAGCTTCAGTAGATGCAGCTCCCAGCTCGGACTTCCCCAGGACAGCTCACTGTGCTCCTTCAGCAGCTGGGCAGCATTGCATGAGGGAAAACAGCTCCTAGTTAGAGAAGACAGGGATTGCTAAAAGGTACAATAGGAGTTGCTCCACTGGAAGACAACCAGCTGCAGCACAATGGTGTCCTGGCATGGCTGGAGGTGAGGGGTGATGCTTAGGGTTCAACCTTATCTACTGTTTTCCTTAATTCCCCTTCTGCTGGTTAAAATATGCCTTGGAAAGCAGTTAGGAAACAGCTTCAGCATGGAAAAGAGCTAGAACATGGTACCAGGAATGCTGAGACCTGAAAAAAGGGTGAAACTCAGCAGTGACTAATAATGAAAAACTGCTCTTTAGCAGGAGCCTGATCAGTTAGAAAATACTGAGAAGGAGAAAAGATGTCAGTGTAGTGGCTGCTCACAGGATGACTAGGAGCCATCCATATTATGTTCTGGTGAAAAAGGCAAATTGAGTGTGAGGATCCAGCAGGTGAGTTGTGACCAGCCCGGGTCTCCTGCATGGTGCAGCTGTGAGGAATGAGGCTGGAGGTGTCTGGGTGTTTATTACATAGGACCACATTGAAATAAGCCTAGAGAAGACATCCACCTGCAGCTGGAGTGGTGTGAAGTCACAGCCAGTGTGACCTGATGTTCTTCCAGCCCACTCCAAACCTGTGTCCCTGCCATGGTGATTGCTCTTGCACAAACAGGCATCCACTGCTCTGCCAGCCCAGGCTTGCATCTGCAGCTGCAGTCCTGTGGGGTCAGGGCACTGCTCACTCATCCCTGGGGACATTCATCTTGCAACCCAAAGAACTTGTTCCAAAGCTGGTGTCTCTGGTAGTTTCTGGGGTCCCCGTTGAAGGAAGGAAATTGATGAATGTGACTCCATGTTCTTAGAAGGCTAATTTGTTATATTATGATATTATATAATATTAAAGAATGCTATACTAAACTATATTAAAGATTATATTAACAGATGAATTATAGAAAAGGAAAATATTAAAATTATATTAATGGATACAGACAGAAGGCTACAAAGAATGATAATGAAAACCAGTGACTCCTCTCCTGAGTCTGACACAGCCTGACTGTGACTGGTCATTAAGTAAAAACAATTCACATGAAACCAATCAAACAATCACCTGTTGGATAGACAATCTCCAGACCACTTTCCAAAGCAGGGAGAAGCAATCAGATAATTATTGTTTTCATTTTTCTCTGAGGCTACTCAACTTCCCAAGAGAAGAAATCCTGGTGAAGGGATTTTTCAGAAAATATGATGGTGACAGGTGTCTAGCAGGCTGGCCCTTAGCAAACCCAGCTTTTTAAATTTTTTTTCATCATCATCTTTCCACGTGCTTTCTGTTTGTTCTGAGAATTGCTCCAAACTCCCTGGCAGTGGCTCATTCTCATAGTGCTGCTTTCTGCTGAGTTTATTTCCCATGGATGCCTTTTCCAGTTCTATGGGGGGTGCTCTGTAGGAACAGCCCAGAGCTCAGATCACAACCAGGGGGCCCTGCTGAAGCAGGACTGCTGTCCCCACCTTTCTGTTTGCTGGTAATGGAGCTCTGGGCAGCTCTGCATGGCTTATTGCTTTGCTTTGCTTAGATAAGACAAAGGGGAAGCTGCTGGAGTAGTGTGAGAGCACCTGATCTGTGCCCTTGATTTTAATATCATTGTGAAGCAGTGGCTACCCAGCCCTGGCTTCTCTCTGTGTTGTTTGGGGGCGGCTGGAAAAGGCTGATCTGGGCAGGGCTGGAGGGAAGTGAGCTGGGTTTGGGATTTAGCACCAGAGGTGTATTTTGCCTGGAGCTCTACAGGCACCTATCAGTGACTCAGTGCTGGATGGGTCACTCAGAAATGGCTTTTAAACAGAAATTCTCATTTGGAGAAGTCCCCTTGAGGGCTTCATTCTTGTCCCACTTGCATCCTCCTTTCTGAGGTGTAACTGCTTATTAATTCATTGGAGTTATTCTAAACCCCCTCAATGTGAGTGAAATCAGGAGCATCTCTTGTATTTTTAAATGCAGCTCTATGTGTGTAGCAACTGTCAAATATCAAGCTTACTCCTAAAGCCACTGGTTTTAAAAGAACCACTGGAGAGTTTAGGATTTCACTTTGACTAAGGCTGTTTTTCTTTTAATGGGAACACCACGAAGACTCTCCTGTTTTGATACTGCTTTGAGCCAGCAGGTGCTGGGATAGCCCCTTTTAGAAGCGGTCTGTTTGTTTAAATTCCTGTGAAATTCAGACTCCGGGGTGAAATGGTTAATAGCACATGTGCTTGTTTTGGTTTCGGGACTATATTTATAAGCCAAAGTACATGTTGGAGCTTGTTGTTTTCCTGATCCAGGCAGTGAAATCATCCAGATAGCTGGCTTACCAAGACTGACTTTCTAGTAAGAGTTTGTTGTCGAAGCTTCCTGAAAATTGAGTGCAGGAAACTTATTGGGTCAGAAAAGGTTAATTTTTTTATACCGTAAAGTCTAAACAGGTCAAGCTTTCTTTAGCAGCAGAATATGTATTGTTCAGAGTTTCACTTAGCAAAGCAGAGGCTCTTTTTTCATAGCTGCCAGTCAAACAGTGACAAATTACAGATAAACTGGCAATGCAACATGATAAACTGTCGTGATATGAAACCAAGTCTCTGCTCAAACAGCACCACTAATAAAATCCTTGTGGCTTGATATTAATGATGTGGTCTATCTCATTACAGTTAAAGAAATTGAACGGGGTGTGATTTTAATATTAAACCAAGAAACATCCTGAAACTTGGACTTTATCAGCAGACAATTAAACTGTCATCTTTATTTACTGTAAGCCTTCTACATTTTCTTTTCTGGCAAAAAGGAAGATGACTTAGACTGTCAGCACTTGCTCATGTAAATGGGTGTTTATCTGGAAATAAATGCAAGCTTCAGCTGGGAAATTCTGATTCTGGAGGTGTTTTTGGCCAGCAATACTGAGGGTTTGGGTAGATGAGCCTGACTAACTACAAGACTTTTTAGGGATGCCATCATAACCTCTCCCAGCCATCTTAGCCTGACTTGGCACTGGGAGCAATTTTAACCAAAATCTTGTGCTGAGATCTCAGGAGCCTCTTTATGTCTGATCCTGGGAGAAGAGCAATTCCTTCACTGTTTTGTGGGAGCTGCTTGGGAGCTCAGCAAACCAGCACAAATCTGATACCCCCAATGTCCTAGAAGACAGGGACAGTAAAGTTTACCTTCCTACGAACAGGTATGTGAGGGTGAACTTGGAGAAAAACAGGGATTGAGAAATGTCTGTAGGTTCTACCCCTGCCATTGCATGCAAATCAACTCAACTGCTGCTTTGCAGTGGGCTTTGTGTCATTTTTGTGCCTAAATTGACAACCCTTATCCCCAGATTTGATGTAGAGGATCCACATGCTTATTTTGAATTATTTATTCCAGAGTGTGCATTTGTTTCCCCTCACACAAGAACCATGGGCAGTTTTACAGAATTAATCTGCCTCTTGTGCTCTGGCTGCAGAGGAATAACTACTGACAGCTTGCTGAGCTCTCTGTGGTCCCATTTGTGGGTTTGCTGGCACCTCTTCTTCCAGGGTGGTCCAAAGCTCCTGGAGTCTGCCTCTGGAGCCATCCCTGGTGGCACTGAGGACAGAGCACTTGAGGAAGGTGTTTGCTGCTGCCAGGAGATGTGCCTGGGCTGAAGGTCATGAATTCAATCCTCACACAGGGCACCACTAAATGCCAGTTCTTGGCTTCTTTTCTCTGTCCAGGTCGGGACTGAAGGCACTTGAGATGGTATTTTGTGTTCAGATTCAAATGTTTATTATTTCTTATCTGTGTTACAGTCACACAGCTGTGAGTTCTGCACTATTCCACTAACAAGCTACAAAATGGCTAACTGTCTCTCTCTACAAGGTCTTTTAAGGCTAAACTATCCAATTAAGAAATGACACCTAAATTATTTTTACTTTTAACCCAATAACTGATCACTCGAAGTCCACAACATGGACTTCTCTGTCCAATTACAAAATACCACCCAAACCCATGGAGAAGAAGGAAGAAGAAGGTGAAGAAGGACCAGCCTCCACCCTAAAAACGTCCATCTTGCTATATATACTACTATAATATATATAATATATTAATATAATATATCTAATATATTATAATGTACTATAAGAATATATATAGTATATAATAATATATACTATACTAATATAATATATATAATAGTATATTATAGTCTATAATATACTATTATATTACTATATTCTAAAACTTTAAACTGTAAGTTTTCCACCCTGTGATATTGCACACTTCTAATCAAACTATACACCCATAATCCCAGTTCTATCATTCAGTTTTGGAACCCTCTCCATGGCCTCAGGTTCAAAGTGTTCTCCTGGGGATCAGAGCCTGTCAGCACAGAAAGTGTAAAATTCTCAGCATCCAGAACTCCAGCAGCCTGGGTCTGCAGTGGGTGGGACACACAGAGTGACACCCAGACTGGGGGTGGCAGCATCAAACACAAATTCTGGCTGTTGCACAATGGAAAGAGGAGCTGGTCTCCCTCCAAGTGCAGATCTGACTTCTTGCCCAAATAATACATGAGTTTTCAGTTAATTCCTGCCATTTATCAGTTTTGTTTGGTGAGGTCATGAAGTGCCTGTCAGGGTAGGGGAAGCTTAACTCTTGTTTCCCAGGCTGTGGAACATTTTGTGGGAAAGACTTGCTTCCTGAAAGCTGCTCCTGACTGATGCACTACTTTCTTTTGCACTTTGAGGGATGTGAGACCTGACAGCTCTGCCTGCACCTGGGGAGTAACTCTACCTGCTATTTCAATCTATCTGTAATAAATTCTGTCTATAGAGATGGATCTTTACTTCCCCAGATGTATTTATCTGCAAATGCCAAGGGCTGCTTGTGTCCTTTGCAGGGCCCCATTGTGCCCCTGGCAGGAGGGCAGACTGGTGCTTGATAAAACAAGAGGCTATTTTATCCCTCTTCCTCCTCTCAAGCTGGGCTCAGGCACAGCTGGACACATCTGCCTGTGTGGGGCAGGCAGATCCTCCATGCCACACAGCACAGCTGTGGCTGCCTCCTGAAATCTGCTGAGCTGAGAAGGATGCTGGAGCTGCTGGTGCCCTTCTGGCTCTGTCCACTTGCAGGGGTTGCAGCACTCCTCAGTTGTCCAGTTGCTCAGGTTTTGCTCTGGGTTTTTGCAGATCACTCCGAGGCAATCTTCCTGTCCCAAACACGTGCTCTGTGTAGGCAGCACTTCTCCTCTGTGACTGGGGCAGTCACACAGAGGTGGTGGTGTGGTTCAGAATATTGGCACCTTTGACCCTCAAAGTGGTTGGATTTCAATGGCCTGTGTGGCAAGAGCAAATATTTCCTGCATATGATATATGATATATGATCTGTTCTGTGGCAGTCCAGCAGAATGTGGTTGTGCTTGGTTATGCTGCTGTTCCCCAAGGCCATCTGGGGCTGCAAGTCAGGCAGAGCTGAGCCAGAAGCAGTGTCTTGAAATATCTTAGTAAGTACAAGGGAAGCATTGCCAAAACTAGCACACACCACTTTTAAATCAAAATCAGATGATGAGCCACATTACTTTTAAAGCAGGAAGCTTCCTTCAGATTTATTGCCTTTGTTTAAATATTTATGATTTAACTTCCTTCTGCAACACATTAATCTTTTTCCGTACAGTTGCAACCCACTTGATTTCTTGCTGATACCAAAAATAACTGTGACAACTCTTGCTGCCTCTGTAGGATTTCCTGACTAATTCCTAACTGATTCAGCAGGAAAGGGAATGGGGATTTTGTTTGTTGGGGTTTTTTTTGTTTGTTTTTGGTTTTTTGGTTTTTGTTTTGTTGTTGTTATTTTTTTTAACAACTTGGATACTGCATTCACTACCCATGTGCAATTCCGTAGAAGAAAGTAATCTTCTTCTTTTAGTTTGCTGGTGCCCTGGAGATCAGTTCTGCTGCACCAGTGCTGCACTGCTCACTGAGCCCCTGGGCTTGCCAGCTCTTCCCCATCCTAAAAACACACATATGAACTTTGCTGTTTGCCAAGCCTGCTACCTTGTGCTCACAGATGGTGGGGAAATGCCTGGACTCTGACACACCAGAGTCCTTGCTGGTGTTACCTGCTTGGATTTCTTCCTGTGACATCTCAGTGCACAGATATTTTCTGTATGGGTGAGAAAACCCCCTGGGTCTTCCTGATTGCACTTTTCATTTGCAGCCCAAACAATTTGCAGAGACCTCGGCAGGAATGTGCTGGCATTGGAATGTGAAAAAGCAGAGCCCAACAGGATTGTGAGGGTTGTGTGGTCCCTCTCTGCTGCTGGGGATGGAGTTGCTACCTAGAACAGAGCTGGACAAGATTAGGAGAGTAAAAGTGGGTATTTATTGAAGGCCTTCAATAGGCACAACTTGGGCAGCCAGAAGCCTCTGGGGGGCTACACCCAGGATGGACAATGGTCACAAGTTGTTCAGACAATTATAAGTTTGGTCCATTTACAAATCAGGGGTTAATCCTCCAATTACAGCTTCAGGTAATGAAGTCATTTACCCCCAGTTTGCTCCTCCCCAGTTCACTTTTGTTCATACTTTTCAGGGTCTGAGACAGTAAGGTATATCCTTGAGTTTCAGGCCCAGAGAGGAACTGCTTTGCCGGAATAAAATAAAATTGAATTGTCTGAATAAAATAGGAAGACAGTAACTAACAGGCTATGCAGCTTTAGAGTTATACCCCAGCAGGCAGGCCAGGCCACTCCAGCTCTGGGAGCACACAAGGCAGCCTGTCAGTCAGTGATGAGGGCTGCAGGCAGTGCCTGAAATGCTGCTCCTTGTCCTCCTTCACAGCAGAAGCTCATGAACAGCACCTCTGGAACGGCTGGAGGAATGCAGGACGCTGGAATGCCAGGAAGCTCCAGATGGGCAGGCTTTTTAGACCTTGTTTCTGCCAGGGGCACTGCAGAGAGTGTGGTATCCCTGCTGTTTTCATTCCTGGGCTGGGAGACTCCTTCCAGGCATGGCTCAGGAAGGTGTGCCTGTGTCAGACCCTGCAAAAGGAAGCTGAGTTCTCTAACCAGGAGCAGCTGAAAGCTGCTCTGTACCTTGGGGCCTTTCCTGTCGTGGTTTTTGGGTGCTGGTGGAGCCCTTGGATTCCTGAGTGTGGGTATTAAACTTTGCAGCTCTCATGGCTGATTTTTTGACATGGAGTAACATTCAGAGGGTGATGCTTAAAATCCTGGGGATTTGGCTAGAGGAGCACAGGTGCCACAGCCCAGGGAAGAGTGGAAAGCTTTTCCCATGCACACCCTTGCAGCTCAGGACAGGGTGGAAATCTTTCACAGTTAGTTCTGGGCTTTGGTTTGGAGTGTAATTATATTTATTAATTAGCTCTTAATACTGTTTGCTCCTCTTTAGGCTGCCTGAAAATAAGAATGAAAAGGAATTTGGTAATAGTGAAGTTAGGAAATAAGTTTGTGAGGCTTTAGCATGTTTAAAGTATTTACCACCACTGCTATCTACTAACAAAAATGTGGGTTTTTCCTAACACAACATATTCCTTGGAAATGAGTAACAAAACACAAACCCCCACAAATATTTGCAAAACAAAGGCAGTTGCATCAGTCTGTCCATTAACAGAGAGGGTGCTGGGGATGTCACAAAATCCATGTGACTGGATGAGAATATAGCAAATGAAGTTTGTTGCCAATCACTGCAAAACAACGGGTGTGGGGAAAAAGGGCTTGATTTAGGCACATAAAAATTGACATTGCAATTGCTTCTTTCCTCTCTGGAAGGCAGCTGAATCATATATCCTGCTGAAAACCTCACTGCAGCTCTCAGTGGGAGCAAACAGGGAGAATTTGGGGCAAAGTGAAATATAAATCAATATTTAATATAAATACAAAATATTAATTTCAAGTGAAATAGAAACCCAAACATCTGCAATGCTGGTGGCAGTTCTAGCCTGAGAAACTGTAGTGCAGAGGTGTAGGAAATGCAGACCTGGACAGCTGGGGTGGTGAGACTTCATGTGCAAGGCAACCTCACAAAGCTTCTTTGTTTAGAAAGAGGCAGTTTTGGGGAGAAAGAGGCAGTTTGGAGGAGAAAGAGGCAGTTTTGGGGAGAGGTGCACTTATCCACAGAGAATTGAAATGTGCTACAAGCAATCCCAGGTGAAGCACAAGTGCAGAGGCACAGGGTGAAATGGTTCAGCTGCAAGTGAGCCAGAGGAAGTGGGGTTTACCCAACACCCTGTCCAAGTGCAGGGAATTGCTGCAGGATGTTTTTGAGGCCAGAAATGTACCTGGTTACGGGGGGTAGTTACATTTGTGGAAGGTAGGGCTGTGACTGACTTAAATGCCTCAGCTGGGAAATCAGCAAATTTTGCTTGCTGGGATGGAAAAAGCAGGGTCCTGCACTATGCACACACCTTTTTATACTCTCTGCAAATCCATTTTTAGCAGTGTCAGAAACAGGCTGTTGGGTTAGACAGAGCAGCTGTCCTGGCTGAGGGCCATGAATGTGTTTGTGTGAACTGAGGGCACTGTGGTGGTCAGTGACATCTGTGGACAGCTTGGAAGAGAGGTCTTGGTTTGCTGGGAGATGTTTAATCACAATATCCTGGTACTCCCTTTCCTCTGCAGGCACTTTGTACTGTGAGCAGGGAAACATCAGCAAAGGTTGCACAAGCTCTACCTGGAATGTTAGGGGAAAATCAAGCCAACGGTTTTGCACATGGTCTATCAGTCTGAGGACTCCAGGGAAAAAGGGGAGTTGGTTTTCCAACATGCTGCCCATTCTCCTTCTTGACATGGAGCATAAACCCTGAGATCTAGAGGCAGAGGATCCTGTAGGAGAGATGTGGTATTCACATTCTCTGAACAGAGCCATAATTCTCTCTCCCAGGATTTCTCCTGGGGAAGCCAGTGAGAACCTCAGAGAAGAAGAGAAAACAGTTCTTATCTCTATTCACTACTCCTGTTGTTTTGCACATGTGGAATGTGTTATGGAGATTATTTACTCAAAGTAATTTATTAATTTAATTCTACTAAAGATTATTTTAGTTCCTTGACCAATTAGGTTAAAATTGTGTCCTAACTATCTCAGACAATCAAGGGTTTTTCTTCAGTATCTCTTTTAGTATAGTGTCCTTTTGTATCTCTTTAATACATAATATAGTACAGTATTAGTGTAATATAGAATAACTTAATAAAGCATTTATTCAGCCTTCTGAATCATGGAGTCAGAGCACATTATTCCCTGGCTGGGGGTGCCCAACATCAATAGAGAGTAACTGAGGAGAGCTGAGCATGTGTTCAGAACAAACCAGCAGAATCATCAGCTGCTAATAGCAATTACCTGCTAACCAGCCTGCAACTGTCTTAATGTCTGCTGTTTTGCAGAGATTTCTTTCTGAAAGGACCTCTCTAGTGCTCAGTTGTTTTCTGTTCATTGCTCTCATGCTTGGATTGCATAGGATGTGTGTGGGCAGAATGAAAGGAAGAGGAAGGAAGGAGAAGCTTCACATAGATTTTTGTGGTTTCACCCACAAGAGAAGCCAGATTTCCCCTGTTTGCATGATCTCCTCCTCTCTTTGGGATAATAGCTGTCCTTTTTAGGTGTGGTGGATGTTCTCTGGTCGTGTGAGCTTTCCCCTCAGACCCTGCATTTGCTCTCAGAAGGCAGACCCAGTGTTATGCTAATTTTCTATATATTTATGACTTAGGGACAGTGTGGGCATTTGGTTGTGTAAAGTTCCTAAGAAAGGACTGAAGATCTCTCAGGAACCTGTGGCTGACCTGGGGATTTCATTGCTTCAGTGTGTTGTAGAACACCAAGAAATGGATCTCCCACATGGACCCTGTTATAATTTCCTGCTAGGAAAAGTATACCAACAGTTTGCTTTTGAGCTCAGAAAAATCCACAGAAGGATGTAGGTAGATAGATCCTCACAGTGATATTCCTTCTAAAGCACTTGCTGGATGAGGTAAATGAGATTTCTCATCCCAGCTATGCTTTACTGCCTGGTTCTGTGCACAGATGCACAGACACACCTTTCATGAGTGAATGCAAACCTGCCTGCAAATCCCCTTTGCGTCCCCTTCCCACCAGGGCACTGTCCTGCAGGAAGCTGAGAGGTGCCTGAGACAACAATGTAGGTCTCCAGTGCAGGGAGAGATACTTGGATCTGCCCTTCCCAGCTGGGGTTTTGCAAGCCCAGCTGGGCTCCTTCAGTCAGTCCTGGGCTTGTGTTCCATGTGTGATTTCACAGCCTGGTCTGAAGGGACCTTCTGGGAGCTCTTCAGCCTCAGAGTTGTTTCTTGTCACTTGGACTGCTGGAATCACAGTGAAAATGGGTTTGTTCTTCCTCTTCTTCCCACCAAGAAGCTGCTCCCAAATTGCAGGGTCTCCAGTGCTCACAGAGCTGGATGGAGCAGCAGAGGGAGACAAGAAAGCTCCATGTGAGATGCAAAGTTTTATTCCAAGCTGAAATCTCTCAATTGCAAGGCCTGGAAAGCATAGCTGTGCTGGAAAGCTGCTCAGGTTTTATCCAAATGATCACACAGGGTGTGGAAGATTGTGTTGGGGGTTTGCACAAACGGGATGGGACTGCTGGGATAGGTTCCTTGAGCTTTACTGTACCATCAGCCTCATTACATGGCTGAGACAATTGAAAGGTGGCAACAGCTCATGTACAGCCAGCAGCAGCCAAGGATTTCTTTGTTACAGAGCATTTTACAAACTTTCTAGCCAACAGCATATTGCCAAAGCTTACAGACAATTGTTCTAGCCAGTCGCTAAAAGCACACATACACCTGCTTCACACAAGGCTTACTTGCATGCATTCTATTAACAATACCCAATACACCATTATTAAGCTTAAAACCTTCTGCTGTCTTGTTAGGCATATTTTCCTGCAGTCTTAAGGTCTATCTTAGCCAAGCCCAAAACACAAACTATTGTTTCATGTCCTTGCTTGCTGTACTACTGTAACTTTTCTGCTTCCAGACTTTGCAGCTAGCTCTAATTTCTCTGTTCTTTCTGCTTCTGGGGCCTGCTTTCACAGCTTTCTGAAAGCCTTCTCACCTTTACTATTTTTCCCACAGAGGGTGACGTGTGGCCTCACACACTCTTCAGAGGATGGTGTGACTTTGCCAGCAGAAGATCTGTTGCCTCCTAAATGTGCACAAGAGCCCTGAATGTAACTGATGGGGTGCCTTGCACAGATCTGCTCTTTGCCATACAAATAATTCTTGCAATGATCTTGAAGAGGGGAGGGGGAGGACTTGGCTTGTCCATCTCACCTGGCTGCTGAAATCTGGGGAGATGGGATGTTGTTTCTGTCCTTTCCAGTCTCCCTACACTGGATATTTGCAATATGAGGAAAAAGGCTTCTATTTTGTCATCTTTGCTCTTCAGTGCGCTGCCCAGCATTCCCACCTGAACAAAGAGTTGTCAAGTTACAAGTAAGAAAGCTGCTGACAATAAAGTCTCTCTGAAAGAACACAGCAGGGTGCTGACCCACTCCAGAGGGAAGCTGTCCTTTCATCAGTGACTTCCTGATGTTTGACCCTGTACTTGAGTATTACACTTGAGAAACAAAACCAGCTGGCTCAGATGCCTGTGTGATGACTTCTGCTATAAAAATGCTCCCTCCTGAAGTTTATAGGGGTGAATTAAGGAACTGAGCTGGGAAATCTTAATCCTTTATACACATGTGAGTTATTTATTTATGTGGCTTGTGTGCTGCCACCAGCTCAGCTTTTTGTGTGATCAGTGATTGGCTCTTGGCCTTGCTCCCATATACAAGATCATTTTCTGTGCAATAGTTCAACACTGGAGTGGCTCTCATCCTGCTAATGTGATGATTGTCACTCTTTTGCTCTGACTTTTGGGTAAACACGTGTTCAAAATGGCTTTTGGGAGGAGTATGTGTAAATATTTCTGGCCTAAAGTAGGAAATGCAAGTTGGCACAGCTTGTGTCGGAGAACAAATGGATGGCATTAGGCCAGAGGAGGGGGAAAATAAGATATCTTGAGAGAAGCTAGGGGAGCCTGATTGGTCCTTTTTGCTCTGATGTGAGTGGGGGACACATCCACTGGAGTCAATGAAACACTGAGAGAAGTATCTCAGAAATGAAAGAGCTGAGATTAAATTGGCCTTGAACTCTTGTGAGGCAAGCACAAGGCTAAGCCCTTATCAGTGTGTGATCAATGTGCTTCACCTACTGCAGGATCGATTCCCTGGTGCACAGGGTACAAGAGCCACCTCTGAAATCACCTTCTCTAATGGGTTTATCTTGGAGAGAGGAGTGGTGTGGCTGAGATCCAGTTAGGCCACAAGTTGTTATTCCAGAGCTCCAGCCAAAACTGGTGCCCTCCTTCCTGTTGTCACCTTGTGGCCTGATCCTTCTCCTCCTTTACCTTTCCATCTCTGCAGTTTGATTTTCTGTTTCAGAAGCATTGACTGACTGGAGAGAGGCACTAACAGTTATTTCTTGTGAGTTTGTTTTTCTCACTGGTGTTGCCAGCACAAATATTTACAGTATTTGTCAGCAATTGCTGCACATGCAGATGTTGCTCTTTGAGAGTCACTTCTGCCTTCCCTGTCTCCTCTTTTCTCCTGATGCTATCAGGCAGTCAGACACTGATCCTGTGACAGATTGAACCTTGTGGCTTTCCATCCAGACCCCTCTTGGCCCTGGTTGCTATGTGGCACCTGCACAAGTGTCCTTTGCACCAGGTGTGTGACCTGAGTGCAGTGTGACACTGCCCTGTCACCACTGTGCTTGCTCTGCTCCTCCTGTAGAGATCTGCTGTGCTCCATATTCCAGGGAAATTGTGATTAACTGCACAACAGCTGTGGCAGCATTGGAAAACATCCTGTCACTGAGCAGAAATCCTCTCTGTTATTTCTACTCTCTTATTAAATGTGGGCATTGAAAAGAAACCCTTTTCCTTCCTGTGTCATCCTCCCACTGCTGAGGTCTGGTGCCTCTTGGTACTTTCCTTTACTACCTGAATTTCTGGTGGAGCATTTCAGAACAGCCTGTGTAAGCAGAACTGTGGAACTATCTTATTTTCATACTCTTTGAATCTCAAAGAAGTTTTGTCACAGAAAGGCACAGTCCTTTTGCAAAGCAGGTGAGATGGCACAGCTCAAATAAAGGAGGTGCTCTGGTCTCCTAGGCACGGATCACTTCTGGTTTTTTCCTCATCTGAGGTAAATTAATGCCTTCTTTAATAAATATATTAATGAGAACAGGTATTGGGTTGATAAACTCTGCTTCCTCATAGGATGGACCTGCTGGTGCCTCCAGCTGGTCAGAGAATGCAATCTGTCCTTGAGCAGGAGTAGGAATCACACTGCAGAGCCTACTGCAGAGGTTTCATTGATAAAAAAATAAAAATCTACCCTCTTCCCATGGCAAATGGGAATGTATAAATATACCCATTTTTGTCCTGCTCTGAGAAGAAGCAATCTCAGAACTATTTGTGGAGGTGGGATATCAACAGTTACTTGAAAATTGCCTTTTCCTCAAAAAAAATGTTATCAAGTTATCTCCCGGCTGGAGCCTTTTCTCATTACTGGCTCCAGGGAATGTGGTGTGGGGGAATTTGCATTTAGGAGAAGTTCCTGTAAAGTCTGGTGCCAGTGCTACTGGAGAGGAGCTGGGGTGCATTGTGGGAGCTTATAAAAAGGAACAAGTAAAACCCTTGGATGACAGCCCT
Organism: Onychostruthus taczanowskii; assembly: GCF_017590055.1. Taxonomy (NCBI): domain Eukaryota; kingdom Metazoa; phylum Chordata; class Aves; order Passeriformes; family Passeridae; genus Onychostruthus; species Onychostruthus taczanowskii. The sequence continues at coordinate 3,986,856 of NW_024504012.1, forward strand.
GGTGTTTCATCCAGGCCTTTCAAGCTGAGGTATCTGGATGGAAAATAGGACTTGAATAAAAGCACTTCAAAAAAACTGTTACTTTTCTCTTTTGGAAAACCTAACCAGAAGCATCACTTGATGCTTCTAGAATAAAAAAACCAAAAACAACAACAAAAAACAAAACAAAAACAAACAAACAAACAAACAAAAAAAAAAAAAACAAAGAAACCACACAAACAAACAAACAAAACCAAAAACTGAGAAAAAATAAAAAGAACAAGTGATTTTTCTAGGGAAAATGGTGCATTTTATGTTTTTCCTGAAGAAAAATGTTCCCTGTGAGAATTTTTCCAGGTCTAAATCTGCATTTACCAGGGGGGAAGTAGAAGAGCGATCCTGTGAGAGATATGTTTTTCTAAATATTGTCCAGTTCCTTGGATCCTAACAAAGTCTAGGTGGCTGAAAGCTTCTCCATGAACTGTCCACAGCTGACAGGGAAACACAAAACCTTTTCCTGCCTTTAGTGGAAGGGGGAACGTTCTGTTTGGAGGCTCTGAGGATGAACAGCAGGGTTGGAGCTCTCTGGTGTGTGGACACAACAGCTCATCACCCACAATAATGCAATAATGTTGGAATTTTGCTTTGGAATGTTGCATTTTATTTTTTTAGAGTGTCAGCCCATCTGAGCAGGAAGACGGTACATCTACCAGCCCTAGGGATATAGTGAGAAGTTGAAGTAATTGTTCATTTTTTCAGGGACTGAGCACCCTGAATCCAGCTTGCCAGAATCACTAAAGGATGTTTCTGTGATGGGAGCCTGGCTTTTCTAGGTGGAGATGGTTTCATTGCACAGGAACTATTTCAAGCTTGATTTTGATAAAGTTCCATTTACCTTCAGTGGCTTTCAACCAGCATAAATGTGGTTTAGCTTTTCTCATTAATGATGTTTTCTGCCTTTGGGATGATAATTAAAATCTCCAAACATTCTTCAGGCTCTGAAGGCCACCCTGGTGATGCTTACCTGGAGTGAAGGTGTGACTAACTTGCCCCTAAAGGGTATCAGTGGTCATCCTCAGGGCAGCTGCTGCTCTTGGGATCACAGAATCATTTAGCTTGGGAAAGACCTTTGAGATGCAGTCCAGCTCTTGCCCTAACACTGCCAGAGGGAACAACAGAGACCTAAAAGGTGGGAAGTCAGTAGCAGCAGCAGCATCTTTGTAGGTATCCTCTTGTCTGGGCACTGAAGTTCAGACACAAACTACTCAGGCAATCAGAGATTAATTAATTAAGAAAATCAATTTTCCTTACCTCAATTTTGTGTATGCTTTGATGTCTGTGCAACAGCAAGGGAAGAGTGCAAGTCTTCATAAGAACTTTGGAATGTCTTCTGGAATTAGCAGCAATGGGGAATGAATAATGTGATCTCTGACACCTCCTGCTTCCCATGCTGGGCTGCTTTTGGGAAATGGTGTTTGCTGTAAGAGAGAAGCTAAGAAGAAATAGCTTTGTCTCCACAGCAACAGATGAGTGCGTGGTACAAACCCTCAGCTGGTTCCGTGTCAAATGTCGAGGCAGAACTGAGCTGTGCATCTCTGTCAGACTCTGTCAGGGAAATGCCAAGGAGAAAAGTAATTTACTGTGCAAGAGAATTGCTTCAAATTTGAGGTGTGTCCTCACTTGTTTTGAGTCCATTCTGGGTAAAAGTAGGAAGGACATTGATGTGGCATTCACATTCTATGAATGATTCCTTTGCCCAGGGCTGGGAAGCTGAAGGGCAGCGAGAGGCCTCGGAGAAAAAGGAAAACAATTCTTCTCTCATTTGCTTCTCCTGTGTTGTGCTCATGTGGAATGTGTGTGGAGATTGTTTACCCACAGGTGATTGTTTCACTGGATTCTGCTGTGAGTTGTTTTCACTCTTTGGCCAGTCAGGGCCAGGCTGTGTCGGGACTCTGGAGAGAGTCACGAGTTCTCATTATTATCTTTTTGACCTTCTGCAAGTATCTTTTCTGCATTCTTTAGTATAGTGTTCTTTAATATAATATAGTACAATAAAGTAATAAATTAGCCTTTTGAGAACATGGAATCAGATTCATCATTCTCTCCCCTTGCTGGTGGCCCTGCATTTAGAATACATTGCTTCCCAATGGTTTGACTTCTTGGAAAGAAGTAGAGGTGCAGATGGTTTCTTTTTAATGGAACAGCTGAGGGCTCAGCATGGAAAAATGTATGTTTTCAGTTTTTGAAACCTGGACCATCTTAACTATCTGTGCTGAAAATCAATGCCGTGAGTTGTCCTGAGGCAGAATTTCCCCAGGAAACCAAGATCAAGCAGGTTGTGTCCAGGCCTTTCTGGATTTTATGGACAGCAGGGGCCAAAGCAGACCTGTCCAAAGGCTAAAGGGATGGGATCACAGCCAGGGAGTTCCTGAGCTCTTGCACAGTGACAGGGTTGTTTGGAGTTGTGGTGCCTTGAGGTCTGTGTGGTGGGGCCCATCTTTTGTGCTGGGTGGGGCTGCCTGCAGCCTAATCCTAGTCCCTGTCAAGACTTTCCCAAAAAATCATGCTCTGGCTGTTTTTGGACAAGCCAGCTGCGTCAGGGCTGTGCCACCTCTGCCCTGTCCATTGCCAGGCTGTCCTGTCCCCCCTGCTCCTATTTCTGTGCACAGCTCGCAGTGCTTGCAAAGCTCTGTGCTTTGTACAGGCAATTATAGCAAGTTCTCCGAGAAGAGGAATTTTTCCTTTTTCGTGGAAGTTTTAAAGAGTCTTAAATCAGAGGAAGTTGTCAAAGGTTTTAAATAAGATCAGGGTAGTAAACAATGAGGAGATGACAAATGACAATTAACACTCAGCAAATGATCTTTGGGCTGTTCTGTGTGTGATGATGATTAGAGAAAAACACTATTTTTAGGGGCAATTGGAAGTTACACCATGAGTGTTTGAAGGGACAAAGGCAAGCTTAATTCAGGTGTTTCCTGAACTTTGTATTGCTAATAATTACTTTCCCATGTGCTTTTATTTTTGTTCACTTCCTAAGTAGAGCTGTCTGTTTACGTCTTTCTTATTTCTTAAAGAACAATAACCTCATAAAAAACATGTTCTAGTGGCAAGAATAGTCCTTCTGTTTTGTGTTATTTTATCCAGTTTATTAGCAAAGAAGTAGGGTTCTAAATAAGGATCATGGTTTTGAAATGAGGCTCTTCCTGCTCCGAATGCCAAAGAAAAGGAGGATTTTTGGAACTGGCTTAGATGGGCAGTGTCCAGCTGTCTTACTACTTGTAACTCTGCATTTTCACATCACCTTTGTGCTTCCTTCTGCCCAGCAGCTCAGGGTTCCCCCAGCTGAGAGATGAGGAGCTTTTAATCTTGGGCAGTGCTCAGCCTGTGCTGCTTCTATCTTTGCAAAGCACTGCCACTTAAATGAGTTTTGACAAACAGAAGCATCCTTGATGGAAGTTCCCTCTTTCCATTTGAGTGACACCAAGCAATCTCCTTCCCCACTTGTGTTTGATCATTCTGGGGTTCACACTTCCTCCGGCTGTCCCGTGATGCCTGGAGAAGCAGCATCTTCTCTGCCCTTCATATACATTTTACCCTTTTTCTCTCCTGAGTCACAAGTTCTTTTCCATTCAGAGAGCAGCAACCCCTGTCCAAAGGCACTGCATTCATGGGAAGCTTCTCTTATTATTGTATGATTAGTCTCATTATTATTATTATTATTATTTCTTCTTCTTCTTCTTCTTCCTTCTTTCTCTTCTTCCTTCTTCTTCCTTTTTCTTCTTCCTTCTTCTTCCTTCCTCTTTCTTCTTCTTCTTTGTCCTTTTTCCTCTTCCTTCTTCTTTCTTCTTCTCTATTATATATTATTATTCTCTTATACCTTCTGTAAAGAGTTAAAAATTGCTTTGCAAGTTAGCCTGGGCAAGAGAAAATATTTCCCACTGAGCTTTAGGAGATCACCCCACTTCAGCACCTTTAGGGGCTGAGAATCCCTGACAGCCACACAACAGCCATGGAATTTTCTCTGATTCAGGGCTGACAAGAATTTTTAAATTGATTTGGAAATGATGGTGATGATCACTGTTCATTTTGGCCATTTGTGATTAATGCTGCTTGTTATATCTTAGACAAAGGGTGTTGGCTATGATGTGTTTCCTGTTGCAATATTTTTGATACTAGGGCATTTTATAATGTCATTGTCTAAATATGTTGTATTCTAAATATAAACCCAAATATTTGGTAATGGCTTTCTTATGATAAGGTCACAGGGGTGAGAATATTTTAATAAAGCTGACATTAATTATTTACTTTGGGTTAAATAAAAAAACATTGCCCATGGAACTGAACCTCTCCCTAAATCAAAAAGTTTTGTGGATTTTGGCTTCCTGTTGGTCTTTTGTCAACAAACAGAAAATTGTTCTTTAGTCCCTTTTGGACTGACCAATAGGATTTTTAAGACAGTTGGAAGCAAACCTGCCCCACCACATGTAAACCTTTTTACCTACTTTTGATGTAGCTTCTTTTGTAGCTTTTTCAGATTTTTTCAGAATTTCTTGCTAAGAATTTTGTATCTTAAATGTCAAAGTATCTAACAAAAAATAGTTTGAAGAAGAGATTGGGAGACATTGTTTTATTAGAGAGCAGGTAATAATGGAGGCAAGTAACCTAGAAATAACCTTTGTTGTAATTTAAGATATTTTTCTAGAAGAAAAGCTTTAATTAAGCCATAAAACTAGAGCCCAATGAAACAATTAACCAGTCTGTGGTTATACAAAGTTAACTGAAGTAACATCATGCAAGGTAAAGTCTTTAAATTCACCTGCTGGTAAATTAAAAGAATTCTTCTAATGACACATTTAAGCAACCACATTTTCCAGCCTCAGTGGTTTGGGAGCATCACCTGTCTGTGCATTCCTCCTGCCTGTGTGCTCTGCCCTCTTGTCTTTGCCTGCATTTCAGATGCCATTCATTCAGCATGGACAGGAGCAGCTCTTGCTTGTTTGAATTCCTCACCACAAGGATTTTAAGAGCTGTGGTCTGTGCTTGGGAGGGCCCTGGAACATGATCCCCTGTCATTCTGGGAGCTGGGCACTTTCTCCTCCCTGAAGCAAGAAGACAATTCTGTGTTCTCATGGGGTAGAGCTTCTGTCACCTGCCTTGGGTGGAGTCTGTATTGTCTTGTGTCTTCCTGTGAGCTGATTTATCAGTGACTCTCAAGATGAAGCCACAGCAAGCAGGGCACCCAGAAACGGGCAGGCTTCCCTCTGGTTTAGCAGCCAGTGTTCAGGAGATGGATTTCAGATTCCTGCAGAAGTGTTGCGAGCGGGGTTTTCATGGATCCCCTTCTGTGGTGTGTGGGGAGCCTGCCAAGCCACTTGTGCACAGATACATCTGGCTGAGTGTTTGAATTTCGGAGTTTCCTGCTGTTGCCACAGCATTTGTGGTTCCTCGGACCAGCACAAGGGCTCCCCAGAAGCTGCTACCAAAACTGGTGAAATGTTAACAGAACTGGTAACTGCAGCTTTCAGTAGCGACCACAGCACTCAGCTTTAACGTGGCCACAGGAAAGAGTTCATTTAGAAGTTCTGTGTCCAATCCCACACCATCAGAGTCTTTCCTCCACGGTCAGTTTTTACCCTTGTCCTTCTCTTGATTCCCTTATAGCTGTGGGGCACTGCACACACAGTCAAGAGCAAACAAGCCTGGTAAACTGAGGAGCAGCTTTGTGGCAGCTGCAATTGACAGGGAGTCTCCACTGCCCTGTGACAATGAGCAGACTGAGTTGATTTGGTCCTGGCTTTGATCCAAGCAAGGTGAGAGCTGCTTCTCCTGTCCAAATTGGCCAAAGCTAACTCAGTGAAACAGAAATAGTTAGAATTCTTTCCTGTAGCAATCTGTTACCTAAACTACAAACTCCTCAACCTAGAACTACTGCCTTGTTTTAATTTTGCATATTATTTTGGCATGATTTTTACGCATCCTTATACCTTGGACCAGTACTTCTTTTGGTTTTAGCAGCTGCCAAATTTGACACCAAATCTGCCACTGCCATCTACTAATGCAGATAGCATCAAATATGGCTTTTAATCTGCCTTTTAGCTAGACTTGTGCTAGCTGAGGTGCTACACGGGAGAGCAATGAAGTGGGGATGGAGGAAAAAGGGACAGGGATGTCAGGAAGGAGTGGAGAAAAATATATGAGCAGTAATGTTTGACCTTTGTCAGGGTAATCTTTCTAACTGAATTGTTTACTTACTGAACTTTTTTATTCAGGGCTGTGTGAAATCCCCATTTATGCCCCCAGTTGTACCACTGCCCCTTCAGCTGCCTCTGTGACAAACAGAATGGGGTGGGTCCTGCTCCAGCTGTGGGGATTTCTCCTGCTGTGATTCAGCAGGAGAACCATTGCAGCTGCATCTGCTCTGCAGCATGGCCAGCCTTCCTTGCTTTTGGAGCCTTTTGGGGGAACAGCATCACCTGACAGTGTCAGCAGTGACCAAAGGCTTCCAAGTGCTGGAATCAGGGAGATATTCCACGTATTGCTGTGGTATAAGGAGGTCAGGGTCACCCCCCCATTTATTTACAGGTATGTATGCCCCTGAGGGATGCACTGTGTGCTGCCCATTAGTCTGAGCATCTTAAGCTGCTTCAAACAAATGAAGTTCTGCTTATTGCCTGTTTCCCTGTAGTTTTGCAAGTAGGTCTGGTCCGAGTAATTTTCCCCTCTCTCTTTTAATTTCTGGGGGCTAAAATATGTTTATTCTACCAGACAGGGCTTGTAGGGCTCATGAAAAACTTGTAATCCATTTTTTAGATCATTGGCTGTAAGATGAAAAGCAGTGGGAAATACTTTGACAATTAGCTCATTGTGAGAGCAGAGGAAGCAGTGGAAGCAAGCTCTGTGTGTATCAAGATGTCTTTCTGGGATGAATCAAGCACATGGTTAGCCTACCCCACATCACCATTTTCATCACTGGCCACCACAAATGGCCTAAGAGAAAAGGGGAGGAAACCCTAGAAGCTGTTCTGCAGGGAGATTGTTTTTTGTTGTTGTCCTGGAGTTAAATTCTTCATTGCTGGTGACTATGAACAGGTAGGCAACAGCTGGGAATTTTGGGGCAGCCTGATAAGAGGAATATCAGTGTTTTACTGCATGCTTAATTCCACAGTGTAGTCACAGGAGACACTGTGCTCCTTTCCCAGAAGCAGGGGACTCTGGTGGTGCTGAACCTGAGGCAGAAAGAATTTCCTCTGGATCTGGTTTGGGGGAACCACAGCGAGGGACTGTGGTTTATTCTGACATGAGTAAGGTTTCCTGGCAAGCTCCCTTTGTTTTGGAAGCTGTAGTGCTTTTTTCTTTGGGAGTGGTTGGAGTTCCCTGAGGCTCAGGGCCTGTGTACACAGCTCTGGAAGAGGTGTAGTGGTGATTTTCTGGCTTTCCATGACTGCCTGCCCAGGCCAAGAAAAGGAATTTCACTTCTCTGTCTCTGCTTATCTTGTAGAGGGATGGAAACGACATAGTATTTTTGCTTCTTAATGCTGGTATAATTATTTGCATTCAAATGAGATGAAACCAGTTTCAAACAAGGGAGAAATTCTGGCTGTGTTAAGCAGAATACAAGACTAAGACATGATAATGATAATTTTGGGGCACATTTCTTGTTGCATTGGATGATAACACACCAGTTTAGCCAGACAGCTAAGTCTGTGCTTAACTGCAAGTGTGCAAAGTTGTGTGTGCAAAACAGTGTTTGGGACTGTCCTTCTCATGCTTGGTTTTCCTGAGCCTGTGCTATTACCTCATCTTTATGGCAGTGATGGAGGAAGGGCTTTTTAGCCACACCTGATGATGAGTGCCCAGGTGAGATGGAGCTCACTGAGTGGTGGACCCTTAGAAAATCAGCTTCACTGTGGTGTCACCAGCAGAGATAAGTGAAAATTGAAATATTCACACGTGCTAATGACTTTGGAAAATGCTGTGAGAGCATTTGCTGTAGCCAAGGGTAATTCCAAGGGAAATGCCAGAAGACAGGGAAACTTCTGCAGAGGTTGAGAGGCAGTGGTGCTTGCACCTTGCCTGATGGTTTGCTTTGAAGCTGGATGTGTGGCTGCTGCACTGTAAATCTGCATGGACTCTTGGCTGGTGGCATATAATCCAAATAGGCACAGCCTATTTTACAACCAATCCCTCCCTTCCCTGAACAGCAGCACTTGTTTTTATTTTATGACCTGCAGAGTGGTCATTTTTTAAATCTGATGAGCCTGACATGTCTCACAAGACTCAGAGCAGGATATTATTGTGGCTTTAGGTTTCAGGCAAAGCTTCACCATTACTGGTGCTACCAAGCTTTCCCTTCTGGGATGTTCTTACTTCTGGTAGGTGCCTGTGATGAGATATGAGCAGATAGAGATCAACTCTTCCTGCCCTTCCTGTATCAGGTGATAAATGGCTGATCTTCCTTCCTCTTCCTTGAAAGCAAGGGAGTGCTTTGAGCAGGTTGGCAGCCCCACCTTTCTGTTTATGAGCTGTTAATGGCAAGTTGTCACTTGTGGTTAGTATGGTTTAGGAGAGGGAGTCCTTCCATCCTTGCCACAGCACTTTCTCTTCAGATAGATTCTCAGAAGAGAGGAAAAAAGAATCCCCCTAACCTTGGAAATTCCCTTTACTAAACCTCTCTTGTCCCAGCCAGGACCTGCCCCAGTTCTGTGAACTAACAACTCTCCACCTGAGAGTCACCCTGAGCAAATGCTTATTCTTGAAAACAACCCCAAGGCCATGAAAAAACTGCCTTCCTTCTGTTACCCTGTCAAACTTCTTGAAAAGGAGACAATCTTTTAATGGGAAGAGCAAAATTCTTTTTTTTCTTCACTTCCCTTATTCAACTTCTTAGTTTACTATACCCTCTTTAAAACCTGACTTTTGCTTGACACAAACCACTTCTGTGTGGGAGTTATCTTGATTTCTGATTTTTCATTCCAAATTATTGCTTCCTTCTGCTTATCCCACTCTTTCCTTGGTCAGTGCATTCACTTCTGCTTCACACAAACCACTTCTGTGTAGGAGTTATCGTGACTTCTGATTTTTTCATTCCAAGTCATTGCTTCCTCCTATTTATCCCACTCTTTCCGTGGTCAGAGCATGCATTTCATGTCATTTGTGTGACAGAATCTCTGGGTCAAGCACTGGTGTCCTTGCAACTGGCTGGTTTTTTGCTGGTACCTCCCTGTGTTTGACCTGCTGCTGTCTCCTCCTGGTGCCCAGGAATCTGTGCCTCACTGCTGTGACAGCACTTCTCTTGGCTTCTGCCCTGTGCCTGAGAGATGAAAAGATGTCCTCATCTGTCACCTTCCTCTGCTGCAGGGCAGAGAGCAGGGGAGGGGAAAGCCTTACTCTGGTGTGACGTTCAACAGGCAAAATGGTTGATTTGCAACTGACCAAATCCTGAATGAAAGTGGGTTTATAAGTACTTTTCGTTGCTGTCTACAGTCCTCCTTTCTGCCCAGCCACCACAAAGATACAAAGCAAAAATTCTGCAAATTAACAGAGCTTGCAAGAAGGAAGATTTGCAAGTAAACCTTCACTTTTCCCTCAGCTCAGAATTTAGTCCTTTACTGTCAACTTCAAAATTACATTGACAACCAACAAGGAAGAGCTTTGCCCCAGACTTGGTCTCCACATTTGTGATTTTAGAATGATGTTTGGATTAAGATATTTCAGTGTCTACTCCTACGTACCCTTAGAATTTAATTGCAGAAGTATTTGCCTGATCCACAGGGGACCAGGGTAGTTTGCAACGTGAGGATTTCAGAATGAAGAGGGTGTCCTTTCTCCAACAATGATGACAGACCAATCTGACATATTTCTTATTAGAGATTTTGCTCAGTGTCATGAAAATGCCAGGGCAGACCAAGGACACGCCCCACCTTTTGAAGCAAAACTCTTCCTCTCAGTCTTTTCAGTGTGTGTGTGTCCATCCTGGACTGAACTCCTGATGGAGATTTTGGCCCCCTTGGCAGCCTCTCCTTCAGTCTTCCCTGCTGTGCTTTCAGGAAAAGCTCTCAGAACCAGGACAGTGTTTGCTTGTGTGCACCTGAGTTTCACTGGCACTGGCTGTACCCCACACCCAATCTTCCTGCCACGATATTTATGCTCTGTTCTGAGTGGAAAGCGAAGAGATAACGGCAACATTGACATGCAGTGGTGATTCCCAATTGACTTTAAGATGTAAGCAATATCTGCTCAAATAGGACTGGCCAGGCTGCTCTGCTGGCCCTGAGGAGTTTCCCAATGTGGTATAGGGCAGTTTCAAAATGACTTGGAGCTGAGCTGCTGCTGGAGTCACAGCGAAACCTGTGTGGTCTTGTTACTTCTATCCACCACTCCCTGGGTTAATTCTCTCTGATGTCCCAGGTCCCTTGGCAAATGTTTCCTTTGAGGAAGGGGGGGAATAGACACCACTGCTGGGTGCAGAGGGTCACTCTGTGCTCACTCTCTCACTGTCCCCTCTGCAGACCTGTGGAGGGGGGCAGGAGCTCACCCAGGGCACCTGAAGAAGTGCCAGTAACATTTTATCTCCTTTATCTCTTCAAGTCCATAGGTTTAGTCTGGTTTATGACTCGTTATGCATTTCAGTTGAGTGCTTCTAAGTGATGTTTTGAGACAAACAGCTGTCACCTGGGCTGAGCAGATCTTATTAATCTTATTAATCTCTAATAAGAAATAATATGTCAGATTGGTCTGTCATCATTGTTGGAGAAAGGACACCCTCTTCATTCTGAAATCCTCACGTTGCAAACTACCCTGGTCCCCTGTGGATCAGGCAAATACTTCTGCAATTAAATTCTAAGGGTATGTAGGAGTAGACACTGAAATATCTTAATCCAAACATCATTCTAAAATCACAAATGTGGAGACCAAGTCTGGGGCAAAGCTCTTCCTTGTTGGTTGTCAATGTAATTTTGAAGTTGACAGTAAAGGACTAAATTCTGAGCTGAGGGAAAAGTGAAGGTTTACTTGCAAATCTTCCTTTTTGCAAGATCTGTTCATTTGCAGTGGTTTTGCTTTGTATCTTTGTATCCAAGCTTTAGCCCTAATATTGGAGAGCAGAAGCCACTCAGGAGCACACAATGAGCAGGGAAGTGCTTGCATGACTCTCTTCACTGACCCTGAAGAAGAGCTGGTTACAGCCATTGCAAAAAATCAGAGCTCAGGTAAGAAAAGGCTGCTGACCATGTGGTGGCACTCTATAAAATGGCCACTTTACAGCTTCTTGGATCTGAATGCTTGAATTGTCTCGTTTAATTTGATCCTCTCAAGTTCTGAATTAACTTGGAAGACAATTCCAGGTTGCTCCCAAAGGGCTGCTGGAGGATCAAAAGAAGCCACTGGATATGTGGTACAGAATGTTACTGTCTTGAACTAGCAAACAGCCTAAAAATGCCTGCTAAAGTGACTCCACTTTGCAAATATTTCTTAATTTGGTGGCCTGCTAAGTGGGTGAGTGGAAGCTCTGGAGTCAAACACTGAGAACTTGTCCTGGTCAGTGCTGAGCCTTTTCAGTTCTAAGATTAATGCTGACAGCCTGTGCCCTGCTATCAGCTTGAAGGATCTACTGGCACACCCTGCCAGAGGAGCAGATGTGTATAAGTTTGTGAGGAAAAAGAATATAAGCCTTGAGTTAGACTGAAGAAATCAACAGCGAGGTTCAGCCAGTGGGGAACCAGTCCTGCTGGAGGAAATTCCATTCAGTGGCCATTTTAGCTCAAGAAGGGAATCATTTGTAAGAGGATTAGCACACTCACAGCTGATTTCAGGCTCTTGGAGGAAGGGAGGGATGCTGTCCAGGGTGATGGATCCCATGGTTTGTTTATGGGAAAGAGCTGTGGTGCCTTTTTATAACCTAATGCTGTGTGAACAAACCTTTGTAAGGAGGTGGTCCTGCACAGGAGCTGCAAACCTCTGTGTCTCTGTGGTGTCTGGGCCAGAGCCCTCAGATCCTGTGGGGTCGAGATGAGAAGCAGAGTCCAAACTGGGATCACTGTTCTGCTGTGGAGGGTCAGCTGAATACTGCCCTGTTGTTGTCCTGGTGCAGGGAGAGAAGCCTAAGGGATGGAGGAAGGCAGAGCCCTGAGCAGTGTTCTCTGCTCTCACTTTGCTTTACAGGAAGAAGGGGCTGGGAGGAATGGTGTGACATTGTTGTGGTCACATTCAAATGTAAGGTTTGGAGTTTAACTACTAATGGCAGCAGGAACTTTACTGGGCTGACTCATTATGCCGAAAAATACACTCTCATTTCTCCATGTATTCCTGCACAGAGGAAGAGGAGGTGGTGCTGCAATCTTGAATTAGCACAGGGAGGGTATGTGCTCCTCTTTTCCTTCTGGGTGCCTGGAAACACCCAGGCTTTTGCCTTCCTGAGATCTGAGCTAATGAGAAATGTGAGGAATCATAGATGGTGCCCTTGATGGGAAGCTCTACAGACAAGATTTCTTGTTTGTTTTTTGCAGTCTAGTTTTACTTGCCCAGGCTCTTTGTCCCTAAGCAGGAATCATACATGGTGCCCTTGCTCTACAGACAAGATTTCTTGCTTGTTTTTTGCAGTCTACTTTTACTTGCCCAGACCATTTGTCCCTAAGCCAGGCACAGCATCTGAAAGGAGTGGCTGAGGTCATGCTTTGTGTCCCTTTTTTCCTGGGGTCAGGGGTTTCTTGGTCTTTGTCTTACAAAGTCTTTCCAGCAATTTTAGCCTTGCACTTATTTCATCCCTCTTACTGCTCTGTTGTTTGGAAGTGGTCTAGTTAAAATGGGCTTTGTTAAATATTGTTGGACAGCAGAAGTTGCTGCAGGGTGGTGAATGACCTTGTGGTGGTCTGAGTGGTGAAAACAAGGATCCCAAGCCTGTGGCAGCTTAAATAGCTTGTGGCTGTAGGAGAGGCTGGGTGGGATGGTTGGAGAGGGACTAATGGGTTAAGCTCTGGAATCAGTCGTGGGCCTGGGAGCCTCAGAAGGCCACACCAGTGAGGGCCCTGGAGCTCATGATGCATTTTCCCAGAGGAGTAGCCCATGGCAGACGCCTTGTGTGAGGTCTTGTTCTCAGCTTGAGAAGCCTTCTACAAGCTGAGCACAGCTCCCCCAGGGGCTGACAGGACCAGGGTGCCTCTCTGGGCCAGGCCTCATGGCTGAGGCACGAGGGGGGTGTGCTTGGGTACATCTGGGGGCGCAGGAGCTCCTGGGGTGTGGCTGCAGGAGCCAAGGAAGGTTCATTTGAGCCTGCATCACGAGTTCAACCAGCCAGGCAGCATTTCTGGGCAGAAAGAGACATTGTGGCCTTATAAATATAGTGTGTGATCCCCCCAAACTCCAGAATTTCTGCTCTGAAAATGAAAGATGGGTAAGGCCCATTTGGAAGCAGAGGGCTGCTGTGACAATTGCACAATCTACTTTTGTGCTGTCATTTCTCTTTCCCGATTTCCACCTTCTGGTAAAAGTTCTCACTATTGAGCCATACAGTTATCTGGACTTAATTTTCTTTCCACACAGGCCTCCTGAAGCCTGGCTGCTGGATAATTCCTCTAGGAGATGAGGTACTGCTCTGTCAAACAGAGTGTTGGGCTGGTGGTGGACACACATCTCCAGCCTTGGGTTTTGCCTCACCCACAATTCTTCAAAAAAGGGAGAACACAGAACGTCTTTAAGGCTCTGGTCTGTCTGGTGCAGGTGGCAGAGAGTGGGGCTTTTGGGGGCTCTTTGGTCCAGCATGATGACATCTCTCTGGAGGGGACCCTGGGGACACTTGTCCATCTCTAGGAGTCCAGCCGTCACTGCTGATGTGCACTGAGCCCTGGTGCTGGCACCAGGGTGAGTCGAAAGGCTTTTAACAGTGCTGAGCTGCCTGCCCATTGATAGTTACCCATCTTTGGTTGTTTTTTTTTTTTTTTCAGTTTGCCTCCACTAAGTTATTTTCCCCAGCTAATAGGTGGTGCCAGCTGACAGAGGATGTCCCCTGCAGGCCCTGATGAATGGCAGGGTAGGAGAAAGCCACAGCAGTGTCACCTCTGGTCATGGTGGCGTGTTGGGAGTGCAGCAGGCAGGCACAGGGACAGTGTCACACGCTGGGGCTGCTGTGTGCCCCAGCCCCTGGGGCCCGGTGCCGTGCTCTGGACCCCCAAATTCTTCTCCAGAATTTGTGGATGCGATTGGGACTTTCCCACTAGAGGGCAGTTTTGATCATGCCTGCGCTTCCAGAGGCTGCTGATCCCACCGCACGCAGCTTTTAAGACCGGCAGGCATTCAGATGAAAGCCGTGATTAACGTTTAATTAGTCCAGCAGCCACCAAGTGCTTAATGAACGATAAAGCCATTGATTCGGAAACACAGAACTCAAGCTAAAAGACGTATGAAGGCACAGTTTTGGGGGGAGCACAGAGCAGGTGTGTCACAGTGACATGGAAATGAGTGTGGCTGAGGCAAGTGTTCTGCATTGAGAGCAGACACACAGCTCTTCGTGGAGCTGCTGAAAGTGCAGCTAGAGCAGGTTTGTATCATGGATTTTGAATATTTGAATGTAGTAGTCATATATATATATATATATATAAAAATATATATAAGTAGAGAGAGATCAATCTATATACATATTCTGGAACTTTACAAAGAAAAGCAAAAGGCCCTAAATATTAATGGAAAAGACAAAGGTTCCTTACTAAGACATCAGCAGACCTGGAGGTGTTGCTTCTCAGGTGAGTAGTCATGTACTAATAGACCCTAATGCATTGCAAAGCCAAGTGAGTGAAGCCATGTTTTCAGGCTTGCTCAATAAAGCAGACCTCAGGAACAGGCTGAGATGTCTTCACTCTGGGGTGTGGCTGTGTTGGGAATATCCCACTCAGTTCTCCTCATGACATGTGAGAGGATGGGAAGTGAGTTTCTCAGCTACTGAGGAGCTCAGGATCAGTTATGATCTTGTCCTGTAACCCAAATTTGGGCATATTCTGATGTGACATTTTCCCCAAACACTGAATTTGGGCTTGTTTGCTTCTGCTGCTCCTCAGCTATGCATGCACAACACAGAGGGAACGTGCTCCTCTCTTCCTTCTGGGTGCCTGGAAACATCCTGAGATCTGAGCTAATGAGAAATGTGAGGAATCATAGATGGTGACCTTGCTGGGAAGCTCCACAGACAAGATTTCTTGCTTGTTTTTTGCAGTCTACTTTTACTTGCCCAGACCATTTGTCCCTAAGCCAGGCACAGCATCTGGAAGGAGTGGCTGAAGTCATGCTTTGTGTCCCTTTCTTCCTGGGGTCAGGGGTTTCTAGGTCTTTGTCTTATGAAGCTTTTCCAACAAAGCCTGCCCCAGACACTGTTACTGACATATTTGTAAGTCTGTATTGACCTTTTCCCCCTCCATTTGTGAAGTGGGCTCCCCAGGGAGCAGGGTCTGAATTCTGCTTAGTGCCTGGCCTGGCTCCAGTCTCTCACTCCTTTTGAGACAGCAGTGCCTTTTGGCTCACAGATTCCTTCTCAGGAAGTTACCTGACCCCACCAGAAGCCAACAGTGTTGGGTCATGGCACCAGGGCTCTGCTCTAGGTGCAGGACAAATGTATAAATCTGTGATTTGCCTGAATCTTGCTCATGTTGGGAACTCTGGCTGTGACGTCCCTTCCTTGTGTTGCCTGCCAGAGCTCTCTCTACCTGACCCATCCCTCCAGGACAGTCAGAGCAAGTTTTCAGTTGTCAGGACCAGAAGGATTGCCCTGGGTGGGCTCCGTGGGGCTCAGCCCATGCAGAGCTGAGCAAAGCTCTTGTCCTCAAACTTTGCCTCATAAGGCCAAGCTCCAGTTCCATCTGTGGCCTCCTCAGTCCCATCCCCTCCTGGTCTTGCTTTTTATAGGATTATTTTAGGAGCAGCAAGGAACTGAGTCACCCTTAGCTCACAGAGTTGCTGAACTCTGCTGAGACTTCTCTGGAGAGTGGAGGCTGTGGTGGGATGGTCCTGGGGGAACAATTGCCTGTTACACTTTTCACTCAACCTGGGTTACACACTGAGTACACACCTTGCCCTCTATCAGAGGTCAATTGTTTGTAATTATCCTGGATCTAGTCTGGACTTAAGCTCGTACCATGCTGTTTTTTTCCTGACTTTAATTATTCTTCTGGAACATAAGAAGCAGCAAAAAAGAAGCATGGTGACCACACCACCTCCCTGCAGAAATTAATCTGCTTTCCCCTAGGATGTGAAGCAGGAGGTCAAGAAACAGGGAAGGCAGCAAAGCAGAAAAAGTAGCATAAAGCAGGAGATGGAGTTCTGCTCGTTCATGTGTGTGCCCCTCTTCTGGCAGTGCCAGGACTGAGAGCCCCAGGCCTGTGCTGCAGGCTCTGAATGTGGCCCTGATGACTCCCTCTCTCTGCCTTGTTCAAGGGAGATTTCCAAAGTCTTCCCTCTGACCCTTGTCTCCAGGAGGAAGCACGGCTCTGTCCTGATCCCTCCCACCCTGGTGGATTTGATCCAGCACAGTTCTGTGACAAGCTTATCACGTTGTTTGGGGACCTCATGCTGCTTGTTTGTTTTTCTAACTGTTTCATTTTCTAAATGTTTCCAGACAAACTGTAGGCTGCTTCCTGTTAACTAGACAACCCTCTGTTCTCCTCATCTACCTCTCCTTTTTCTCAAGTTTCCCATGAGAAGTTGTATTGCTGTTAGGATACTTGTTCTTCTTTATTGTCTTTTTGGCCAAAAAGTTTTTTCTGTGCAAGTCTCTGTCCAGTCCTTCCTTTCTCTGGAGCGGTAAAGCTGCACTGACCTTAAGAGAATTATATTAGCAGCTTTCTGCCTTCTTCAATAATTAGGAGCAAAATCTGTGGTTTTATTTTTCTGTGAGGTTTGACTAGAAGTGTATGGGTGAAATCATATTTAAATACCATCTTGTGGTTGCTCTGGTGAAAAGTGGCTTTTGATGATATTTCTTGATGACTTGCTCTCTGGTTCATAACTCTGTTTCTGCTAACCACCAGTCATAAAGACAATAGTAGAAAACAGACTGTTGAGTTAGTTCTGGTTGTCCCTGGGAGATGTGCTGGAGCTGCCCCTTTCTGCCATGCTCTGCTCAGCTAAACCCAGCTCATGCTCTTGCCACTTGAAATTACAGCTGCTCATCCTCTAGATTCTTTAGGGCTATTGTATGATACAAGGATTTGAGCAGGATTTTCTTGGGCAGGATGATTTCCTTAGAAGTGTCCTTAGTCTGGTCCTGCATGTGGGTTCCAGGCTGTCTCCAAAATAGAGCTGGAGCTCACCAGTCTGGCAAGTGTTGGCAGAAGGAGCTCTGTTGGGTTGTACAACCTGCTCTTCACCTCTGTGCTCTTATTCCAGTGTTTATATTCTGTTGCTAGTTAGAGCTTTTTATTCTGTTTCTTCAGAACATGAAAATGAACTATGTTTTATTTCGACGTAGAGCAGTACAGGCTGTTGTATTTTTTGTTTGTTTTTTAGCAAGTGATTGGGCAGAGGCACAGTGACTCATTCTGACTCATCTGGGGTTTTTCAGAAGAGGTGAGGCAGGATGAGGCCTGAAACCTGTCTCACCTTCTCATTGTTGTGTGTGGCACATCAAGGCACTGTATTGACGCATTCTGAGAACTCCTTCTGTGAAGCCCAGCATCCCAAAATATCAAGGGTAGCCTCAAACTCCCGGTTCCAGCTGGCATTGTCTCCTGCCAGCCTGGTTTTCCAGAGCAAGAGGCTGCAGTGAGGCATGGCCCCTCGTGCTGCAGGAGCTGCCTGTGGTCCCTGGGGTGGCTTCAGGGTCCATGTCCTGAGCTGGGTAACTCTGCCTTGGGTTGGAAGCAATTTTTTTAACATCACAAGGTTTTTTATTTTCTCTTCCCCTGCTGTCCCCCCGTTGAGTTGTTGTCTTTGACAAGATGACCCGGAACTTTGCCACCTACAGCCTCCTGGTTCTGGGAGAGTGACAAATGGGACACATCATCTCCCATCACAGCTTATCACTTGTTTCCTGTGCTCAGCACCAGCACCATGGAAAAATGACACAGGTATTGCAGGGACAAGAGACTTTATCTTCTCGTTTGCACAACAAGAAGCTCTGAAAATAGCCTAGAAGTTGCTGATTTCTGTTTTGCAGTGAACTTTCCTAATGGCTGTATGTACAAGACATTCTTTGATTCAGTTGTTGCCCATCTCGTATAAATCTTTAACTAGAGTGAAACTATTTAATTCTTATGACTCAGGGATTTTCTTTTGTAAGACAATTTCCAGTGACATTTCCACTAATCTGAAAGAACTGGGTGAGTAAGGAAGACAACTTTTGACTAATTTCACTTGTTGGCTCTTCTGCTATCACATATTCCTCTCTCATTCCCCGAGCATGGCCAGTGAGGAATTTCCCTGGGATTAGGCTTGAGATTTGTCACTTTGGTCATCTAGCAGTGACCTACCCCCAGCCTGTCCCACAGAAGATGGGCACTGCTGCTGTTCTGTTCTCCCTTTAGTCTTTGATTATCATGCCTTTGCCCGAAGCAAAGCCACTGTCGGGTGAGTGTTGGCTTTAAAGATTCCATTATTTTCTCTAAAAGAAAAAATAGAAATACTAACAGTAAAAAGTACTTTAGTTATACAACTAAGTCTTTAGTTATGCAACTCAGCATTCCAGTGGGTTTTAATCCAAACAATCCACTGCAGGGCTGTGTGGTGGTTTGAGAAGAGTTGCCAGTGATTTATCAGAAGAGGAGGGGGAAGCTGCTTGTCAGGTGAATTTGCAGAGCAGAAAGTTGTTTTCTTCTCAGCCATCACATGGAGCTTCTCCTAAGCACAGCATTCCCCTCTCCACAAACAATTCTTACCCTTCCTGCTGTGGCTGGGGTAAATATGTCCCAGAAATAAATATGGGGTAAATATGTCCCAGAAATGATTCTACTGAGAAAGAAAATCTCTTGATTGCCTCAATATAGTAAATATGTTGGCCTCAGGAGGGACTTCTTGTTCCTCTTCCCAAGACAAAGGTCAGAGAGTCCAGGTGGGTTCAAAGAGGGTCATGTCTTGTTTGGGTTATGTCTGTTGCCCATTGCAAAATCACCAAAGAAGCTGATCAAAATTCTGAGTTTCCACATCAATCAAAAAACTCTGAAGTGTTAGACTGAACTGTGTCAGGAAAAACTGGTGCATTTTAAATTACTGAGCTATTTTTGGCATTTCTCCAGAAAATAGTTTTGGTTTAAAAAACTGAGTCAGGCTTGTATATTTTCTCGTAGTTCAGCATTAAGTGCAATCTTTCTGGGACCCTCTTAGCTCATGAGTTACAGGCTGTAATTAGGTTGCTGCCATTCTAATCTTGAATACAGTTTTGTCTATGAGGGCTTTGGCTCCTGCAGCAGTATACACAGCTTAAGTCAATTAAAAATTGTACAAGACATACAGTCCTCTAAAGAGCCTAGGAAGAGTAATTTTTTCCAGACTGCAAGAAAGGTGTAGCCCTGCATTATCTAATATTGCCTGGAAAATAAATAGCTGCAGCACAGGTCAGCAAAGTGAAATATTTAATTAGAAAGGAGTGATCTGACCAAAACTTTGCTTTATAATTTTCTTCCAGAAATTCAAACCAAAGTTTAAAGATTAAAAAGGGGAGGGGGCAGATTTGATTTTTGTGGAAACTTCAGTTTTCTCATGAGAAAACTGTGTTGCCATTATGTTCTATCCAGCCTTAAGAGGGAACCCATCAGTTCTCCTTTGAAGAAAGCTATGCAAAGCAAACCACAGATTTTAAATGCTTAGTGCAGTGTTGAATTGCTACAACTCATTCCACATCTGAATATCTGCCAATTACCTGCTTTTCTACTGTCTTCTTCAGTAATTTTTCTGTTATACTGATCCTACTCAGGTCAATGCCAAAGCTTTCACTAATTTCCTTTGAGGGAAGGAACTTCACCTGCTCTCTGTTTCAGTAGTGGAGAGTAGAATGCATCTTAGGCATCACAAAACTACTCTGCAGTGCTTTTCAGTTCCTTCTAACTCTGGTTTCAGTCCTGCCGTGTTTTACTGGTTCTAAGAGAGAAAGTCTCTAAGGAATCCCAAGAGTAAATCTGAGACTTGTTCTGTATTTTATGCAGTAAATTCTAACTTCTACTGGAGTTGTGTTGAGGAACTTCATACCCCATGGGGGGCTGCCCTGTTCATAGGGAAATTTTTGTTGTGTTTTAGCATTGCTGGTAGGTGTTCTGGAGATTTGGTGTTAAGGAATTGCTGTGAATTTGACTATTTAATGTCCTAAAGTCAGAGACATCCCCAGCTGCATGAGCTAAGCTTAACCTGGTCATAGGCCTGACAGTGGGGATGTGACAGCACCCATGGAGGGAGGGCCTAGGTGAGATTTTCACTGTTCTGCTCACTTATTTTACTAACATGCAGTTTTCTGGAATCTTCCTTCCACACAAATCCTGTTCTGTAGTTTGGGACTTTGCTCAAACCCTGGAGCTGTAAATGCCAGGTTGCTCGAGGCATCAGCACTAGCAGGAGTTGGGATTTGGGAAGTGGAAAATCAGGGACTCCACCTGGCTCCACCTTGCTTTGGAAGCTTTCTTCTGCCATTGTGAATAACTCACATCAATCCCTCTCCAAACCATCCACATTGTTAGGAGAACACAAATAACCAAGGCTTGTCAATTGGTTTGGGCTCTTTAAGACCTCAAGAGTAACTAAAACACAAAGTCTTGCCTTCAGATGCTCCCAGGGTACTGAAATTGGGGTAGCCTGAGGAACAGCTCTGCAGAGTGGGCAGCAAGGCACACTTGTTAGTCCCTCTTCTCAACCGTTGAAGTTTCCTCCAACTTTCTGTTACTTGGCAGCTGTTTTGAGGCTGAAATGCTGCTTGAGATTGAACAATTTTGCAAAACCCATGTCGATTCTATAACTTCTTTTTGTGCCTCTGTCAAGGTCAGGATTGAAGCACTCGAGATGGTAGTTCTTGTTTGGACTCAGGTGTTTATTATCTCTTTCCTATATCACAGTCTTACAAGTCATGAGCATTCTGCAACATTATACTAACAAGCTACAAAATGGCTGTCTCTCTCTACAAGGTCTTTTAAGGCTAAACTATCCAATTAAAAAATGACACCTAAATTATTTTCACTTTTACCCCAATAACTGATCCCTCATGTCCTGCAATGCAGATTTTTCTGTCCAATTACAAAACACCAACCAAACCCATGGAGAAGGACCAGCCTCCACCCTAAAACCTCCATCTTGCTTTATAGATATGGCTATATTCAAAAACCTTAAACTCTAAGTTTTCCACCCTGTGATATTACACACTTCTAGTCAAGCTACACACCCACAATCCCAGTTCTGTCGTTCAATTTTGGAAGCCTTCTCCACAGCCTCAGGTCAAATGCAGTGTTCTCTTGAGGGTCAGTGCCTGTCAGCACAGAAAATCTAAAATTCTCAGCAGCCAAGACTCCAACAAACCCATATCCTGAAAAATATTCCAGCTTCATTCACAGAAAATTAGCCTTTTGGTGCTTCACATTTTCATGGCTGTTCAGGTCCTGGTGTCTCTCTGTGCCTGCTCTTCTGTCTCCTTGTTCTTCTTTCTTTGGGAACTGATGGCCTTTGTGAAATACAGGCCATTAGAACACCCCACAGTCCCTGTTCTCCTCCCAGGTAAGAGGTGGTGTTAACTTTCCACTAGGAACCATGGAAATTGGTGTTCAGGTATCAGCCAGAGCTTTCAGAAATCCCAAAGGCATTTTCTAGTGGAAGTAGCTCTTTTCAGGGAAATAGGTTTGTAATTGGCACAGGCATAAAAAGAGCCACTTCCTTTCTGGGAGATAGGTGCCTTGTCTTGCCATAATAGAATCACAAGGAAGTGAAAAGTCAAGCTGAGTGAATAACTGTGCTTACTAAGGGAAAGAGAATTTATTTACCAAATCTGGAAAAATATGGAAATGTCCAGTGCTGAGGAAGAGGGCTCTCCTGCAAGCCTCCAACCCACACAGCATCCCAGCATCCTGCCCTTCTGCATGGGGGGATGCTCTCAGAGGACAGCAGCATATGCATTCTTTCACTTTCTGGCTTACAGCACATTGCATCATATTTATCAGCATGATGTTTATGGATTTTAGGAGACTGCATGATGATGTAAATGATTTTGCAAACCAGCTTTTATTTTTAGACCCTGAATGGGCGCTCACACAGTCTGTGTAGTAGTATGCAGTAAAGCAAAAAAAATCTTTTTGTGTCTTATAAATCTATTCCCTGAAAAAGTCATTGTCTGCCCTTGGATTTTGTGCAACGAGGAATTTTCTTGTCACTTATACTTGTATGTCTCTCTACTGTCTCTTCTTCCTATAGTAAAGTTTTCCAAACTGAAAAATCCTGCTTTGCCTAATTCTTATTCAGCTTCTAAGCCTTTTTTTTTTCACTTGCCCCTCTCTTTGCCTGATTCCAGTGTATCTTCCAGAAGAGTAATTCCTGAGGCTCAGTTACCTCTCATTTTGCCCTCAGTGCAAAGGACATGTACGAGGACATTGGGTTCTCCTTCCAGATTAATTTAGTAACTATTGGCATGCATGTAGACTGGCAGGTTTTCTCCCCCAGCTGTATTACACAGCATTTACTGCCTCTGAGTTTTGTCTGCTGGTTTTCTGCTCACTTACCCTGGCCCACAAGAGCCCTCTGTGACCATTCAAATTCACCTTTGGGTTTCACTATTATGAATATTTGAGCAAAATTTATCATCTCATCCTTAACCTGAATTTCATTGATCTGCAATGTGAGGAGCACACATTTCACCTGTTGAAATTAGAATATTGAAAACTTGAAACTATTTGAAAACATCTGGGGAAAGAGACATTTTTAACCTTCAGCCCCTGATGTCTTATTTAGTTGTCAGTGTCTTTTCAGAGCTATCCACAATGAATTCTCAAACCAACTTTTGGTAGGGGTAGGTGTATCTCAAGCATTCACAAATCCCTCCTTTTATTTGTCAATTGTAAAGACTTTTGAGAGTTTTTCTTAGTTTGAGAACTGTGTATGCACACATCAAGTTTCCAGTATTAGTAGGTGATTAGTAATTACTACACTTTTTCTTGGAATTTCATCTCCTGCTGGGAAGCAATGTGAAATGGGAATACTTTCCAATTAAATGCTGTGTTCAGTTAGTTGTCAGACTGCCAGACTTATGGACACAAGCTGCCACTGTCAGCTTTGCCCAGGAGAGAACAACCTGCTCCCTCTGCAGCTCCTGTGCTAATCAGGGCTTGCCTTCTGCCCCTCAAATGCCCACTGGAATTTGGCAGAATAACCCTGTGCACACTTTTGTAAATACGGCAGAAATTAAAGCCAGCCAGATTGAGAGGATTTGTCTGCATTTCCTCAGCAGTTCCTGTTTGGCAGCCAAGTGTCTGTGTCTGAAGGGAGTCTGTCTCCACGTCTGGACTGTGGTTTTGCCATGTCATTTCTCTTCTGCATCAAGCAATTTTCCTTTTGACGGGCTCAAGGTCAAAGGGGTTGCCTTGGACTCTCAATGCTGCCAGCTTTTCCCCACTAAAAGAGGGGGAAATCCTATAGAGGCAAGTAGGGTAAGATGCAGAGTAGAGGGGAAGTGTGGGGATGTGGAAGAGATGGGGTGTGTGTGGATTTGGGTGAGGGAGCTGGTGCTGCCTGTGGGGTTTCTGAGGAGCAGTGGTCCCACTGTGGGGTATGGAGGGTGTCAGGGCTGTGCAGGGGCAAGCCAGGAGTCAGGAAGAGCTGGCTGGGGCATGCAGCCATGGAGAGCTGTCCAACCTTTGGGATACACAGACTGTGTAGAGGCAGAATTTTCTGATCTGTCTGCTCAGAAGACATTCCTTTGCTTACAGATATCCCCTGAGCAGCTGTTTGAGTTGAACTTTCAGGAACAACCCACCTGCATTTTTTTCTGAGTGTTGTTAGCAATTCAAGACCCAGAAATAGTAGCAAGAAGCATAAATAAATTCCTTCTAGTTGCTTTTTTTTTTTCTATTTGTCAACAACACAAATGTTTTCGTTTCCACAAATGTACCTGCCTGACGTAGATCCTTCAGAAAGGAATGAGTTGGGGTTTCCATGTTTAGTCTGTCTTTATCTTCAGATCAAAGATATTTCATTTTAAGGGAAGAACTTCTTAACTACTCACTTAATTTTAAGATCTGGAGCCTGAGCTCCTGTTGTGTTATCTCTAGAAATAAAGGCTGTGTCTTACAAACTCAGCCTGACAGTTCTTGATTCTGATGTGGAACAGGAGCTTGCTTGTTCTTCCATGGAGGTCTTAAATATGTTCTTTTGTAGCTCAAATTACCTGGGACTATTTCATATGAGAAAAGAAGGATGAGTAGGGGTATCGATGCAGGATGACCCCCAGCCAGGGAATGTGCAATGACTCCATGATTCAGAAGGATGAGCAATTGCTTTATTAAGCTATACTATATTACACTACATACTATACTAATACTATAATATATTATACTAAAGAAAAACCTGTGACCCCTTCAGACAGTCACAACACAGCTTTGACCTAATTGGTCAATCAATCCAAAACAACTATCACCAGTGGGCAATGAAGAAATCCCTTCTTCGGTAAACAATCTCCATAACACATTCCATATGTGCCAAACAACAGGAGCAGCAAATAGAGATAAGAATTGTTTATCATTCCCTTCTCTGAGCTTTCTCACTGCCTTCCCCAGGAAAAATCCTGGGAAGGTTGTGTCTGCTGCTCTCTGCGAAGAGAGCTGCAGCCACAATTCCCCCTTTTTACTATAATAAAAAAGAAAGGAAAAGGAGCTGCATTTGCAGTTCTTCTGCTGGCCCTTGCAGAAGAGAGAACAAACACAGCTCAGAGGGTCCCTTAGCAATTTGCTGGTTGTCAAGCAGAGCCTCAATCAGATGCTGATGTAGAATGGTCATGGAGATTCTTTACCTGTAGAATATTTACTTCTATTGCATCACTAAAACAACGTTTACAATATAAGAAACTAAAGAACAATGCAAAGAATGCTCATTGTTTCAGTCATCAGTTATCCATGGCAGCTGCTGAGGCTCCAAAGTCACAGCTTTTCTGGACAAGTGCAGTTGCTTGTAGATGTAGCTGTAGGCAGATGTTCTCATTAGCACATAAAAGTGCGGCTGCAGTCTCACCCCTTTCACCCTCTCAAAGGCAGGATGCCCTTTTTGCACTGATTTCACTCCATTAGGAAGTTCTGAGTTGCTTGGTTTCTCTTGTTCAAGACTTTGTCACAAACTCCCCTGGATTCCTCGTGTCCTGGAATCCTGGTGCACGCAAATGTGAACCTGTGCTGCTGCTCTTTTTGCTATTTCAACTTTTGTTGCTATTTCAACATGGGAAAGAAACGCTGTGTCAACAGAACACTTCCCCTCCAGCTGCTGGGCTAAGCCTGTGTAGGTGTGCACACATGCACTCTCTGTGTTTGAGCTGGGAGATTTCCAGATAAACTGGGACGTGACAGTGCAGCCACAGATCCTGGCATGAGTGAAAGTGCCAGAACAGCTCTTGTGTCCTTTGCCAGCCTGTCCTGCTTTTCTGGTGCCTTGATGTTGTTATCAAGTATTTCATCGTGTGGGAAACAGGAGTGTGAAGAGAAAGAGATAATGAAAATATCCCTGTGCATGGGAAGTGGAACTGCCCCAGAGCAAGCTAAGCAGTGACCTGCAAATGAGGTGTTCTGAGCCTCTTTGGAAAGAAAAGTTCCTTTCAGCATGTGTGAGGCTGCATGGTGCTGCTTTTATACACAGGCTGCAGGATGGAATGAGCTGGAGGAGCTCCTGTACCCATGAACTCAGAATTCCTTCAGGGCTTTGGCAGAATGCTGGAAGAAAGGTCTGAAAAAACAGTGGGAAAGGGCCACTTCCACCTTTGTCTGATCATCCACTGGCTCCTGCAACCACAACTGACTGTGGCTGTGAATCACCACAGCTCCTGAACAGGTTTCTTCTCAGATTTGCCCTTCTTAACCCTTCTGCCACATCAGGAATTAACCCAGACTTCCACCCATCAAATGCTTTGCATTTCTTTATCACAAGAGTCAGGTAATGCTCCGATTGGTAAACATGGAATTGCTCTGGAGGCTTGTCCACCCCGACTATCTGATTGCAAGCTGAGCTTGATGGGTGATGGTCTCTGAACTGATCATCACACAGAACCACAGAGCAGCCAATCCATCTCAGCTCCAAGGATAAAGCACCAGAATTTTAACAGCATAGCTGAGGCTGTATTTGCCACACAATAGTAAGAACTGTAATTTTGAAGGTGGATCCAGTTTTCCCAGATGATCAAATGGTGGTCAAATTCTGCCCTGACATTTCAAGCAAGCAAGACCTTTGTGTGATAATGCCATGTGCATGAGACATTCTGGAGGTCACAAACACGATGTCCTGACATTGCCACTACCACAGCAAGTCCTGAGCTATTTGAGAATACCTCTGAGGAAGGCCTGTTCTTCAGAGATATGGCCAGAGTGGTTCAGACATCAAAGGAGTTAGTGAAAACAAGCTTTTGGTGTGCTCAGCTAAAAAAAACCCTAAGAGTGTGTATGATTTTTCCTGGTTTTATTTACAGGAGATTTTTTTTATTGGCTAGATAATGTACTAGTCTTGGGTGTCCTCTGACATCTGTGAAAAAAAAAAGAAATGTTTTTCAGTTTCAGAGTTGTGATTTGGCAATGAAATGAGTGGGAGAGGGTTCCTGTGTTCTGCTGTTTTCATTGACTGCAATGCTTTGCAGAGCTGAGCAGTGCTTGGGGGTGGGTATTCAGGCTCTAAGCTTCTCCTATGAATTCCTTGTTTTGGTTGCCTTTTTTGATTTCTGTCTATTTTAATAATTGTCCTCTGCTATGTATGTATTCTTGACCTCTGTCTATGCCTGTATTCTTGACCTTTATTATAATGTAATCACTTTCTAGTGTATAACATCCAATTCGTTATGAATCCTATTTCTTTCTGACATTTTGGGAAGGCTTAGGGATGGTCTCACTGTAAGAGCACTCAGGCAGGCAGAACCTCTGCCACAGGGAGGGACCAAGGGGACTTGAGCCAAACCAGGAGGTTCCCCACGTACAGCACTGAAAGAAGTAAAGGTAGAGTTGTACAGGACACCCTCCAGGGAACCCTCTCCCAAGCTAGGCAGAAATGGGAGCTGTGCCACTATGCAGTATTTGATGTGGCTTTCTATTTCTTTAACAACCTTCTAACTCGTTTTACCCTGCCCTCACTTCAACATTTATGATTTTATCTCTGCAAATTATCTTGAAATATTTAAGTCAAGTGCTACTGTGTGAGGATGGGCTGCAGAGCAAAAATCTGATTTCCAGCATTGCCCGAAACAAATTCATTTGCCTTGGTGTAATTAGTTTTATTTCAGAATAGATTGTAACATGTTCTTGTTAAAATTTGGCATGCTGTTTCAAGTCCTGCTGAATTGTCCTTTCTGCTGTGTGCTACATCAGCTGCTTATTTTATCCTGCTAATATTTCCTTACCATGATTGAAGGTGCACTTCTGTCTGCAGCGTGTCCTCTTTGACACTGACAGAAAGAATAACATTCCTCTTTTTCCATGCCAGTAACAATAATTACATAATAGGCCCTCTTCAGTTTTCCACATGCTTGGTGTTTCAGTTTCTTTTTTTCATTTGGTTTCTGGATTTGATGCATCTCAGAACTTTTTGCAGCGACTGCAGAAAGGGATATCTGCAGATATGACGTGTCCATGCTGAAATTCACCAATGAGTCATAGAAAATTTCTGGTTTTGTTGTTTGCAGTCAATGTTGGCACAAACATACCTTGGTCTTTGGCGTTCAGAATCCTTTGGTTCTAAAAAAAAAGGATTTGAATGAATCTTGGGATTTTAGTATAATTAGCTGTTTACTCTGTAACAGTTTAAATGGGGATTTTAAATGCCCTGCATGACAAAATGTTGCCCAGCTGGAGAGAGGCCATTGATGAAAACCAGAGTATTTTGGTATTAAATGGGATTGCTGGAAACACATAGCTTATGCTTTTATTAATCAAATGTTTGCTGCGTACACCGGTCTTGAATGAAAAAGCACCAAGTGGACTATTCATCATCTTCCCCAGTAAGCTCTTCCAGGAGTTTAAAATTTTCTCCAAGACACATCAAGGTCGTGATCACCACCAAAGGACCCAGTAACTGATAAGAAACTGACTGAAAATCTTCCCCGTTCTGTGCAGTGACCCCTTGACCAGGCTGATGGTTTCCAGGCATCTTGGTGTCCATCCCACAAACTTCTCTGCACCCACCAGGCTTTGGTCTCATCATGGGAGAAGTGAGGGTAGAAAATGTTGAAGTCAGCATAAAGAGGTTTTTGTGTTGGTGGTAAAACTACGTCAGTGTGTGGGTGGTTCATAATACTGCATTTCTCCAAATGTCCACTCTGCCAGAGCAGGGTATTCCTATTCCTGTGTGTCAGGGAAGGTGGTCTGGCAGTAGGAAGTGGGAGTGCTTCTGTTTTCTACCATTTCTTCCTATTTGTGCCTTGGTTGTTAAGCTGGGCCTGGCAGCAGCTCTGTGCTGCCGCGTTCAGAGGCTGGACCACACTGTCCAGGTACAACCCTGGGCAGAACTGCAGGGAAAGGGGGACACGTGGCCCTGGGGACACCAGTCCTTTCCCAAGCTCACATGCAGCCAAGCAGCTTCTTGTGCTGAGGAAATGTAAGATTTGTCCTGGGCTTTTCAGTCACAAACACCTGGTGTGGGAAATGAGGAGATGGGGCTGTTCTGCCTAACCCTTCCTTTTGCTTTTGCAACCATCTCCTCTGGGCTCAAAGAGAGTCTGCAGCCAAGGAAGGCTGGTGGTTCATTATAGTATTTGCAGGGATCCCCGTGGCAGGGAGGAATGATGAATCTGACTCCGTGTTCTCAGAAGGCTAATTTATTACTTCATAATACTATGTTATATTAAAGAATACTAAACTAAACTATACTAAAGAATACAGAAAGGACGCTTACTAAAATGCTCAAAAGATAATAATGAAAACTCTTGACTCTCTCCAGAGTCCCGACACAGCTTGGTCCTGATTGGCCAAAGAGTGAAAACAACTCACAGCAGAATCCAGTGAAACAATCACCTGTGGGTAAACAATCTCCAAACACATTCCACATGAGCACAGCACAGGAGAAGCAAATGAGAGAAGAATTGTTTTCCTTTCTCTCTGAGGCTTCTCAGCTTCCCAGGAGAAAAATCCTGGGTGAAGGGATTTTTCAGAAAATGTGAATGCCACTGTTCATCACAGCAGCTGGGCTCAGATCCATGAGTGAACAGGATGGGTATTTAGAGCTTCAGTCTCAGACACTGAGCCAAGCTCAGATGTTGTGCCCAGCATCCTGTGTCTGATATCTGCCATGATCATCTTGCAGTGGGCTTGTAGAGAATTGAGCTTGGATGATTTTTCCCCCATTATCTATCTTTAATTCATAAAGACTTCAAGTCCTTACACTGCAGAAGCTGAGGAAAGCAATACTGAACTTCCCATCTGAGGATCACATTCCTTCTGCTTTTGGGAGGGTGGCTGTGCATCAGCAGTGTCTGGCAGTGGAAGCCAACTGAATAGAAGGGAGACTGGAGAAGTTCTCTTTGTTTTGCAGCATTCTGCCAAGGGATTTCCCTCAGATGTTGTAAGAACAGCAGGCCTTCGGGTTGCAGATGGTAATGTTGTCCCAAATCACTTTTCTAGGCAAAAAATTCTAAGCTGAATTCTTGCTGTTTCAGCCTTCCCTTTTCCCTGAGATGTTTCCTAGGACTGAGTAACAGCAGAAACCAGTACTGTTGGGTTGATGCAAAGAATTACCAGGGAACAAGGGACCTTTCCCCCTGATCAATGCTGTGCATGAAGCCTGGGATGACAAAGCACGGCTGCAGACACATTAGGGACAAAACTTCCTGGAGAATGACCCTTCCTTTCCAAAAGGATTTATCTGGTCTATCTTCTCTGTGCTGCCTGCATTCACATGCTCAGTTGTTCACTCTCCTGGCTCACATAGCAGCATTTATATCTGGTTAGGTCAGTGAATCTGGAGGCATCTCAGTTGCCCTTTGATAAGAGGGTGGCAGGAGCATGAGAATGAGTTGGTGCCTCCAGGGTGCTTTGTCATTAGGTGGGGATCAAAAGGGATGGAAGGGAGACAAGTGAAATGGCAAGGGTGAATATCTTAAAGGAGGTAAGAGAAACTAAGGAGGGAAAGCAGCAGCTGTAGTGCAAGGAACAAGCACAGTGAAAGACATGGACAACACAGCAAAAGAGAAAATCATCTAGGTCTGAGCTGCTGGAACCTTGGGTACCCTGGCACTCTATTAACACTTCTCTGAAAGCACTTGGGACTTGAGCTCCATTGCTGGCCCTCACTGTCTGGCCAAGGCTGAAAAATGGGTAGTGCGAAGGAAGATTTTACCAGCAGCACTCGAGCTACAGTGATGCCAGGATGCCTTGGCTGAGGTTGGGACCCTGTGTGAGGTGTGTTCCAGGTGTAAAGGGCACAGACATTGTGTACAGATCTGAGTCCCCATGGGTGGGGGCACAAGTGGCATGGAGCAGTTGAAGACGAGCAGCTGCCATGTGGCCAGGCTGAGGGCATCAGCAGGGACAATGCGTGTCTTTGGAAAGGGCTGTGGTGGAGCACAGAGCTGTTGTGACGTGTGGAAGGCAGGTGTGCAGAAATCAGCTAGGTGAATGAAGGAAAAGAGAAAGGTCGTGGTCTTCTTTGGGGTGGAAAGATCTCAGG
Organism: Onychostruthus taczanowskii; assembly: GCF_017590055.1. Lineage (NCBI taxonomy): Eukaryota > Metazoa > Chordata > Aves > Passeriformes > Passeridae > Onychostruthus > Onychostruthus taczanowskii. The sequence goes on from NW_024504012.1 coordinate 4,017,609, forward strand.
GCTTGTGGTTTCTGCCTGACCCTCTTTGTGAAAGAGCCATCAGGGGTTCCATCTAGAAACTTCCCCTTTCCAACCTTCCTGATTGCCAAAGCCAGAATGAGAGAGTCTCAAAGCTATTGCCTGCCTGTGGGTTTATTCCTTCCTCTGAAGCTGCTGCCAAAATTCTTCACTTTGAGTGTTTTTAACTGGAATGCTATGGGGTGTAACTTAAATCTTCCCACCCAAGATGATCTTTCCCAAAGCAGGAAGGATGTCAGTGTTTTTCACATCCCTTTTTTGGCATCAGCCTTCAGGACAGGAGGAAACATCCAACACTTTCTTTCCCACAACAGAGGTACTTCTAATGCTCTGCTCTCATGTTTTTGTGTCACCATGAAGCATTTTTGTACCTTTCTAATATCTGAGCACGGCAGAGTCCCATGACGTCTGAAACCAAGTCAGCAGACTCCATCTGGGCTTGGATGCCCATGGAGGAGTGTGCAATGCTGTGCCACACACAGCCTGGGCTGATCAGCCTGAGGTCTTTGATCCTCTCTGCTGAGATCTGTGCTCTAACTGGGGAAAAAAATGCAGCTACACTTCCTGAACTTGTATTGGAAAAGTGCGTGTTTCATCAGTTTGGCCTTTCAGGTGAAGCAGAGAGAGCTGAGTGACTTGTGCATGGCTGCAGCAGAAGCAGCTTGGATCTGTTTGCAAGACCACCAAGCCCAGAAAGCTTTGAGGAGTGTAGAGGAGACCAAAGTGCTTTGTGATTTATCATTATGTTTGCTAAAAATGGGCTGCAAAATTATCTAGATTTTTTTTGTTGTGTTATACCTACCTTCTCATCAATTATTTTGGAATTATATTAGAGAGGAGTCACAAATTCAAGAGTAACACAATTCAAGAAAGTCAAGATGAGTCCTGATTAGAGAGATTAATTTCAGCAAGGAACTAGGAAGTGCTACGCTCAAACTGGTTTTTTATCCGAATATGCCTTTAGTCTCTAAATTATGAACAGCATGGTTTCTTTTGGATGTACTAAAATGAAAACCAGACCTGCTCCTTCAGAAGGGATTGATGCTGTTTTACACTTGTGAGAAGGAGCTCTTTGGCTTAGTGAGAGAATTGTTTGCTGGGAACAGCCACGGTGAGGTTAATACTGCTTTGGTCCATCACAACAAGTTTAATCTTGGTGCCTTGTGAAGGATGACCTAAAACAGAGATTAGATAGAGTTAACGAATAAAGCAGGGATTTATTAGGAGGCCTCAATAGATCCACCTTGGGCAGCACAAGAGCCCAGCCAGGGCTACACTGCACGTGAACCCAAAATGGTCACAAAATGGACAGCTGGTCAAGGGGGCTCTCACTTTTATAAGTCCTGCTCCATTTGCATATTGGAGTTAATTGTCCAATTCCAGCTTTAGCCCATGCAGTCCCATCCTTCTTGTTTTTCTCTCTTCAGCCCACATTGTTTCTGCTCTTGGGCCTGAGATTTGGATCATTTGTCCTTGGTGCCCAGCTGGAGAAGGAATTGTTTTGTCTCCCTACTCTGTGCAGAGAGCTCCCCATCCCCTAATATGAAGCCCAGAAGTACACACTAAAGCAGCACAGAATCTGAAAAATATAAAAGCTAAAACCTGAGGTGTCAATCTAACTAAAAAGACTGTGGATCCTGGCCCTTACATGGAGATGGCAGGTGGAGGGGAAAATCCTGGCAGTACCTAATACAATTAGGTATTGTCAGTTCTAAAGGTAGGCTGGGATAGCACACAGAAACATCTGGCTGAGCTTAAACTGAAGTGGGATTATCAGACTCTGGGTGTAGAATTTCAGCCAAATCACAAAGCTTCAGCTTCATTTCCATGAAGTAAGAAGGTGCCATGAAGAACAGTGATGAGCAAACACCCCAAGCAAGGGGAAATCCAGAATCTCCATGGAGTGCAAGGACAGAATGAATGTCCAAGGACCACACAGGACTCAGACTAGTCATGGATAATAAATCAAAATGAAACATGGAAAAAGAAATACGAGTAGTGGAAGGAAAAAAAATTGGCCTGATAAACTGAAGGAGAACAGCTGTGGAGGAAGTGGAGATGATGTACTTGAAGAAGGTGGTGTAGGTTGAGGTATGGCTCAAATCCTGAATGAATGCCTTAACTCAGTTTTCAGTAAGGTTGATATATAAAGTTAATGTTAGAGTCTGTAGTGAAAATGTAAGTGTGGTGAGGTAAATTTAACATCTTGAATGGAAGCAAAATTTAGGCTAATTGCTATAAAAATATGATGGTCCCTGAGTGAGTTCTTGTCTTGGCTACTGAAAAAAAATGGCACTTGAAACTGCAGATGGATTTGAAGAGATTTTTTAAAATTTAATCTGTAAATTTGGGAACAGAGAAGTAGCAGATACAGTGCCTATCTTCAAAAATGGGAAATTCTCCTGCCCTGAAATGTATACATTTCCTAATTTTCTGCTAAATGTATCAACTCTTGACATGGAAGAGGAAGGATGGTTGAGAGTAGGGAGGCAGTGGAAGGGGATAAAGAAAAAAATCTTCACACAGGCACACACAAGGGCAGTCATTTCAGAAGTAATTTATTATATTTTGCAAAAAGATTACTAACTTCTTAAAGGGTAATGCTATGGACATAACCAAGAGTCAAGCAAAATGCTGATCTGTAACCTCCATAAGGATCTTCTCTTCAGTGGAAGAAATAATAATGGAAATGACAAGGCAAAGATGGACCAAGTTAGGATTGAAGGAGGACTGACCTTATTTATTATATTCCTTGGTTATGAATTAGGCCAAATTAGAAATTTAGCCACAAAGTTTGCAGATGACACAGCTGTGATTAATGCCATTACTGTGGAGGACTGTTATTTAGAAAACTCAGTTATGTTCCTTTGATCTGAGGATTGAAGGCAGCAACAACAACTGTCCAAGTTGCTTTTTTAGGATAAAAGGAGAAAGAACTTTTGCAATATCGTGGGAAGTTGTTCCTGAGAGAGGGTGGAGTAGGAGAGAAAAGGGTGGATTGCCTGTATGACTCAAATGTAAGAAGACTTTATAACACTTTAAATTCTTAGTAAAGACAAATCTCAAATATTAGTATAATTGTAGAAGCTGTTTGAAGACCCTATTTGAAGTACTGTATACAGTTTTGATCCTTGATATTTAAAAGAAATTAAATAACTAAATTACCTGGAATGGTGCAGGATTCCTAGGATGGCCAGGTCGGCCTTCAGAGATTCATTTCCAACAAATAAAAAAGAGTGGGGAGTTTTTGTTGTTTAAACCTAGCCAGATGGTAGATTTACAAAGCATGCCAAGTTTCTCTATAAACACATAAAGAGGGTGCTTCCTTCAGTTTAAGTTTAATTCTGAGACCAAAACTAATAGCTCATTAATAGATGAAGCTAAAAATTGCCAAACCTTTTGTAACCATTCTGAACAGCTTTCTGGGAGATTTGTGAGGTTGCTCCTTAAAAGAGGAGATAAAATGAGGGTAATATTAGAGTAAGGGGTGGAAACTTGAATGGTACCAATCCTTGGATTACCAGGAGAGCTGGTCGTGGTAAGAAAGGGATGCAGGGTGCTTCTCAGCTGTTAATCTTTGCTAACTCTGATGTTCTGCTCTGGGATTCTGTCAGTCACCCACTGAAGTCAGGGGGCTCCTATTTTTCTCCCTGGTGCAGGCTGATTTCTGTTCCAGTGTGAGACTTGGGTGACCACTGGAGTGAGGAGAACTGCAGTGTGCTTGTTCTTTTGCTGGAATCAGAGGCTCTGATGCTCAGGGATCTGCCTTACTCCTGTCCTTCTGACTTGGCAGATGACCGTGTTGCAGAAAACAAGGGAATTCTTTTCTCTGAGACTGACGCCGACTGCAGTGTGGAGCACAGACACATCCCAGCCACAGGCAGGGAGTTCCATCTGAAGAATTTCCTCTCTTGCCAAGCAAACAGAGAACATTTTTTGTCCCTTAGCATCTCTTAACCTGGTGACTGGAGGCCTCTCTTTTGGTTAATGCTAAGAATGGGGCTGTTTCTTGGAAACTCATCATCTGGAAAGGGTGGGAAAGAGGAGGACTTGAGTCTGTTAAAAACATAAGAAGCACATTTAGCCTCTGGCTTCATCACATGCATCTTTTCCATTTGAAAGATTTCTTACTTTTCCTTTCTTACTCTCTATTTTCTGAGGAAAAGCAAGCAATGCTGAAACATACTACACATTCCTGCTTTGTAAACCCCTGTGTGAGTTACTTCCATTTTTTCCAACCACGGAAAATAAGGAATTAAATTATACCCTGGGGAATGTTGTCACTATCCTGGAGGCTTTAGTTTGTACTCAGTGCTTCCCCTTGCTAACCTGTCAAATATAGGCTTCAAGAGAAAAGCAGAATTTCAAGAAGTAAGAAGAGCTCCTCAGCCTCCCTGATTTAAGCAGATGATGAACTTAGGATGTAATTATTGTCCTTGTGTTTTATTGCACATAATTATGAGGCAGCCTGACTTCCATGTGCCTTCCTATGACTGATGCATACTGCACTGTGTGAAAGAGTTGGCACAGGATCCAAATAACCACAAAAAATGGCACAGAACAGTTGTGCAATAATGCACAAAGACATGGACAGCCACAGACAATTTCAGCTCTTCTCTAGGCTTTTATTGAGATGCTGCTGAGACTCCTAAACACATATTTTTTATTATCTTATCCCCATTGGGTGTGACCTTTTCATACCCTGAAATCAAAGAGAAGTGTCTTACAGAAATGAAACAAAAATGGAGAGAGCGTGATTTCCATGTGACTCGAATTATCTCATTGTTTAGATGATGTCCAGATGAGGGAGAACTCTGCTGTTCTTTTTAGGGATTTGTGTGCATTTTGCTGGTTTTATCTCATTGTTCAGATGATGTTCAGATGAGGGAGAACACTGCTGCTCGTTTTAGGGATTTGGGTGCATTTTGCTGGTTCTGGTGGGACAGACTTGCCAGTCTGCCAGGTGCTCATCTGGCATGCTCTGTCTCCCTCCTCAACAGGACGTGGGGAGTAAGTAAGACAGGTCAAGATAAGAACAGGGAGATCACTCACCCATTACCATTTACCACATAAAAACCAGATTAGATGTCAGAATGATTGGGTTAATTTGCTTTTTTTGGCTAATTTAATTTCATTAATTTTATTGCCAGTTGATTACAGAATGAGATAGTGAGAAATAAAAATAAAATTTTAAAAACTCTTCCTCCCACCCCACTTTTCCCAGGCTCAACTTCACTCTTGGCTCTTCTTTGTCTAGGACAGGGACAGCTCCTGATCTCTTCTGTCAGAAGCTTTCCTGAATCCCTCCCTAAAATCCACCACAGTGCCTGCAGCAAGAGACATTAAGTTTAGATTCCCTTTGGCAATGGCAAGCCCTGACCTGAACTGCTGTTACAGTTCTGATCTGTACAAACCTCTCTGGCATCTCTGGGATGTGCTGTGTTGCAGCTGTAACAAACTGCTAACCACTGTCAAAGACAGGCAATTCCTTAACCTTATTTCTAAAATCTGAAGACTTTAAATCCAAAATCCGATGAGCTGTGTCCTTAGGAGGGTCCTTCCAAACTGCACCACAGCTAAGCTTTCCCTTCTCTGCTGGGGAGCACCCATGAAGGTGTCCCATGTTTGCTCCTTGCAGAGAAGGTCAGGAATGGTGCAGGGCTGGAAATGAAGCAGAAATATAAACTATAAAAGTCTGTAGCCAGAATGTCACTGAGCAACCTTCAGCTGCAGGGCAGGATGTTTCTCTGCATTCCCCTGACATCTTTAATCTTTCTAAATGGAGCAGTTGCCAGCCTGTGCAAGTTAGCACAGCTCTGCTGAGGCTGTTGCAGGAGGACCTGGCCTTGCAGGTTAAAAACTGTGGGTTTTTTTAAATAGAATTTTTCTGTCTTGAGAAGTGTTGTTCTCAAAGGAAATTAGGGTTTTTGCACTGTCTGACTGATGGTTCCATGTCAAATAATCTCTCTGCAGCCAACAGTACTGGGAAAAAAGACACACACAGGACAGAGACTGATTAAACATCTCCTGGCAGAGATTCTTTGCTGATTCACAGGCCAGCTCTAGGCCTGGGGAAAGTTCAGTTGTAGGGATGGATAAAACAGTTACTGTCTCACCAGGATCTGCCATAATTTCCTTGATAATCCCTTTGTTTCTAGCCAAAATAGGATTTTATGTTAATGCATTGCCACTATTTCAAATACCCCATGCCTAAAAGTGGTTAAAATCTTAGATAAGTACGTGTAAAATGTAACAGTAGTAATTTGTACATGATGGATTTGAGCCATAAAAGGCAAGGTGAAACAGAGAATTTAGTTATGTCTGGTATTGTTTCGGAGCCACCAGCCTTCTTAAAAATGAACCCCAATGAATGCTCCGAAAAGGCTTAAAAGTACAAGGTGATTTCCAATTTCAGTTGGCTTTTTTTATTCCACCTCTTTTATGTGCTGTCCTGCAATCCTAGCCTTAGTCATTACGTTACAGGGTGTGAGGTATTTCATGTTTTCATGTTGAATAAACCCAAGACCTGAGATTTAAACACAGAAAGCTGCTGTGTTTGAAGTGTGGCATGTTTTTCTCTTTCAGTACTGTTTGGGAGTCTCACCATCACTTGTGCTGTTTGATGCTGTTATCTATTTTGGTCACAAACTTTCATAAGCCAAAGGAACCCATAATTTGTGAAGATTTGGTGGTCTCCAGTTCTCACGTGTAGTTCAGAGAAGCCATCTGATGGTGGAGGGAGGAACGTAAGGAATCTCATCAGGATCTGAAAGGGGAACCACTTAGGGTATCTTGCTGAAGTTGCTGATTTTTTGTGTGCCCTAAGCAGTAAATCTCTTCTCGGAACAAGAACTCTGTGTAGTTGGAACGCAGCCAACTCAAAGGACACCTATGCTAACTTGGATGCAAACGGTGAGCTGTAAGCCAGTGCCTCCCTACAGGAGTAACTCTTCCTGGCCTTTGCACTGCTTCCACTCCAGCTGAGACCCTGCAGGGATCCCAAACCCATCCCTGCTGTCATTAGCAGTTGTCACCCCAAAGTTATCCCTGTTGGCACTGTGGTACCATGTCTGCGATTCACGTCTGTCCTGCTTTTGAATAGTACACCTGCAAGTAATTGTTTCAGCCTGCTGTGGGCTTTCTTTATTGAGGAAAAAGAACATTGAGTCCCAGCTTGTCCTAGTGTAAAGAACTAACAGGGTTATTTTTACTTTTTTTTTTCTTTTTTTTTTTAATGTGTTTTTTTCCTGATTCTTTGAAATGATCCCTGTACAGCTGGATCAGGGAAGGATGGAGGTGAAATTTTGACATCTGGCCCTGCGATTGGCTTGAGGAGGAAGGATTCTGCTTGATCAGGGAGTGGTGGTATTTTTGGGCAGGAGGATACCTATGCCAATAGGACAGGCTCCACTCAAAGTACAAGTGAAACAGGTAGCTGCCACTTCACATCTAGAAAGGTGTCACCAGTGTTCGGGTGTGACATTGCGGTTTGGGGTTTGAGTGGGATGCGGAGGTGGCATTAAGTACTTTGATTTAAAACTCAGTCTAATTTTAGGTGCACGAGGATCAGTCTAGCAGAAGGTAGGCTCTAAGGCTGTGTCTTTACTTTGTGTGTGGGAATTGATGTCTGTATTTAGAGGTGATCTTACAGAGCACAAGTGTGGCTGTTCTAAATCAGAGACCATTCTTCTCTTGTCTGTACATGCCGAGTAAGCTGCTCTTTGTGCACAAGAAGAATCTGTCAAATTAATTTTGCTACTAGGAATTCTACAAAAGAACTGAAAATTAAAACTAGCAGTGGCCACTGTCCATACATCAAAATCAAAGCAGAAATCTCTATTGAATACCTCAGACTGCACCTGTGTGTTAAATTACTGTGAAGGCTAATGGGTCGAGCATCCACAAACTGGGAAACACAGCTTTAGAGCTGCCCCTGCTTCTTTGCAAACTTTTATTCATTGGTCATATTCAAATCAGGGCAAATTTTTATTCACTGGTCGTATTCTTGCTCTGTTTGCATGTTCTGGGACCTTGCTGCCTTCAGGGCAAGGGTGAGGATGTTCCTTAATTTTACTTTATTTGTCAGAGTTCATCTAACCAGCAGCTATGGATCCGTGTAGCTGTAAAAATAGGACGCGTCTCAGACAATGAGGAATGCACCATTAGCAGCCACTTTTAAGAGGTTTTGGTTTTGTTATTTGCTCAGCAGCACATAAAAATGCTGTTTGTGGAGGGATAAAATGAAATGACCCAGCTATCCTGAAGTCGTCTGTGAGCATGCTGTCTGTCAGAGCTCTGCTCTGCACCCCTTGTATGGTGCAGTTTCTGTGGCAATCACAGACAGACTAGATCTCCCTTTCTTACTGGATCAGATCCATCCCTAATGGATGATATTTGCTGTGCAGCAAATGAGTCCAGGTGTCCTGAGGATGTGTGGTTCACCTGCACACAGATCACTAGAATTATATTTAGCATTTCAAAGCAGTTAGCATTCTAACATTTCCTCCACTTTGCATACTCAAGCCAATGACATGAAAATATTGTCTTTTAAATTGTTTCTTTTGTACTCCTGTATTATTAACACTGTGTCAAGGTTTGACACTGACCAAATGCCAGGCACCCAGGAGAGTCTCTGGCTCACCCTCCCCTGCCACAGCTGGGCAGAGGAGAGGAAAAAAAATTAACCAAGGGTTCATGAGTTGAGATAAGGACCAGGAGAAGACACTCCAAGGGCAAAACCTGCTCAGCTTTAAGGTATAAAGTGAATTTATTGCCAGCAGGATCAGAGGAGGATAGTAAGCCGTTTAAGAAGTAAAATAAGCCCTTAAAACACCTTTCCCCCCCACCCCCCCCCATCCCAGGGGAAAAGGCATGAGAATTTTGGTCAGTTTGTCACTCTAGATTTTCTTCTACTTCTTGGAGAAAGGAATCCTTCTCCTCTGAGACTGTGGGGTCCCTCCCATGGGAGGCAGTTCTCCATGAACTCCTCCAGTATGACTCCTCTCTCAAGAGTAGCAGTGCTCCCAAAACTACTCTTTCCAGGGTGCAGTGCTCCAAGGACAGGCTGCTCCAGCCTGGGAGCAAGAGTCCTCTCTCCACCGAGTCTTCCACTGGATCACAGCCTCCTCCAGGCACCTCAGCCAGGGGCTGTGGGTGGATCTCTGCATCCCCCGTGGATCTCAGCATCCTTGGTGGATCCTCATGGCCTGTGGATGAATCTCTGCATCCCCCATGGATCCCCACAGCCTGCAGGGACACAGCTGCCTCACCACGGTCCTCACCACAGCCCGCAGAGGAATCTCAGCTCTGGCACCTGGAGCACCTCCTGCCCCTCCTTCTCCTTGGTGTCTCCACATTGTTTCTCTCACGAGTTCTCATCTCCTCCTCTTCTCTGACTAGAAGGAAAAAAATCTGTATGTGCCCACTTTTTTTGATTTTCTTCTTAAATCTGCTATCACAGAGGCATCACCAACCTCTCTGACTGGCCCAGCTTTGGCCAGCAGCATGTCCATCTTCAGAGCCATCAGGGACTGGCTCTGCTGGGCATGCTGGAAGCTCCCAGCAGCTCCCCACAGAAGCCACCTCTGTGGCCCTCCTGCTACCAAAAACCAGGCTGAACAAACCCAGCAGGCACTGAAAGAGATGCAAACAGTGCTGGCAGTGCTGGGGTGGAGGAGGAGCTGCCAGCTGCCCCCTCTCCAGGGGGCTTTATCCAGCAGACGTTTTCAGGATCTTAAAAGGAGAACATTTTGACCAAGTGAAGAGCAAGAAGCTGACTGCCTGTGGATAAAGAGCAGTGACTCTCTGTGGCTGTCACCTCCACCCTGGAAAAGGCAGACGGTGAGCAGGAAAGCCCCAGGAAGGCACAGCTCCAGCCCAGTGCCTTTTCCCCACCTGTGGACATCTCTTGCTGATGTGGAACAGCTGCAGGCATTCAGAAGAAATTGTTGTCTGCTTTAAACTACTTTCCTAGGAAATTGTAGGAGGTAGACTTGCAGAATCCCCTGTTTGGGTGCTTTGCTCATCTAGTTCATCCAAGTGGAAACAGACACACTGAGGTGTATAGGAGGAAAAGGGAAAACTTTGAGTCCTTCCAGACTCACAGCCCCAAGAGATCGTGCACAAAGGGAAATAATGGCAATACATTGAATGAGAGGGAAAGGAGACCCAGGCACTGTCTTGAAGGGAAAAATCATGTGAATGTCTTTACTGCAAGGCACTTGGGTCTCCCCACAGTAGCTTGAAGTTCCTGGTCTGCAAGTTTTGAGTGCCACAGCCAGTGACAGGAAGGCCATGCTCTGTGGAGGATGTGGTCTGTGCTTTTGAGTATTACTCAAAATTAATGGCTAGACTGGATGCAGGGTGCTGCAGGGATCACATCTTCCGCAGATTCCTCCTGCACCTGAAAATTAAAATTGATCTTTGTCCCCATATATTTCCTCTGTCTCCAAACAAGTGAGGTGAAGCTCTGTGAGGGGAAGGGGCACAGTGGGTAAATAGCCATCACCCTGTCACTGAAGTCCTGGCTCACGAATCAATGCAGAAGTGCTACAATTCCAGATCTGTTTCAGCTCCTTTGACTTCATGCTCATCACTTCACTTTTGTTTCCCTAGGAGCTGGAATGTGATTCCCCTTTTCTGTACTTAGAACAGAAGGCATTTTGGGCAGGGAGTCCTTGATTGTGCAGTCCTACTTACCACAGCCCTTGCACTGAAACTGCAGCAGTGAAGATCTAGTGCCAGAGTAGGGAAAAGGCCACCCCCAAGGGAGGGACCCCTCCAGGCACATCAGGAGCTGTCCCACCACTGACATAAGCAGACCTGACCAGGTGAGACTTGAGTTACCTGCTTAGACCCACAGGCAGAGCTCAGACGAAGTCTGCAGGTGAATTCCAGCAGTTCTGGAATTCCGTTCCAATTTCTGAGCACTCTTTGTAGAAATGGTTCTTGCTCTCAGTTCTGATCTTATGTTCATAGCACTGGTCCAAGTTCATCCCAGCAGGGGCAGGACAGCTCCATTTTGGGCTGCAGTACTCCAATGGAATTCCAGGAAAAATTGCTGAAGTAACGATAGGAACCATAGCCTTATTGCATTTCTTTGCATATCTAATTAAGAGTATTAACTTAATTAAGAGTAACAACTGAACAATTATTTAATAGCTACTAGTAAAAAATTCATCTTGTCTCTGTCCTTGGAGGCATACTTAAATTCCTGCTCCTTTTAAAGTTATCCAGATGAGCTGTCAGCACAAAGCTAAGGATGAACACTGCTGAGGGCAGGGTAGTGTCCTCAGCCCCCACACATTAAAAGGCCACATGGTTAATATGATGTTCCTGGGCTGGATTTATGTCCTGTCTCCCCCATTTACGTAGGAATTACTATAAACAGTTAGAAATAAATTGTTTATATTGGATTTCCCCACCAAGTAATATTAGTGTATAACCCAGCTTGTGTTTCCAGTGTCAGAACTGTTGTGAAACTGTCTGAATTTCAGCATGTAAACAAATATCATATTTTAAAAACATATATATAAACATGTTGGTGGCCAGGAAAGTATTTCCTAATAGATCTTCATCAACAGTGAAAACAAATTGTTTCACTTAGACTGGTGATAAGTGGTTTTATAAAGCCAGCCTGCAGTATGTGCACTATTAAATGTTTTGATTCCTTGATATCTTCCCTTTCCTTGTCAGTAGCCCAGCTGTGTATCAGGCTGAGGTCTGCACTTGGCTGGCTCCAGCCCAGCAGGGTTTGGATGTCCATCCAAACCTCAAGCCCAGCAGGGTTTGGATGTCCTCCCTGTGGTTGGAATCTGAAAGTCTTGGAAGCCTAAAGCACCTCATGCATTCTCCTGTTCAGAACGAACAAAATCCAGGGTGATTTGGATCAACATCTGATGTAGGTGTGGTCCCAAGGGTGGGGTTTTTTTCAGTGCTTTCTCAAAATGTCCTTGTTGCCTCTGCTGTTCCTGTGCCTGTCTTGGAGGTAGAGGCTCTGTCCCAGGGAGGGGATGAGCAGGACTGAATTCCTTCTGAGGCTCATCTAAGGGCTTGCACCTCTGTTGTTTGAGGTAGCAATTTCATCTGAGCCCATTCTTTGTGGAATCCCTCAAATGGGGGGTGAGAATCAAAAATTCTTATCTCTGAACATTGGTGGTCCTTCAGGGAGGATGGGAGCCTTTCACTGGGTGCCTGCTGCAGGTGCCAGGCAACAGCAGAACATCCCATGGGCAGCACTGAGAGCCTCCAGGTGGCAGAGAAACAAGGTCTGCTCTTTATCCAGTGCCAGGAAGAGCTTATGGCACAGGGTTCTCTGTTCTTTGCCCCAGTCTGACTTGTGGCTTCATGCTTGTCCAGACTTGTGAGAGGGAAGGGAAGCTGGCTGTGAGCTGGCTTCTCGGGGTCTGGCTGTGGTGTCTTCATCAGCACACTGAGCAGCTCGTCAGTGGCTCTGGCACAAAGGAGAACATCAATGAGCAGCTCCACTGTTAGGGTAGAAAATGCACATATTAATTAATTAATACAAAGGGAGCATAAATATGAGAGCATATAAATATGATTGTAAGTGGCAGGGCTGGAGCAGAGTGATGGCAAGTCGTTTTGTTGGAACCCAGGGCACAGGGAATATTTCTCTTCCTGTCCTGAGAAGTCCTGATCAGAGCAGGGGAACACTGCTTTTAACCTTCATCCATGGGGAAAGCTTCCAAGACTTTGGGATGAATTGGAATCTGTGAGTGTGTGGAACAGATAGTAGTGTAGTTTACCACAGGGTGAAAAACTTCGAGTTTTGGGTTTTTAGTATGGAGGTAGATAGGAGAAAAGATAGAGGATTTGGGGCATTGTCTGATCTCCTTCTTGTTCTTCATCTGCTCCATTTTCTGCAGTGTTGGTGGCACAGGGTGATTGGTTAGAAAGAGCTGCAATGCAGATGTTGCGTGGACAGAAAAATAATTAGCTATTGGTAGAGAGGTAGAAATAAAGTACATTCTAAGAGTTAATTGGACAAAATAGCTTTAAAAGGCTTTGAACCTGTGTGTCTTGTGACTTTTTTGTGCCTTTCTCTTTGTACTCTGAGATGCAGATGGCGTGCTGAACTGTTGACAAGAGAAAAAATAAACAACAACCTGTAAACTGAAAAAACTGAAAGTCCCATTTGTCTCTCAATTCTGGCACAGAACTTTTTAGGGGTCTTCCCATCAGGGAAACCTCAGGGGGTGGCAGGTTTTGCACATTTGAAGTCTTCCTGGCCACACAGATCTTCTCCAGAGGGGTAAGATGATGATTCCCTGCAGGGTTTTTGGGGCAGGTACAGGAAAACCAAAGGAATCATTCTGAAATCAATGTGAATATTATTATTAACATTCACCACTCTTCAGTCTGTAATGCAGGTTTCATAGAGCAGCGTGTTTAACAATACAGAAAGAAATTCCTGCTCTCACTGTCAGGTGATCAGTGTGTGGCTGAACAGCAGCTTTTGGTGCATATTGTTCTAGATCCCCAAATATCTGATCTCGTGATGTGTTTCTTCACAGTCAACCAAGCTACTGTAAATTGCCATCTTCTCCACATAAAGGGGAACCTCAGATCAAAAGGCACATGTATGCTGAGAACAGAAATCTTATTAAAGTGTCAAATTTCCAGAGAAGATGTCAACATCAGTTACATGAAAGAGCTGTGTATTCCTTAGGGTTAGAAAGAATCTGGCACTGGGCTGTTTCCCTGCGTGTGCCTCTGTACCCTCTGCACTGACCACAATCCACCTATTTTGCACAGCTGGTATCAGCCCAGCTGGAAAGGGGAATCACCCCAAATTGCTGTAGTTTTGGCACAATAGGGCTGATGAGTACAAGACAGAGCTCAGCTGAAATCCACTGACAGGACAGCTTAAGCTCCAAGTTCTGGAGGGCTTCTCTCAGAGCTGTATCTATTTTCAGCATTAGATCCCAGCTTGCCACAGCCCAAAGCTTTTCTCCTATGCCCAAGGGGTAAAGGGTTAAGCCATTTCTAATTTTTCATTGTGCACTGCACAAAGGTTTTCCAGCTTTTTCTCAAAAAGAGTTGTGCCAAACAAGACTTAACTGTTACAGGTTCACCCCTGGTCCCCAGCCCCACTAGCTTTTCTGTAGTCCCTTTTCTTAAAAGTATTTAAATACATCCCCAAATTTCAGTACTGCTGCTCAGGCAGGTGTTCAAAGGACTGGCCAGATCAGCAGGTGCTGTTCAGGTGTTTCCTCTCCCTCCTGTGAGAAATGACCTGTCCCTGCTTCACTTCTCTTGTCATGGGTGTAGACTTGCTGGATGTAAAGGGAATATTCAGGAGGGAAGAATGGGAAGAATTTGCATGACCTTTTAGGAGAAGGGCTGGAGATACAATTAACTTGATCTATTTTTTTTTAATTTAATTGAATGAGGATAAAAAGCCAGTGGTATTACTCACTCTGGCCTAAAATGCAAGTTCCTGGATTAGCTTTAGATCTGGAATTGGAAGGATCTTCCCATCATTCAGCTCCAGCTATACAGTCATGACACACACTTGAAGGAATTTGGGTTTTTTTTCCTGACTGGCATTCTTTTCAAGACACCCCCTCAGTAAATTCCTGAGCTGCTGAGATCAGCACAAAAATAGCTAAAATTGGAGCTTTCTCTTGTGTTCATCTCTTCACCACATCTTGCAACACCTTCCATGCATCTCCAAAGTTTGTAAAAGTTTTTCAAAATTAAATCTCATAATGGGGTCCATAGCAGGGAACACTTAAGTGTTTACTTAGTATTGCTAGTATTTTTATGTGGTTTACTTGATCTTCTCTTATTGCTAATCTCAAATATTCAAAAATTTTGATAAAGGCCTCAAATACTGTGAAAGCAGGTATAAAATCTGGAGACTGTCAGAAGCAGAATACTTAATTTCTGCTACCTTGGAACCTCTTGATACCTAGTTTTCTTTTTATTTGTTAATTTTCCTCCAAAGCCTCTCAGAAAAAGACCAAACCCTTAAAGTGAAGCCTGCATTGCTGGTAGCTGGTGCTGTGAGAAGTCAGTGGCAAGGCTCCTGTTTAAAATATGGTGGCACTGTGTGAGGAGAGGTGGCAGTGAGCTGTCACCATTCCAGGAGAGTTAAGGAGTACTGGGAGCAGAAATCTTATTCACAGAGGAGAGGGCATCAACCACCCCTCTCCTGGAAGTGTTTGAAGGGCTGGAAGGACCCAAAGCCCTCCAGCTGAACCCAGTTGCCTCCAGGGAACCTACAAGCATGGAGCTGGGGGAAGGTGCTACCTGTGCCATCAAGAAGTGAGCTGGGGGCTGCAGGATGGAGGAGCATCCAGCTGACCCCTCTGGCAGTATGTTGTAATGGAATTCTTGGTCTGATTTTTATACTGGGAGTGAGTCATACCCCTGTGACTTCCCTTCTGTGGCTCTTCTGTGAATTGTTTACGTTGCAAGGACAGGATGTGTTGTCTCCAAATCCTTTCTACTTCTTCAGAGGTTTGCCAGAAGAGGAGGCAGCTTGCTGGCCATGTCTTCTGCAGCAGCAGGGCCTCACCATGAAGCAGTTTCTCCCAAAACCAGTCTGGACCCCTTGTGTTTATCAAAAAGCCCCAAAGCAGATGTGTTTTCTGCATTGTGCAGTAAAGGCTGTGGTAGCAGTACCCAGTGACTGCTGTGGGGGCACTGGCAGCTGAGGTGCTCTGGGGTGGGATGGCCTGAAATCAGAATTTCTTGTTCACAGGTTGAAGTTGTGTGGCAGAGGAAAGAAATGCTTTTGTCTGTTTCCATCTCAAATGAGATGAAACATGGGATTGGCCAAATTTGTGCTGGGAGAGCCATTCAGTGTGAAATCCTACTTCAAAAGACCTGAAACAGAAGTAGATTTTGCTCTTGAGCTTGAGAAAGTCCAGGGATCCGTAGTAGAGGGTAGAGCGTGTCCAAGGAGGGCAGAAAAAGTGGTGGGTGAGCCCTGTGCTGGCCAGCCTGGTGACACCACCAAGGGCTGCACCACAGTTGTGTTCCTGGCACTCTGGTCCATTCCTGGGACATTCTGAATAGACAGTTTTCTTCAACAGAAGGAAAAAAAAATTGATAATTGAGTCCATATGTGGCACTCTCTGAGTTATTTCCTCAGTGCTCTTATCACTGTTTATGGTCCATGATGAGGATGTTTGGTTACAGAACCTCAGAATCACGGCTTCAGCTGGGTTGGGAAAGGGCTCTGAGATCAGCGAGTCCAGCCCATGAGCCAGCACCACCTTGTCACCCAGACCATGGCACTGAGGGCCGTGTCCAGCCCTCAAACACCTCCAGGGGCAGTGACTCCACCACTGCCAGGGCAGCCCCTTCCAGTGTCCAGTCACCCTTTCTGTGTAGAAATTCCTGTGAATGTCCAACCTGAACCTCCCCTGGCACAGCTTAAGGCTGTGTCCTCTTGTCCTCTCAAAAATAACCTGGGAGAAGAGGCCAACCCCCCCTGGTTACCAGGCTGAACAACCCCAGCTCCCTCAGCTGCTCCTCATCAGACTTGGGCCCCAAACCCTTCAACAGCCTTGCTGCCTTTCTCTGGACATGATCCAGCATCTCAACATCCATCCTAAATTGAGGGGCCCTGAACTGGATCCAGAACTGGAGGTGTGACCTCAGCAGTGCTGAGCATGGGGAAGGAATGGGGAGGAATCATGTCCCTGCTTCTGCTGGCCACACTGTTCCTGGTAACAGGCGAGGATGCCTTCCCCTGGGTCCCATGGTTGGGTTTCATCTCTGCTTATCTGCACTTCTGGTGACCCTAAGAAAATCACAGCACGTTGCTGTGACTTCCTTCCCTATCTCTAAAGTGCTGATAATATTTTCATTCATTCCAAGCGGTATTCTGCCTGTTAGACCAAAATCTGTGATGCCACAGGCTCTCTTGTACTGCAAGCAAATGTGCCTTGCCCAGCACAGTGAACCCCCGGAGCACAGAGAGACCTGGATCTGGCTGGTCTGCTCACAAAGCATCTGCTCACCTCCCATGGTGAGGCAGCTTTTGGTGTGCCTGGGAGGTGGAGGAGCTGTGTGTGGTGCAAGCCCTTCTCTAATCTGGGAGGAGAGAGCAGAAATCCAAAGTGCCAGTGCCTCAGCTGGGATGTGTGACTTGTCACCAGAAACCTTTTGGGTTGCACCATTAAACCTCCACTCAGCTGTGAAACAAAGACCTGCCTCATTCACCTAAAGAGGCTTTTAGGGGATGGATAATTAAACAGGTAAAAGCTGTTGTCACTCTGCAGGGATAGGAATAACCAAGTTGCATCTCCCCTGGCTCCCTTGGCGGGCTGTTTCAGCAGTTTTGGACTTTCCATGCACTTGTCCTTAGAGCTGAAATTAACAGTCCATAATTTGTAGTGCCAAACTGAATTTATTCCCTGGAAAAATCCCATTGGGACAGTTTGTTTTTGCCCTGGAGGCATGGGCTGTGTCATTGAGAGGAAAGGCTTTTCAGAGCAGCCATCATCCCTCCAGGACCAAAGCCAGATTTCTTAGCTGCAATGTCCTCATCTGCCTCATTTTATTGCACTGAGCTGCAGAAGTCTTGAGCACTGGAAGTTAGAACCAAAATTAATGATAGTTCTGCTTACACAATAGAAGCTACTCTGTAATAGTGGGTCCTCAGTAGTTTGCTTGAAGCAACCCAAATTAAAGGTTTTCATTTACCTTTCCTCTGTGGTTTGTGAGCAGAGGGACAACATCATCCATTCATTTCACTGACCCAGTGAAGTTTGCCTTGTTTTTGAGACACAGGCAGAAACCACAGTGTCTTTGGGCAGTTCAGAACTGGGGCTGCTTCACCCCACCAGGCTTGGTAGGGTGACTCTGAGAGCAACCTGAGAAACCCCTGCAGGGGAAATGTCCCAAACAACGGGGGTCTGCACAGTATCATCAGAAATGTCTCTCTGTGGGAGATCAGGGCTCTTGGACAACTAGCTAAAGTGATTAAGTCAAAGCTACTTTGTTGTTTACATTAATTTTTGTTTATATTTTCTAACACTACTGTACACGCTGGTCACGCATTTCTTGATTGGTGTTTCTGTCTTGTTCACGTGGTTTGTATGTACTTCTCAGGATATGTGATTGGTTACAGTTCAGGTGTTTCACTGTTCTCTTTCATTTAGTTCTTGTGCTCTTGGAATTTTGTTTTTTAGTTTATTTTTTCTTAATTTAGTACAATTTATGTCTTAGTAACCTTGTGTCCTGGATTGTAAGAGAAGTGTGTATTCTATTTGCCATCTGTCAGAGGTGGGGCAGTTCTCTGCTGTTCATTGGGCAGTTTTCTTTATCTCTCCCACAACCAATCCCCCCTCCAGGAGATCTCTTCTGTTCACTGGACATTAATTATTAATTATCTTCTCTTCATGGGCCAGTGAGTGTCCCTGCATGGCTGATAAAATTCCATCATCCATTGGGAGATGCTCTGCCCAGGGGAGGAGCCAAGCATTCCTACCTGGATCCAATCTGACCCTGGAACAGCACAGCAGCCTTTTCCCACTGCATTCCCAGAGGAGCAGCTTTCTTCTCAACTTCATTCCTTGAGGGAGTTCAAGCCCATCTCCAGCAGCCCTGGAGCTTCAGAGGAAAACTCCCCCCTTGTGCAGGATCCCTGCTCCAGCAGAACCACAGCTGGCACTGCAGGAGGGCTGAGCCCCCATGGGATGGGACTGTGCCACCACCCTGACCCACAGGGGGCCAGGGCCTGCTCTGACTCTGGCTGTGGTTTGTTTTGTATTACTGCATTGTTCTTAATTGTTCTGTTTTTAAAAAAATTTTCTTTCCCAATAAAAGACTGTTATTCCTGCTCCCATATCTTTGCCTGAGAGCCCCTCAATTTCAAAATGATAACAGTTCTGCGGGAGGGGGTTTACATTTTCCATTTCAAGGGAGGCTTCTGCTTTCCTTAGCAGACACCTGTCTGATTAAGCCCAGACACCTTGATGAATTCTAGAGGGCTCTGGTAAGAATAACTGAAAGCGGTTTGGCTGGAGCACACTGTGGTTTAAGATGTCTAAATACATCATTACATCTCTGCCTGCTGTGCTGGTTTTGATGTGCGTTGTGGCACTTTCTGGATGAACTTTCAGATCATCTTTGAACATACTCCATTGACTCTGGAGAGTGCAAAGTACCAAGGTGTTGGGGGTGATAGGTGGCTGTGGCTGTTTGTCAAACAAAAAACCTGCTGATTGTATTGTGGTTACTTGTATTCAAGTATTTATATTTTTGAAAATCTGATTATTTCGTTTTTAGGACTACATTTTGGCTAACTTCTAAAGAGACTGAAATGTCTCCTTTGGGGGCCATTTGCATCTCTGATCCTGGGGAGGCTGTGCAGTGTAGTAAGCTTCTGACAAAGCAGAAAAAAATCCCCTAGTCCTGTTGAAAAAACCACCACAATTTTTTCCATGGTTGAAGGCACATGACCATCTATTTATACAGTCAATCTCATGATGTATTTTCTTTGAAATTATACTTCCCATAGATTTGAAAGCCCCTTTAATTAAAATGCATCGTGACATAAAGAAATACACCACTTTTTCACAGTCCTGCACCTTAGAGAAAAGGCATTCCAAAAGGCAAGTCTTAATTTCAAAATGTTGAAAAAAGATAGGTTTTCATGTAAATTATTGATTTGACAGTACTGCATAGTGATTTTCTTTCAGGGAGGCAGCATTTCCATCCTGAGGTGTGTGGGTAACACGTCTTTTAGAATCTGCTGTGCATTCCCAGATGCCAGGGGCAAGGAAAGGAGGAGCATTTAAACGTTGAAGGAATCCAAACACTGGCATTTGGTTGATGCTGTCATTGATTATTCCTAAAGAAAGGTAACCAATTAGTACTGACATTCAATTGCTGGTCATCAACCATAATCTGCCAATGTCCATTTGGCTTTTCCACTGGTCATTGGCCATAATCTGCCAATGCCCATTTGGCTTTTCCACTGGTCAGGCTGGAGAATGACTGTGAGTGAGGGATGGCACCTCTGTCCTCCAAACCTGCTGCTGCTCTGCAGTGCCCAGCTCTGGGGCTGCTTGTAGCATGGCTCTCAGGTTGGAAACAATGGGGCCAAATCAGCTGTGACCTCAGGGATCCCCTCCAGCCTGCAGCAGGAATTTGGGGCTCTGGGACAACAAAAATTTTTGAGTCAGACAATGCAGCCGCTCCATGGAGTACAGGTGCTGTAGTCTCTGGATTTCTTTTAAGGCCAGAATCAATCTCAAGCCAAGAGACCACATGCCAAAAGACCAGTAGTGCCAGGCTGGACTGTTCAGAATGGACAAAGACAAGCAGGAACTTGCCACGTGCAGATTCCAGTTTTGCAGCTGGTGCTCTGGCACCTGATGCTGCAGCTACCAGTGACAGAGAGGCTCTGGATGCTGCAGCATTCCCACATCTGTCCCTTTGCAGTCCTTCATAAATTTACCTTGGGAATATTTGTTTTAATAGCATGACCCATTTAGCACGTTCTGATGTCTCCTGCTGAAAGGAGCTGCTGTGCCAGCAGCACTGGTGGGTTCCTGGCTGTCCCCAGGAGGGCTCTGCAGCTGATGGACCCCAGAAGAGCAGGCTGATGCTGCTCCAGGGAGGCACAAAGGGAGGGGTTACCTGCCTTTTGGGAGGGAGAGGGAGAAAGAAAGAGGTGTGGGGGTCCAGCAAGAGAATAAATGCAGGAGAGGGCCTGGGACCGGGTGGCTGAGGAGGGGAGCTCTGGTGGCTTCAGGTCCTGCTGGAAGAGCACTTGGACAAAGCTGCATGCTCTGCACCAAGGCAGCTTCTGGAGCGTTTAACCATTAACATCCCGGCCCAGCAGCCACGGGCTGTGGCCCAGACACACCAGGTTGGTGGCCCAGAAGCCATGGGCTGTGGCCCAGACCCACCAGGTTGGTGGCCCAGACCCACCAGGTTGGTGGCCCAGCAGCCTGCACTGTCCTGTCCCTACCAGAGCCCTCCAAGGGGCCTCTGTGAACCCTGTCCCTGCCGAGCCCGGAGCTCCTTGCTTGGGCTGTGGGCCCTGGGATGCTCAGGGCTGTTCTCAGCCCAGGCAGGACTCAGCTGTCTCTGCCTACAAGCACAGGACGCTGCTTCCAGCTCTGCTGCCTGCGGGATCATTTCCTCGTGAAGGAAAGAGAGGAGGAACTGGCACATGTAAGGATTTTCCTCTCCTTAGGCTGGGGGTCATTGGGGTCTTGAAGACAGATCTTCAGGCCAGCTGTTGCAAGGTCTGAGATTTGGCTGGTCTGATGTGCAGAACAAAAATTTCTTCATCCCCAGCAGACCATCCTGGGCTTGCTTTGCCTCAGAAGTAACTGGGGGATGCATGGAGCTCCCCATGGAAGGTGTCTGAGTTCTGCCCTGGGACTGTGCAGTGCAAACTGATCTCACTCTGTGCTGACACAACCTCTCAGAGAAGGGGAAGTCCTTTAGTGAAAGCAGATAAAGGGTAGAGAAATGTGTCAGTCAGTTATTTTTTCAGCCTATATCAAAGAACTGAGATACACTTGCAGTTTGTAAGAGTGTTTTTTGTTTTTTTCTCTTTTTTTTCTTTAATTTTAGATTAAGGAATCAACAAAACAATGTAAGAACTAAAGTATAATTTTAATTGGTAATACCTTGTATGAAACTGAACACAGGACTGCAGACACACTGCAAAAACTTGACTCTACATTCTCTGAAGTTACAATACATAGAATATGAAAGTATAAGAGCAAATAGCACTCCTAACTGCCTCAGTCCACCCCAAGTAATCATTTCTTTCCATCCAACTTCTCAGTTGCTTTGCTTTCCCATGAAAATCCATGGTGGTAGGACTAGTGGTGGGAGTAGTCACCCACGAAGGTCCAGGAGGCAGGAAAGCAAAAACCAGAGCCCCTGGGAGAGCCTGCCCAGGCAAGGGAGAGGAGGAAAGAGGCTGTGAGGCAGCTGGGCTGTCCTGCAGCCACAGCCTCCCACTCTTCTGAGAGCACTTGGCCTTTGCTGAGGTTCTGAGGTGTTCCTGTGACCTGCAGGTGATTTATTTGGGGAAGCACAGCAGACAGACTCTGGAGTGAGCAGGGGAAGGGTGCCCTGCTTCCCTGCTGGCTCATGTTTTCCCTGCTGTGGTGCTGGCAGTGCTTTGTGCTGGATGTCAGAGCCGTGTCTGTGGGGAGAGGGGGATGCTCAGCCCTTCCCCATTTCACAGCAGGACCGTGTCTGCCCTGCCCTGCTTCCAACACCCAAGGCAACAAAGAAAAGAAAATTCTGGGAACAGCTCTCCAAGCCTCCATCCTCTTGTCTCCACTCTGTGTTCACTCTCCTCTATCTTCAGCTCTCCTCCACAACCTCTCTGACACTCAGCAGCCTCAGCTTTACGCTGCTTTCGATCAGCCAGCAGAGATCCATCCCTGCTGGCATCCCAGTTCCCTGTGCTGGGGCTGTCTGTGCCGGGACATGGAGCTGCCTTGGATTTGCACTGCTTGAACTCCACTGGACAGCTCCCTGTGCTCTGAACTGCCCGTGGAGATGGAGCTTCCCCGGCGTGTTTCCCTTGCTAGTGCCAAGGCTGTGGAAGGGGCTGAGAAGGTTTTCTTGTGCTGTTTCTGAAACATTTTGTCCCTTTGCTGTGGACACGTTGCTTCACTGGCAGGTTGTGCGGGAAGGGTATAAAATATCTTGTCTTTATGTAGCACCTCTTGTTAGAAGGGACCTGGGGGACTGACCAAGGTACCCAGCTCTGAAATGCGGCCAGCTGCAGAGTAGAGCTCCTCCCCAGCTCAGAACAGGTTGAATATGGGACTTGTTTTTCCAGGATCTCAGAGTCAACCCCATAACGCATTGAGGGGTTTTTTCCTCCATCTTTTGCTCATGCTTTTTGTCCATCAGCAGCCATCCATCATTACCAAATTTTGCTGTTCACTGTCACTGCAGGACACGAGCTTACTCCAGCAAGCTGAATTTCACCCAAAGAAACATTCCAGATTCCTCATCAACGACCTAAGGTTTCCTGGAGGAAATAAGGGAGGAGCTGACTCAGAGCAGTCCTGCTACATTTTAAACAGGCCCCAGTAAGTCTGATTCTCTAGCAGGCTTGATTTGCTCTTGGCATTTTTCTTGCAGTGCAGTTTATCTCCCTTCTGCAGGAAAAAGGGTCTTGCAAAGTTTACTGTGCCATTCTCAGGTCCCACAGCGTTGAGGGCGATTGTTTGGTTTTTGTAAAGCGTCACCGTTAAAGGCTCTTTGAGTGTCTCCTTGCGGTAGAGCTGAGCATAGATGAAGTATTTGCCACTCTGCTGGATGATGAGGTTCTGCCCTTGGCCCTGCACAATCCCATTGCAGTGCTTTAATTCCCAGTTCCAGATCAAAACTAGTAGGTCTTGTGAAGAAGACTGGTTTACTGAGGAAAGCACAGACAAAATGGTGTGGTGAGTAATTATGTCAGAGGATAACCTTGTTCTGTACATCAGCATGTTTTATCACTGCTTCCCATTCTCTCACTCCCCATTCACTTCTTGACTTTCTAACAATTATTGTTTACTTGTTTTTCTACTTGCTGTTATTATAATTATTAGTGATCATTATTTTTGAGTTTACTGACTTCTAAGAAGTGCTAGAAAGAGGTCTCAATCTGCCAGGAGAGGCTGTGAAGGACCTCTGTGGCCATGGGTGGCTTGGAGGTGCTCCCTGCCAGGACAGCTTAGCTGTGGGAAGCACCCTGGAGATGGGGGATCTTCAACACTGAGGGTTGGGTCTGAGCTGGTCTCTAACAACAAAAAATTCCTAGGTGGAATTTCAGCTGGATCTGAAGATGATGAGGATGACAGTAATCTTGCTGGCTGCTGTGGTTATAGCCCTTCAAGAGGGGAACAGTTAATAGCTAAAATTCTATGCATGCAGAAGTTTTTAATTTCATTAAATAAACCTCTCTGGAGGTTTCATCTACTCTACAGGGCATTACTTTAGAGCTGCCCTGGGGTTTGCTTGGAGAGTTGGTGATCAACACCCAGGAGCAGTAAAAGCAATGAGCCTTGAGAGGCTCCCTGGACAGAGGCTGGGCAGAGCTAAAGGAATAAAGTAGGGATTGATTAAAGGCCTTCACAGAATGCACCTTGGGCAGTACAAGAGCCCAGCCAGGGCTACACCCAAGATGGACCCTGGGTCACGAGTTCTGACACTTTTATAAGTTTTGGTCCATTTCCATTTTGGGTTCATTGTCCAGTTCCAGCTCCAGGTGATGCAGTCCCACCCTCCCAGTCTGCTCTCCTCCATTCCCTGCTGTTTGCACTTTTTGGGCCTGAAGCTGCAGCGGTGTCCTTGGTTCTGGGGCTGGAAAAGGATTGGTTTGTGTGACTGAGCTGTGGGGAGACCCTGCCAACACTTTATATGAAGTTCAGAGTTATGAACTAGTGCAGTACAGAATCTGGAAAATATAAAAACTCAAAGTGAATGCATCACTGTGGGTTTCACAGGCCATTTTTGGGGAGGTGCAGGTGACTCACAGAGAGAGAGGCAGCTGCTGGCTGCCAGCCCTGGGTGCAGAGCTGGGCAGCTCCGTTTGTCACCGTGCCCTGGGGACTCTGTCAGTGCCGACCCCTGTCCTCAAACAGCACCAGGCCTGTGGCACAGACACCTTGTGTCACAGCACAAGCCAGAAAGCAGGTCTAGAATATCCATACTTACAAGATCCATGTGCCCAGCATGACACCTGTGCCTGTGGAGAGAAGCAGGGCTAGGTCAGTGTTTTCCCCTGTGAGCTCAGTAGAGGAGCATTATCATTACAAGAGCACAAAAGCATTCTCCCAGTAAGAAAAGTTATTTTTCTACTCACCATTACAAACACAAGCACTGTTTTGTTACAAAAAACAGATGTTTTCCAACAAAGTTTTGAAATATTTAAAATAGGTCAATTTTTTTTCATATCCATTTTCGTGGTATTTTTGCAGAATTAAAAAAAAATAAAAAAATCAGCAGTGATCTGCAGCAGACTTAGTAAAAGTTCTGCATTCCTGTTGGGTGACAGGATTTAATTCCATGCCTGGACTCAGCTCTTGTGGATGCTCACAAGTGATGGCTCTGTGGATAAGGACTTGACTTAAACCCAGTGCATAAACGTGGGAAGCTGCACAGCGTTGTGCTAATTCACCCTCATTAACCATTAATTCCTTCTGTGCAGAGTGTGGAATGACTCAGGCAAATAAAATCAGCACCACCACACCAGCCAGGCAGAGCAGGGAGGACAGCTGCTGGCTGCACATGCTGGCTCAGGGTGACAGGCACGGGGCTGTCTGATGCAGCAGTCAGTTCTGCAGTGCCTTTCCAGCCCAGGGTGTCTCCAGGGGTGCCCTGGTGGGAAACTGTCGGTGGCAAGAGATTTCAGTCTGTCCCTGTGACTCACGGCTTGGGCTTTGCTCGTGCAGCTCCTGCTCTTCCTGCACAGCAGCTCCGCTTTCCCTCTGGCAGAGCCCAAAAAAAGCAGATTTGGGATCGGCTTACAGGTCCAGGGACCTGCTTCTGCCTCACACCTCTCACATCTTAGCGAGTTCAAGCTCAGAAATGCTTGAATTTGCTCGTGGAGCACCACCTCGTTCCTTCCTTAGGAAGTTGCTGTCCTGAGTGCTGGGGAGGCTGTTGGCTGCCTTGCAGGGAAAGGCTTCCACTGCCCTGTCCTGCTTTCCCCAGTTAACAGGAACCAACAGGACTGAAGGCAGTCCTTTCACTTACTAAAGAAACTTTCTGTTTACTAACAGAAAGTTAGTAAACAGAAAAACATTCCTGAATAAAAGAAGGGAAGGAGTGGAATATGTGTGAACATCTAGGTGCTCAGTTGCCATCACAGGGATTCAGCTGTGACTGCAGCTCACAGAGCTGGTGCTTCACAGCTCCCAAATGGGTGAGAGAAGCTGTGGGTTTGGGGCTAAAAGTGGATTAAAATCAATTAATTTATTTGGGTTTTTTTTATATTTTCCTGCTATAAAGTTCAGAGAACGTTTCTCTCTTGTGGGAATTTAGCAGACTTAATATTTTTTTTTTTTTAATTCTGTGCCTTGTAGGATCAATCCTCAGAGGGGTTCCTGGCATCATTATGCCCCAAGCAGCTCCCAGACCATGAGAACAAACTACCCTTCCTCTTAACAGAAAGGGGCTTTTTCCTTGTGTCTTCCCCTGAAGAACTGGAACTGTAGGGAGGTACATCACAACGGGATCAACCCAGCATCCCAAATTAGTTCTTGGTTCCTCCGGGACACAGATTCCAGTTTTGGAAAGCAGAAAATAAGAAGCTGACTTTCAGCCCATGAGTCACTTGGCTGTCCCAGTATTTCTGTTCAGTACTGTGCGTGCAGTTAGAAAAAACTCATTGGGATTAGCTCATGAAATGCAGAGCAAAACTCGAACTGGTTTTTGTGCTAGATTATAAAAACCAAGTGTGAAAATCATTGTGCCTGGTGAATTAGCACGACTTCTCAGCCTCTCTGGTCCTCACAGAGCATCACCGCTTGACATCACATTGGAACAGTGCAGGAAAAGAAAAACCAGAGAAATAAAACCTGACCTTTTTTTTAAGCTTAAGAAAACGAGAGGAAAACACTGAAGACATTGAGGAATTGGTGAGACAGTAAGGGATTGACGAAAACATTATCAGCTGAAATCTTGGAAACCTAAAGCATTAGCACTCTTCAAAGAGGAGAGAATTACAAGGTTGGAGTTAGCTGATAGCATCAACACAGCGCTGTTAATAATTAGGAATGAACACTGCAGAGTTAAGAATTTTGCTTTGTCCTTACCTGCTGATGATAGAGCAAACAGAAGGTGATGGGAACCAGGGCTGAGATAATAATCAACACAAAAATGAGAGCATGAAAAGCCACCCGCAGACATGTGGATCTCCTCTTCTCTGGAGCATTCCCATCCTCCAGAGTGGCTGGTGGCTCCATGATGCCCGACATGGGTACAGCTGGAGGGGAGGATGAGGATGCAAACAGCACCGGGCTGAGGAAGGCACTGCCGGGATTCCCGAGGTCTGTGTTGTCACGGCGGGACATGGACAGGATTTTATGCTGGTGACTTCCCCATGCTAATAAGGCCAAGAGGAGGAGCCACTGGGTTTCATCATCAGCCCAGGCAGTGAGTTTGCACTTCCTCACGAAACTGAGGCAGGGAGCTCTCAGCTGGCTCCTGGCCCAGGAGGCCTGAAATGAAAGCGGCAACGGGCTCCAAGCATCACCTCGGAATATCAGCGCAAGGAGCCGAGCTTAAAAACCCTGCAGGGAGCACAGAGTTCACCGGGTGAGGGATGGAGGGATGAGGTGCCAAGCACAGGAACCTCACCCCACCTGCTGCTGTCTCTGGAGGTGGCAGTGCTTGGTGCCTGGCTGGGGAGCTGGCAGCAGGTGGGATCTGCTTCTCATCCTGAGAGATCAGCAGAGCCGCTGATGACAGCAGGGCATTTCTCCAGTTCCCTGGGGACATGATTCATGCAGTAAAAGTGAAACCACACTCACTCCAAACTGTGACGCCGCAAGCATCAGTCTTGGCAGCAAAGGGGAACAACAAATGGAATCCAACTGCCAGCCTCAGCTTCCCTCTGACGCCACTCAAGGACGAGGAAGAGTAGGAAGAGGGTTGGGGTTTTGGAGATGGCTTTCAATTTGCAGTTTGAAATGAGCTGGGTTTCAAGATCTTCCTGAAATAAATTTTAGCTTTTCCTGTTCTATATTTTTTACTTACCTGCTTTTTTCAAGGTCTTCCTGAAATAAATTTTAGCTTTTCCTGTTCTATATTTTTTTCTTACCTGCTTTTTGAGTTCTGTATTGTGGGAACATAATTGTAATTGAAGCGTTGTGTGGAGAAGGCAAAAAAAAAAAAAAGGAAAGTTTAAAAAAATAGGTTTGAGAAGTAAAAAAAAAAGGTAAACAAAAAAACTCCACCAACTAAAAGAAATATTGCAACTGTCAACCTTGAAAATAGTTTCTGTTTCTACATTCTGCACATTCTTTTGAGTTTTATTTTAGTATGAAAAAGTGCTCTTTGTTGGTGTTTATTTAGAAAAGAAATTCTGATGTCACTGAGAGATCTCTTCCAGCTCTTTTGCACTCCCTTTCTGGGGATGGAATGCATACAACTTTATAAACTTTACTCTTGGTTCTTCTCTGGCTCTTCCCAACCTGTGGATGAAACCTCAGCTCTTCTGGCTGCATAAAACCAAAATTCAATATCTGTGCGGAGAAGCCTGCTCAGGGCTGGCCCCTGGCAGGGTTGCCTGGCCTTCAGGGCACCCTTTGGGGGCAGATTTTGGGCAATCTGTGGAAAAGGGGAGCCTTGGGGTGACTTTTCTCTGCCACCCCTGCAGCCTGACTTGGTAGTGATTTCACACCACTGATGTCAAGGACACAAGGTACTTTCCACGAGAAACTACTTCCAAAGGAAATCATTTAAGGACTTGGCCTGTGTGGGGAGAGCTTTTGATCAAACACAGAGCTATTATTGCTACCACAGAGAGAGATCAGGGCAGAAAATGCCAGTCCTGGGATGCAGAATTTGCCAGTTACTCCAATAAAAGCAGGGTTTAAATGTGAGTGATCACACAAGGGCAGGATCATACAGGACCAAAAAGGATCTGGAGTTGAATGCTTCCAAATATTGAACAGGCTGGACTCTACCTTGAGTCCAGCTGATATTACATTTCTTTTATATCCATGATGTCATGTTACATTAAGCATGGATACAGTTGCCTATGTGACCCACTGTTAAGGGGCAGCACTGGAGAGCAGTGGCCAGGGACTGTAAATCTGCCTTTCCATGGTGTTCTTTGTAAATACACTGCCAGTGCAGTAAATCTGCCTTTCCATGGTGTTGTTTGTAAATACACTGCCAGGGAGAGAGCCCTGGCACTGCAGCCCTATGCCAGCATGCCAGTGATGCCACAAGCCCTGTGCAGGGCTGGAGGAGCTTGGCAGGAGGCAGCAAGCAGCATTTCATTCTGCAGGTCCCACCAGCCTCAGCCAGGCTGGGGAGCAGTGAAATCACTGTTTAACTTAAGGCTCTCTCTCTCTACTTGCAAGAATATTTATGGCGCCTCTCAACTGTGTTTCGCCTACAGACCCCAGCAGTTTTTGTTCAGCCAGTGTTTAACCTTGTTGGTGTCAGTTAAAAAGAAAAAAAGAAAAAAAAAGGCTGGCTAAGCAGGAATATTCAATCACAACCAGATTTGGGCTCATTCTCTTCCTAATTTCTCACACTTCTCAAAAGCAGCCTGAGCTCTCGGAATGGGATTTTGCAACCAGTGTGTAAATTGACAGGATGCCCACTGTATGATGTTGTCATCCTTCCTTTTCCTTTTTATTCTCCCTCCTCACGGTCTGTTAGGGAGGTATGGAAACAAATTTAGTGTAGAAGCAGTTGTGCTCTGCAAGGAGGGACACAGGGGCATGGCTTAGTGGTGGACCTGGCAGTGTTAGATTCATGGTTGGACTCCAGGATGTTAGAGCTCTTTTCCAAACGAAATGATTCAAAGGAACAGGGTGTGACTCTTACCTGCCTTTTTGCCCTTTCCTCCCTTCTCTGGTATCTTTAGAACACAAGTATTTGGCAGGCTTCACACTGGCAGTGCCACAGCTCAAAATACACAAAGCCAATTTCTGCCTTTGAATTTCCATTGTGTTGGGGTGCGTAGGTGCAGGTGTTTGACTCCCTGCCAGTTTCTTAATCCAAAATATCTGTGGAAGTGATTACAGGGACTCTCATGTGCTTCACTGGGGACCTCACTTCCTCTGCCTAAGCCCAGCCTTGGGGACTTGTGGTAATGTCTCAGGCAGAGACTGGAAGCAGCAAATTTACCACACACATTTTCAGGCAGGAACTTTCCATGACTGTGTGTGGCACCGTGCCAACCCTCACTTCCAGGTTTGTCCCATCCCCTCTGGCTCAGATGCCATCCCTCTGGGCTTTGCAGCCTGTCCCCTGGGCAGCTGCTTTCCAAAGCCTCATACACATCTAAATTTTTCATCACCAAATAAGGCACCAGTGGTATGAATATGAAGTTTGCTTTAATCCTGGAGTAGGTTTCTCCAGTCCTGACCAGCTTGTTTTCTGTCAAAACAATGATTGCCCTGTCTTTACTTGTGGTTCATTTCTGTGTGTTTGTGGGAAGACTGGCACGTTTCCAGCTGCCACAGCTTTCCAGGAATATGAGAGAGGCTTAAGAAGCATAGAAAAGCCCTAAAGGACTTTCAGCACCAGTCCACAGTGTCAGAGAAAGAGAAGGATTGATTAATTTGAGTTTCAGGTCTCTCTGTTGCATGCTGTGTCTGGGCATCCCGCTGCCCTTGTTTCTCCCAAAATGAGTGTTTTAGGGTCACAACAATATCAACTGGCAAAAATGGAAAAAAACTTGGGGCTCCATGGGGGAACAGGCAGTGGGAAGCCACGGCAGGATGCCTTCTGGGGCAGCCCCTGGGCACTCTGAGTGCCAGTCTCAGGGCCACAGGCTGTGCAGGTGGCACAGTGCCAGAGGGGGGACCACAGCGGTGAGTGTCCCAGTGGGAATCCTGGGGGTTAAGAGGGAAGGAAGTGATTGGAGTGATTGGAGCTCTCTGACACCATGTCCTGGCTGGCCTCTCATGCATTGTCTGCCCTTGTTTTCCATCTATTTGTATTCCACTGTGGCATTCACATTTTCTGAAAAAATCCCTTCACCCAGGATTTTTCTCCTGGGAAGCTGAGAAGCCTCAGAGAAAAGGAAAACAATTCTTATCTCATTTGCTTCTCCTGTGTTTGCTTGTCTGGAATGTGTGTGGAGATTGTTAACACACAGGTGATTGTTGGATTGGATTCTGGTGTGAGTTGTTTTCACTCTTTGGCCAGTCAGGGCCAAGCTGTGTTGGGACTCTCTCCAGAGTCACGAGTTTTCATTATTATCTTTTTAGCCTTCTGTAAGTATCCTTTCTGTATTCTTTAGTATAGTATAGTATAGTATTCTTTAATATAATATATTATTATAAAATAATAAATTAGCCTTCTGAGAACATGGAGTCAGATTCATCATTCCTCCCTGCCACGAGGGTCCCCACAAATACAATATTCCACTCAGCCCCTGGCTGCTAGGTTGGGCTAGGAGGCTGTGATCTGAACAGTGACCAAAATGAGGGGTGGGTGAAGTCATGGTCTCATGTGAAATGGCATCCTGGAAGTTTGCCTTCTGGGTATAGCCACAAGGGCTGAGTGTCTTCATCAGCCTAATGAAAAAGAGTGAAACCCAAGAAATTGCAGAACGATATTGTCTTTGGCTGTGTTTTATGGCATCACTGGCATGCTGGCATAGGGCTGCAGTGCCAGGGCTCTCTCCCTGGCAGTGTATTTACAAAGAACACCACGGAAAGGCAGATTTACAGTCCCTGGCCACTGCTCTCCAGTGCTGCCCCTTAACAGTGGGTCACATAGGCAACTGTATCCATGCTTAATGTAACATGACATCATGGATATAAAAGAAATGTAATATCAGCTGGACTCAAGGTAGAGTCCAGCCTGTTCAATATTTGGAAGCATTCAACTCCAGATCCTTTTTGGTCCTGTATGATCCTGCCCCTGTGTGACCATTCTCATGCTGAAAACTGGGGTTAGTGACAGGTGAGGTCTGCCCTTTGGGCCAGGGATGCCAGTGGAGGGAGACCTGCTCCAGGCTCTTGGCAGTTCTTGCTTGGGTGAAGGATGCCAGGGCCATCTAAGCTGTCAGAGCTGCAGGGACAACACTTTGGGTCGCTTGTTGCAAGTGCAGATTTGTTGAAATTCAGATTGAGAGTCTCATTCCAGTTGGCCAAGTCCTGCATTCAAACCAAAACAGGAGCAGAGGACTTCAGAGAGGGAGCTAGTCCTCTGTCTGGCACCTTGGAGTGATTTGCCTAGTTCAAAACTCTTAAAAGTATTTCCTGATATCTCAGCCCTTGTCAGTGGGTTTGGAGGAAGCAGTGTAACCTCTTCTCTGCCTCTTGCTGCAGGATTAGGGAAGTTGTGGCATGAGAGCATAAGTGGAAACAGTGTGAATGGGACAGGATGAAAATTGCTAATTATGGGCTTCCAAAGACACCAAATAGGTACGTGGTTGTTCACATATTTGGCACTCTCCTCACCCAGTACCAGTGGTCATGGCTAATCTGGAAAATCACAGTGGTTCTGCACCACTCTCAGGAAATATGTTTGATATTTGCAGACAGATGAATGAGTTTGTTTTCCAGCTCTCAGCAGGGCTGTTGCAGAAACCTGATGCTTGTTCTCTCCTTCAGCTGCAAGCACCATGTGCCTGGAAGGTCCTCTGCCCCCTCACCCCGGCCCATCCCACGGCAGGAGCAGCAGCTGCTTCTGGCATGGTACCTGAAAGGAATTTGTCCAACTAAAGATCCCAAAGAGGCCCTCTGCTCTAGGTCTTCGTTCTCCATAACAGGGTGGGGCTTGTCCTCAGTCTCCCATGGGCTTCCAGGTTAAACCTTGGCCCCTTTTCTGTGCAGTGTGGCCAAGCTATTCCTTTCTCTCTGCATCAGTCATTTATGGACAAATCTTTCCAGAGGGCAGCGGGACTCTTGGAAGACGTTTCCCACATCTCCACATATCCCAATTTCCTTTCAGTTGTGTGTGACTGATTCATGCCCTTTCAGGACGTGGGATACTTTGTTCTAGACTCAGCCCTCCCACACACACCTTCCAGCCTCCACCTACAGAGTGATTTCTGCCTTTTCCAGCGAGTCACCTCCAGCCTGGTCCCAGCACTCTGCAGCCCCCAGGTTCTTTTCTCACAAATTATTCATTCCTTTCTGTATTTCTACTGCAGATCATTCCTGCCTGTGCAGAGTAGGAACTTGCACCTTCTTCTTCCTCAGTTGTGTCCCATTTTCTCAGGCACTCTCTCCAGACCATTTGAGTTTCATCCTGCCCTTCTGTGACACTCTTGCTCTCGTGCCCAGGTTTGAGACATTTGTACTTCTGTACCCAGCCCTGCATACAGCACATTAATCCAAAAGGATTGTAGGAAAATGTGGGCTGCAGGAAAGGAGAAGTGACCAACAGCTCAGGGGAGCGATTCTGCCCCTTTACCCTGCTGGGTGAGACCCATCTGGAGTCTGCATCCAGCTGTGGGGCCCTCAGCTCAGGAAAGACATGGATTTGTTGAAGTGAGTCCAGAAGAGGGCCACAAAAATGATCAGGAGGATGGAGCACCTCTCCAGTGGAGAAAGATGAGAGAGTTGGGGTTGTTCAGCCTGAAGAACAGAAGGGTCCAGGGAGAGCTCACTGAGCCCCTTCAGTACTTATTGGGGGCTTATAAGAACGGTGAGGACTGACATTTCAGACAGGACAAGGGTTTTAAACCATTGGTTTAAATGGTTTTAAAAGAAAGTTGAGATGAGATAGATGGAAGAAATTTTTTACTGTGAGGGCGGTGATGCTCTGGCATGGAACAAGCATGTAGCAATGTCTTTTCCAGTGTGGGAGGTTGTGTAGAGAAGGATGGGACTCGGTTTTTGTGTGACATTTCTGAGCTCTTGGGTATGCTGTGGAGTGCAGGGGTGCCTGGCATACCCAGGGCATGTTGTGGCAAGGAGCCCAGAGGCAGGAGTGGAGGAAAAGAGCAGTTGTTACCTCATTTGGCTCTTTCACTGGCCTTACAAATTGCTTTACGAAAGTGAAGTACTGTTTGTTTATTCACCCATCCTGCTCCTCCTCTGGCAGAGATCCCAGATTGCTGAGACAGGAAAGAAAAAATCCTTCTGAAAGTTGTGAAGCCTTGGCATGGTTCTTTCCCAGCCTAGGGTTTGCATCACCCACCCAGACACTGACATTTTTATTCTTCTAAACCGTCAGAAAGGCTTAGAGCCCAGAGCCTCACATTGCATCAGCGTCTGGCAGCCTGCCTCTCTGCTTCTGCCCTCCCTGGTAGAACGAAACTGCCCTGCTCTTGCTGTCAGCTCGGAGCTGTGTGTCCGTTCTGGGCCAGCCTGCCAAGAAACCCAGCTCTGAAAATGTCAGGGTGCTGTGCAGTGTGAGCCAGGCACCTCCTGCCTTCCCCAGTGCCCCCCAAGGGGCACAGCCCCGCTGTGGGGTGAGCCCCCAGACCTGCCCTGAGCTGTCCCTGCTCCCCACAGCATTGCTCGAGGGTGGCTGTGCTAATTAAACACTCTTCTCCTTGTGCATGGATGTCTTTATAGTTTCCCCCTCCTGACTTTCTTCCCATTGCATCATCAGATGCTGGTTTTATTTCCTCCCAGCATTTGAAGAGCCGCTGCCTTACGATGGAGCTGGGGCTGCATCATCAACTCCTCCAGGGCTGCCTTGCACAACTCCCTGCCCTCGATCACACCAGCCTTGCAAGAGGGGATTTTTGCCCTGGCAGGGCAGCAGATGATGAGCACTGCCACAGGGACACCCAGCCCTGGCACGTGGCTGTGGGAAAGACAATTCTGTGCTGTTCTTGTGAGCCAGCAAAGGCTTCTTGAAGATACGGAATATCTTATATTCCTTATATCTCATATATCATATCTCAAGGAATGAGTTATGATATATCATATCTCATATCTCATTCAAGGAATATTTCTCTCAAGGAGATATTGAGGAATGAGAGAGAAAAGTGTAAGCAAGAAGATCTGGACTTTGGTTGGCTTATACATTGCCATGGCTCTTTTCACCTATTGAAAATTTTGTTTCTCCTTTATGACCACTGGGCAGTGTTTGTGTTTGTTAAGTAAATGTAAACATCTTGTAAAACTATAAAAGCAACCTGTTGCTTCAATAAAGAAATCTACAGAGCCTCTGACTGAGCCCTGGTGCTTTGTGCCATGTGGGGCTCAGTAGGGACACGTGGCATGGAGCTGCCCACGCTGGGCACAGCCAGCCTGCCTGCCACTGCTGTGGTTTGGCTACTCAGCTCTGGGAACCCATTTTTGGAATACTGCCCTTTCCATTCAGCCTTGTGTAACAGTGGTTGAGCTGAGAGGGCTCAGAGGCCCATCCAGTGTGGTATCCTGCCTTAGACACCAGGTCTGGTGTGTATTCTGATTCTTTTGTATTCTGATTCTTTTCTTTCAGCAGTTTCTGAGGGATTCCTTGTGTGTGAACTGGCTGCTTTCTGAGCCTGTGCAACCTTTCAGCTTCCTCTTACAGCAATGACTTCAGCAGGTTATTTTATGTAGCCTATTGCATGAAAAAACTTCAGGAAGTCCTTGTTTTCCATTTAATCCTGCTGTCTGTTCCTTTAGTGAGATGTTCCCTTCCATGCGGGTTGGATATTTGCAAGGAACATCCAGCACAGATCCTGTGCCACCCTCCTGATGCTCCTGGGTCCAAGGGTCCATGCAGGGTCCTGCAGCTCCTCTTTGGTCTTCCCAGAGTGGGGCAGCTCAGGATGCTCCTTTCTCCTCCGACCATCCATGATCCTGGGACAGAGGCAGGGATCTGCTGGAGAAAAACCTCTGGAATAAGGAGTTAGGATAACCCCAGTGCAGGGTTTTTTTGGAATCCGTAGCATTGCGCCATCCAGAAGACCAAAAAGCGCCTCCTGTGCAGTTTGTGGTGAGCAAACCATGTCATAAATTCAGCAGCCCTGCTGTGCTGTGGCCCACAACCTCACAAACGTGCTCCAAAAGCACCACAGGCTCTGCAGCACGTGTCAGCTGCCTGTCCCTGTCCTGCCTCTGCTCCCTGGGGACAGCAGCACCCGCATGGTCAGCACCTGCGACACTGTGACCAGCCCCTTGCTGCTGGGCTGGGACCCTCAGCAGCTTCTCCTGCTCTGAGCTGGTCTGGCTGGCAGCCTGTGACCCTGCTGTGCTGGCAGACACCCCGTGGCTGTGGCAGAGTTCCTCAGCAGAAGTCTCCTTCCCGTGCTCACTTGGTCCTGAGCTCTGTGCACAGTGGAAATGCCATGAGGAAAGCAGACTGGGGATCCCCCTCAACCACCCAAGGCAGTCCCTTCTCCCCTGCTGCTTGCCTAGAAGCCAGGGAAGAAACATCCAAGCACTGAGCTCAGCGTTAGACCTCCCTGAGCTCAGCCAGCTCTGCCACCCAGCGCCCGCAGCCTCCCCCCAAGCCGGGCTGCTGCCCACCCTCTCTGCAGCTTCGTTTTTGTCTTCCCAGAGCTCAGCTCCTGCTGTCTCCAGCAAGGCTTAGAAAGACAGGAGTCATCCTCAGCCCAGACCAGAAGCAAGGAAAAAAACCCCATCCCTGCAGACACCTTTGTGCATAATCACTGCCAAGTCCCCCAGATTCGTGTTTCCTTGCACAGACTTCCCAACATCTGGATGTCCTGGGCAGATTCCATGGCTTGTATGAAAAGCCTCCCTGGGAGTGTGTGACTGTCTGGTTTATGAGCTGAAAATTTGTAAAGATCACGAAGGAATAACATCTGCTCTTCCTTGCAGACAAAGATGTTACAAGTTCAGTCGTAAGGGTATGACATTTTCGTTTGCTCTTAAAGCTTTTATTTGTTTGTCTTTGAAAAAAACACTGTTATTTTTTAAATGAAGCCCTTTTTTAAAATGAAACATGGAAACAATCTTGAAAGGAATTAAGAGGAAATTACTGCCTGTGGGAATGTGTCTTTATTTGTATCAAAACTGCATTAATAGGATTCAGTCCAACCTTCAACTGATTTTATCCAAATACTGAATTGCATTCCTTGGAGGATTTGGCAGAAATTAAGAGATTTTCACCCAAATCAAGACTATTTCCTCTGATTAAGGACAGTCACCAACCTTATCATAAAATCTAACCTTTCAAAGGCAGGATGCTTGAGGGATTGTGTCAAGAGCTGCCACTTGAGTACTTGGTGTACTCCAACCCTGCTCACTGACCTCTGCTCACCACTGGGATCATCTCTTTATTTGGGAGGTTTTACAGCAACGTGTGCTTGGCTTCTGCCCTTACCGGGATGCAGGCACCAGTTTAGGAGTTTATTTTAGTAGGGAGATGAGGCAATCCCCCAGCACAGCTCAGCGTGGTGGAACACAGCCAGGCAGCTGAACCGCAGTTTACCTGATGCTACCTGGAGGGTGGAAAGTGAAAGCCAGCCCTCTCTGTTCACTCAGCTGCCTTGTCTATTTACTGTCAGAACAGAAAAGCTGATTGAGGGTTGGGCAGAAGAAAAATCAATATTTCAGTCAGTTTTGCAGCCACAGTGAGGTTTTCTGCCCAGCCCAGAAGCTGATGAGCTGGCATTTCCAGCTGGGAGCTGTTGCCTTCATTTAATTCCCAACCTCCTTCGGAAGCCCTTCCCATCAGTGTCCCCAGGCAAAAGAACTGAAACTTCTTCCCTGCCCCTTTTGGTGAAGGGAGATGTCCTTTATGGGCTCCCCAATGGGACAGGCTGCTGGCAGATCCCACTGCCCACACAGCACCTGGCAGGGTGATCTCATGTGCTGCAGGGAACTGCGCCTGTCCCAGCTGAGGAGGAGCAGGAAGGGAAGGTACAGCAGGAAAGGAGGGGTATTTTTGTGTTTGCAGGAATTCTGACCTCGGGGCATCCCGGGGAATTGCTGTGAGAAAGGTCTTGTGGTGGCAGGCTGTGACATTCCCTCTCTCCTGCTGTGCAGCAATCCCTTGGGAGCTCCCACCTCCGCATCCACACAGTTTACCAAGATCCAGATGTTCCCCCACGCATCTGAGCTCCCACTTCCCGTGTCTGTATCCCCTGCCAGCACATCAGGAGACATCCAGACCTCAGAACCGGAGGGATGTCCCAGGCATCTTTTCCTCCCAAGGCTGCTCAAGCTCACTGCCATGCACTGTAGTTAGAGGTCTCTATTGAGCCTGAAGCTCCCTGGGCAGCTGATTTTGTCACCCTGACACGACTCAGTGTGTGTGCTTGTCACTGTCATATTTTCTGGAAAAATCTCTTCGCCAGGATTTCTCTCCTGGGAAGCTGAGAAGCGTCAGAGAAAAAAGTAAGCAATAATTGTCTGATCTTCTCCTGTGTTTTGCTGCTTTGGAATGTGGGAGGTGGTTGTTTCCTTGGTTGCATGTGAATTTTTATTTATTGGCCAATTGCGGGCCAGCTGTGTCGGACTCTGGAAGAGTCACGAGTTTTACCTTATTATCTTTCTAGCTTTTTGTCTGTATCCTTTCTCTATTCTTTAGTATAGTTTAGTATAGCATTCTTTAATATAATATAATATCATAGAATAATAAATTAGCCTTCTAAGAAGATGGAGTCAGATTCATCATTCCTCCTCTGTCTGAGGACCCCAAAAAGACCACATGTGCTCTCAGCAATGCCAGGTTCTTCTCACCCTGCTCCAGTTCTTTGGCAATGTGGATGGGGATGGAAAATAACCTAAACCTTCATTCCCAGGGAAAACTGAAAAATCAGGCAAAGACTGAATTCTGCTAGTGATGTTGGCCTGCTTTTGTATGGGGAAAAAAATCCCATGTGGAAGACAAGCAAGAGGCCTCATTCAGCCTCGTACCCACAATGGGGCCTCTCCCACTGCTCCATGGCAGCCACCTCAACCTTCTTGCTGAGCTTGTGTCACCCTGCAAAGGGCTGGGGCAGGCAGAACGAGCCAGAGGGACCCCAACTTGTTACAAGGCTGTGATGGGTGGCACATCTTTCATGGATTTTGCTTTAGGGCCTGTTTTGGGTCAGCACCAAAACCAGGTCCAGGAGCAGAGACCAGAGTGTGGCTTTCACATTCTCTGAAAAATCCCTTCACCCAGGATTTTCTCCTGGGAAGCTGAGAGGCCTCAGAGAAAAGGAAAACAATTCTTATCTCATTTGCTTCTCCTGTGTTGTGCTCATGTGGAATGTGTTTGGAGATTGTTTACCCACAGGTGATTGTTTCACTGGATTCTGCTGTGAGCTGTTTTCACTCTTTGGCCAGTCAGGGCCAAGCTGTGTCGGGACTCTGGAGAGAGTCATGAGTTTTCATTATTATCTTTTGAGCATTCAGTAAGTATCCTTTCTGTATTCTTTAGTACAGTTTAGTATAGTATTCTTTAATATAATATATTATCATAAAGTAATAAATTAGCCTTCTGAGATGATGGAGTGAGATGATTCATTCCTCCTAGGGCGGCAGGGGCTGTAGCTGTGTCTGAAGTCATGGTTCTGCTGGCTGCTCTCCGAGCTCAGTGGTGGGTGGGGATCAGCCCTGACCCCTGTCTGAGGCTGCCTCCTGCCCATTGCCTTTTTGTGTCACCTCCTGCTGCGCTGACCCCTTGGCTGTGACCACAACAGCAGCCGGAAAAACTCTCCATCCATCCTCTGAATGTCACAGAGATTCCTGCGCCCCCGCAGCGGCCAGTCTGGCATTTCAAGCTGTGCAAAGCCACCACAGCCATTCATTTCACACAAAACTGAGAGTCCCGGCCTGAGGTTCATTCTCCCACCACGTTGCTCAATTCATGCCCTGCTGTTTGCTGAAGTCGGTCTCACAGGAGCTGGGAGGAAAACGTGGCACACCTGGCATATCTGCACCTGTGTGAAGGGTGTGCAAGCATTGCAGACCAGACTCGGAAATAGCTAAACTGAGATGGGCAATCCTCAGATATTTGTGACACAACACTGGTAACCGCAGTCCCTGCTCAATCTGTCTGAATTTGTTGTTACAGTTTCCTGGGTTTTGAGAAAGCGCAAGTGTAAAAGTGTTGCAAGAATGAGACCAAATGTACTTTCATTTGAAGCATTTTAACGTACTCATGCTTTTGATGATCGTGGTCAGGAGGACAAGGAGAAAAACAAAGTTTCAGACCTCAAGGTCTGACTCACTGCGCTCAGTTTGGGACAGAGGGTGCGAAATAGGACAAAGAAAAAAACCAAGTTGTTCTCACATGCCTTTGGGGCCACGGTGACCAGATAGAGCTGGCTTTGAGGATAGAACTGGTGTAGCCAAAGCCACTCGTTCAGAGCTATGCTCCAGATGTACATGGCCAGAAAATGTTTCCCTCAGGGTGGGGTTACAGTACAGCCTCAGGCCCCAGGAAAATAGGCACAAGAAGTGAGACATCTGATAGGCATCAGTGCTGAACAAAACACCTTAATTAATGTGCTGGTGGCCCTCAACAGATAAGGTCATTTTTCTTTACTTGAGAGGACTTCCCTTATGACTTATGACTATATTCTCTGACTAAGCTAGCTTGATTTTCAATCACAACAACTCTTGTTTGAAACAACGTGCATTTGGTATGGTGTGCTGTGTTACAGACTCCCAGTGCTGTATGATTTAGCCCTTTGCCCTGGGGAGCTTGTGAAAAATGCCAATCACTTGTTTAAAATGTTAAAAGTTTAATCGTAATAAAATGGCTATAAAAAGAGTAACACAAATTAGAGCAATAAGAATTTGGACAATCAGAGTTAGGACGATAAAGGACAATAAAAGCAAAGAATTATGAACGTTGGGATGCTTTCCTCTTGAAAGCATGGCTCACTAACAAAGGATTAACCCTCAAAAGCAACAGCCTGTTGCATATTCATATATCTCATACATGATTGAAACATTTATTTCAAACAAAGGTGTTTTCTGGTTATTGTCAGCTTCCCTCTCTCATCCTGTAAATCAGTCATCTCAGTCCCCACCAAGTCTGGTCCTTCCCAATAAGGAGGCAATAATTCTTCTCTTGGTGATTTTGGTGTCCTGTTGCTGTTATCTCTGTGCAAAGAATTCCTTGAGCTAGTTAGAAAAAGTACCTTACATCACATAGTTTCTATTTTAATATCATGTTATAGCCTAGAACTATATTTAACACACTGCTGAAAAGGATTAATACACTATAACTTTCTAACATAACACATATAATATTTGTTTTAATATTTGCAGAAAGCCAGTCATATAATAAGCATTTTCCACAAGCTGTCAAGCCAAGAGCTGTCCCAGCCTGTGTGTCCTTCCCAGAAGCCTTCCAGGGCTCCTCATGGATACGGTCTGTGAGTGAGGTTTTCCCAGGATCCCAAACACACAGTCCTGGGGAGTTGGTGTGCAGGAGCTGCTCCCAGCTCACCTGCAGGTCGAGAGCTTGCACCCACCACACATGGAGGAGCCCCCTGTCCCAGCAAAGCCATCCTCACAATCTGCTTGGAAAACCCCTCAGAGCTCTCCCTGCTCACCCTTTTCCTCTCACCCTTTGGTGATTTTGCCTCTCCCTGCTTTTTTGATCATCTGCATGTACAATGTGAAGCATGGCAGGTGTTGATTGTGAAGCACCAGCTGTTTCCACTCACTTTGGGTTTTGATCACCATTCAGCCTCTTCTCCGGCCTAACGCCGCTTTCTTCACTCAGCATTGTTGTGCTGACCCAGCCCTTGGGGTGTTTATGGTGTGGCTGGTGTTCAGCTCAGACCAGCACCTCCTGCAGCACAGCTCCTGCAGACAGCTAGAGCTGCTCTGGTCCAAGCTGTGAGTAGATCCCTGTGGGAATCTGCAGGGTCAGTGCAGGGTTCTGTCCTGTTCCTTTGCAGGTATTTTTGCCAACCCAGGCACGGGACAATGGTGTGTGTGTGACTGCACCCACAACAGCAAGGAGGAATCCTGGCTTTTCTGGAATGGGGCAGTGAGGTTTCTGGTTGCATCTGTGACAGCACAGTCGGGCAAACACCAGGATTTGGCACGTGGGCCATGAAGGACTGGCTCAGGAAGGCAGCACCCAGCCCTGCTTCTAGAAAGAACATTTCTGGGAAAAGGATCAAACATAACACAAGGAGATGACTTGAGTTATTGAAACTGACTGGAAAGGCAGTGAGATTTTTCTCCTGCGAGCTGGAGCAAACCTTTTCTTGTAAGGTGTGGATGCTGCTTGGGACTGTGGATAGTCTGAGTCTTTTCAGAGTGGGTAAGCATCTGCCAGAGTTAGTTCTTCACATTTTCCAAGGTGGAACACATGGAACAATAGATTGTTTAGGCTGGAAAAGGCTTTCAGACTGTCAAATCCAGCTGTTATCCCAGCACATAGGAGGCATTAAAGAAGTTTCTTGCTGGGAGGTGTGTCAGTGTCTCCAGGTCCTATGGGAAGTGACAAAGGGAGAAGCAGATCAACCAATGTTTCAAAATGCTGCACATAAACCCTTAAAAAAAGTCTGAAACCAAGTCTCATCTGTCTGTCCTCATGGGGTGTATGCATTCTACTCACTTTTTGAGCTGGTGACAGTAAGCCAGACTGGCAGCAATGGAAACCTTAAATCAAGACCAGAAAAAGGAAAGCGAGTCCTTTTCACTCCATGAGATAACACGGGTGATGTTGTCTCAGGCATGTACTTGGTGATGAAATCATGGGGCTGCTGTTTCCTTTATGAATCAGATCCTATGCTGGATTAAGTGTTTGTCCTTGCAGTGTGATCACTACCACCTTTTCTGTATAAAGAAATGAAACAGGTCTCTGGATTGCCAGGAAATAGGCGCAAATTTTTCCTCAAAGCAAACAATGAAAGCAGTTATTAGGAAAGTACATCTGTGCCCACATCAAGTTTTGTCCTGCCCCAAACTTTATCCTGTGCCTTGGCTGGCCACCAAAGAACAGCATGGACTAGCAGCCCCTGTGAAATGCAGAGGCAGCAGAAAGTGCAGGCCCAGGAATGGGAGTGCTCCTGTGCTTGTGAGCAGCTGGAGCTCCTAACCAACCCCTTGGGGCACCAGGTGAGCAGGAGTACAGAGCTGTCCTGCTGTAAAGGAAATTGAGCAAGAGGAGGAAGTGCCTTTTTGAGGAGACAGTGGCTGTGTTTAGGTGTTTGCAGAGGTTTGGCTCACTGAGAGTGAGCGTACAGGAGAAACACTCCTTTAGTCCTGCCTTCCGACCATCCTGCATTCCTGAAGTCCTAAGGACAGTCAGTCCATGCACCCCTACCAGCTTCACATCTCTCCTGAGCTCTCCTTCCCTGTGTTTGCCTGGGCTCTGTGCCTCGTGTCCTTGCTCCCCTGGGACAGGTCAGCCAGCCCCACTGTCCTCTCCTGCCCTGGCCTGGAGGTTTTCTCATCCTCAGGCTCCTTCCTGGTGCAGGGGGCACAGGGAGCCTCTCCCATCCCAGCATGTGGGGTGTGCTCTGCCCTGGGATGCTGAACAGCTGCCTGAAGGTTGCCTTGCTGGCATCTCCATGGGGAGGTGTGCTCCAGCCTCCACTCTGCTTGCTCAGCTCTCTAGCCCTCAACAGCTTCACTCATCTGCTTGGAGAAGGGAGCCTTCAGGAGCCTTCCTCATCCTCTTGGAGAATGAGCAAACAACCTCCCGATCCTCCCTGGCCTTAGGGCACAGAAGGCTGCAGACAAATCCTTCTGCTATGCTCTCCACTGCTCTGTTCTGGCCTGGCACCAATTCCTCCCTGTCCTCAGTGAGTGTGTTGCTCAATTTGCTTATTTTGGTGGATTATTGCCCCACAGCTGGAAGCAAGCTTCTCTGGGGCTGGTCTGGATCCCTTGGAAAACAGGAACCAACTGGCAGCTCAAAACCAGCTCTGAAGTTAGAGGTGTTGCTGAGAAAAGTGTAATAAGTCAAACCTTCCCAGCTAGTTACTGCAGGAGGCCGCTCGAGTCTCTGTCATACTTTCCCGTTTGGATTGTTGAATAAGGAAACACAATTCCTGTGCTTTCTAATGTCTGGGCTGGACAGTGCTGGCTCTACAGCAGCAGCAGCAGCCAGCTGCACTCTGCCAAGCACACTTTGGCTTTCTCTTCTCTCCAGTGAAGCTGGCAGGCAGCAGCTGTGACTCACGCTGGCTGATTAAATGTAAATGATGTCCGAAAAACCACAGCTCGTTAGCATTGTTACTGATAACCATATGTTGTAGAAAATGAGGTCATTTTCACATGGTGCGAATGGACTGTAAATGTTTCCCATCATTTCTGGTGTAAGGACAGGCAGACTCCATCCCATTCTGCTCTGCTGTCCTTTGGTCTCTTCCTCTCCTCTGGGAGCAGCGAGGCCAGCTCCTCTGCCAGGGGTGGCCGTGGCTCTCACATCAGCTTTGTCACCCCTAACGTGAGCCACAAGAGAAGGGAGGGAGAGGGAGAAGAGAGGAAGGAGTGGTGTGAAAAACGCCAGTCACTTGGTTTTAAAATTTTAAAAGTCTAATAGTAATAAAATGGTTATGAAAATAGTAATAAAATTAAAGTAATAAAAATTAGGACAATTGGGATTAGGACAATATGAGACAATAAAAAGAAAGAGGTATGGACAGACCGGGTACCTCTTTCTGGGCAAAATAAGCCCGAAAAAGGACCCACAGTTAACAGAGGATTAACCCTTAAA
Organism: Onychostruthus taczanowskii; assembly: GCF_017590055.1. Lineage (NCBI taxonomy): Eukaryota > Metazoa > Chordata > Aves > Passeriformes > Passeridae > Onychostruthus > Onychostruthus taczanowskii. The sequence goes on from NW_024504012.1 coordinate 4,061,820, forward strand.
AACAACAGGCTGTTGCATATTCATACAGCTCATACATGATACATAAATTCCATTCAAACAAAGGATTCTGTCTGGTCAGTGTCACCTTCTTCCTCTGAATCCTGACGGCATCTTCATGGCTGAGTGAGGCGGGAAGTAGTTAAGGGAGCAATAAATTCTTTTTCTCTGAAAGATTTAGGTGTCCTGTGGCTGTATCTTGGTGTAGGTACCTCATTCCTTTCTTTAAAATAAAGTATCTTACATAGCATAGTTTCTATTTTAACATTATGTTATAACCTAAAACTATATTTAACAGGCTACTTGAAAAAGTAATACAGCATAACTTTCTAGCATAACATATATAATATTCATTAGAAGTCTGAATAGAGACAATATCACAGGATTTTCCCCACCACGTGCTCACCCACACATGGAGCTTTCGCCTTTTAACCCTTTAGCCCCTCCCAAAATTCTGTCCATCGACTCCTTCTTGGCTGTCCAGTGATGGAGAGCTCTTCCTCACATCCTGATTGAAGGTCAGGTGCTGCCACAGTGACAAGCTGACCCTCCCAGATGTCCCAAACCCCGGCTGTCCCTTGATAACAACACAAGGGGGTAAAACATAACTGTAAAGCTGTAAAACTTTTCTTAACCTATATACATGATATTTGTCATCTGTCACAGAGGACACACCATGGGGTCCCCTTTTTATGACAGTCAGCACAGGAAAAAGGCTGTGTTGCCCCTCTGTAGTCAGGAATTGTCTCCAGGAACTGCCTGGTCCAGCCTGGCACGTCCACAGACCTGGCTTCAAGGGGTGACCTAAACCCTGGGGGCACTGGCCTGGCTGAACAGAGCTGTGAGGTGGGACGCCAGCACCATCTGTGAGCTCCTACAGGGCCTCCACAACCCCAGCAACAGAAACTGGTGTTTCTCATATCAAAGAGACTTTTAACCTGGTGGATACCAACAAAAACTGAGGGCATGGGAACTTACTGATGAGGACAGTCAGTCCATCAAGCCAATCAATGTCAGAAGTTGAATCTTTCAACCTGTATTTCAAGGCAAGTGCGGGTGTATGTATAGATGTAGGTCAGTCCAGTTCAGCCTGGAAGTGGAGTGGGATCAGTGAGTGAAAAGCCCTCTTCTGCTCTAAACAAGACAAGGTGCAGCCTTCCAAAGAACAAATCCATTTGTGGTCTCCAGGCTTCATCTTTCCTGCTGTCCTGTGCAGCCCTGCGCACACCACTGGCATGGCCTGCCCTGTGTTAGCACGTGTTGGGAAGCACCAGCCCTGCACACCCTTGTGGAGAGCTGGAACAAAAGCTGAACTGTAAAAAAAAAGGAAGTATGTGAAAATTTCATGTAGTTTCCATAGCGCTGGAAATGTCTGCTCAAACACTCCGTGTATCATTCAGCTGTCACTTCCAACCTCCTTCTCCCCCAGCCCCCGCCTCCAAAGGACACTACAAGCCCAAATGTTGCAAAGGAAAAATTTATTATTTTTTAGGAAGAGAAACACATTGTCACTTCTGCTGGGGAGTGTGACAATCCCCAGCCTCCGGGCAGGGTGCAGCTGCCTTCAGTCCCCGTGGTGGTGAGCAGTGGCCAGGGTAAAAAGCCCAAAATATCCCTTAATGATGAGCATCCTGTGGGTGCAAGCCAGCCACGGCTTCTCAGCTGAGGGGGGGAAAGGCACTCTTACTGCTTCTTGGCACTACACGAGTTGGCTGCTTCAGCCAGTTTCCCCTGAAGTCTGGCCTGGCCCAGGTAGGGAGGCTCCTTAGCCTAAATCTCTCCAAGGCCTGGAGGATGTCCTTGGTTGCCTGTAGCACCTGAGTCTGCTGGAGTGCTCAGCCATGAGTGTATTAGCCCAGGTCTGGGTGCCCAAAAAGCAGGACCAGCCCAGAGCACTGGGAGCATTTTCAAAGAGGAGTTCAGTGCTGACCACCGGTCTGAACCCTTCCCAGTGTTTCTGAGCAATCTGATGTAACATTCTTATGCCTATCATTTAAATACATAAATACTTCTGACAGAAGACTTTGGAGCGTGCAGCCAGCAGCGACATGCTGAAATGTTGGTGGAGTTCCTTGGGAGACACAAAGTCAAAAACTGACACATGGTTAAAATCTGCCTTGCTGCAAGCATAAACCCCCCAGCTGCTGGCTGTGCTGGGGTCAGGGGCTGCCTGCAGCATGGCCAGGACCTGTCTCCAGCAGCCCTGAGCTGGATGAGCAGGGATGAGCAGCCCAGGGTCACTGAGAGGGGTCTGAGTGCAGCAGCAGCCGGGCAGCGGCGGCTGGTGCCCCGTGGAGCCCGTGCCTGGGAATCCCTGGTGCACTCCTGTGGGACAAAGCCAAGGGCAGCCATGGGAACCATCCTCCCTGAGTCCTTCCTGGGGAAAGGCTGCACAGACCTGCAGCTTCCCTTTGGTCCGAAGAGAGAGCTCACCACATCCAGAAGTCTTCACTTTTGCCCAACTTTTTATCACTTTTGGGTCAAGCCAGTGTGTGTGTGTGTGCTTGAAGGAGGTTTTCCTCTGGTGCCTGGATCACTTTTGGGTCAAGCCAGCGTGTGTGTGTGTGTGTGCTTGAAGGAGGTTTTCCTCTGAGGTCTCATATCTCAAGATGTGAATGTCCCAGCAGATATTCCCTGGGCTCAGGCTTCAGTAGTCTGCAGACAGCTGGAAGAGCCAGAGGGGCTCTGCTCTCAAAGGCTGCTCCCCAAAATTCCACAGTCAGTGCTCCTGCTGCCCAGCGCACTCCTGTGAGCTCATTTCCACACACCACCTTCTCTCACGGCCCTTCCTCTCAGACAGCCTTTCTGCCTCACTCCAAAGGCATTCCCTGCTGCCTCTTCCCTGTTTTCCATCTTGCCAGGCAGATTCATGGTCCTCCTGCTCCAAGTGGCTTCAGGACACTTGAGGTATCTTCCTGACTCACCAGACTTTTATTTGAGAAAAAACACAACACATTCCTACTATATACAGATACTGTCAAGTATATAGAGAAACCTGGGGTTTCTTTGAATATGAGCTAAGCTTGGGTGGCTTTCTTTGGCTTTCATTTCTGTTCTTCTCAAGAGCTCCACGCATCCCTTTCCCCAGTGTTGGAAAGATCCATCCTGGGTAGCAAATCAGCTGCACAGAGCTCCAAAGAGGCGAACCCTGAGTGCACTGTGTGAAACCTGTGGTGGTTCTGCACTCCCACCGAGCCCTCCGCGGCCGCAGCGAGGCCAGCGAGGCTCTAGAGCAGTCTGCCTGTGCAAGTACAAAACCTACAGCTGCGTGGGGAAGCTGTGCTGTCCGTGCTGCCCTTCCTGCTCCAGCTCTGCAGCTAGTACTTGTTCTCAGCTACGAGCACCAGGCTAAGGGACAGGTCTGAGATGCTGGCGTTGGAGCTGGTCCACAGCGTGATGCTGTCCTGCTCAAACAGGTAGAGCACTGCGGTGAAGTTCACTCTGCTGTTGTTGCTCTGGACCATCTGCTCCCACAGCACGCTGCTGGTGCCCTGCAGGGTCAGATTCAGCCAGTCCTCCTCCTCCTTCTCCAGGTAGATGGAGCTGTTGAGGGACACGAGGTACAGGCCGTCGCAGGGGACCAGGATGGAGCCGTTCCTGATGCGGATGGGCCCGGATTCCGCACTGAGGTTCACGGCTGCTCCTCTGCTGCTCCGGCCTGCAAGGGAAGGAAGCAAAGATGATCCCGTGGTGACAAGTGTCTCCTAGGAAATGTGTTGGTTTACACCACCTGACACCAGGGGAGATTGAAAAATGTGAAAAAAGGGGAGAGTAAACTAGAGAAATGGGCAGACCAATGTGAGGAATAGATTTGTAGAGAATTCTCAAAGTCTGACAAGAGACTCGCATAGTATACATCTGTACACAAACTCTGAAATAAAAAATACTGACTTGGAAATACCATAGAATAAGACAAACATTGTTGAGAAAGAAATAGAGCTAGAAACAAGTTTCAAAAGATTGCCTTACAAGTAAGACTAAATACTTTAGAGAAATAAAACTATGAAAAATACATTGTAGTAAAACCCACAAAGAGTAATTTCAGATGATTAATGTTAAAATATTTACAACATAGTGTAACAAAAACTAATAAACCAAGAAACATTTATAATTGATTGTAATTAAGAAATAGTTAACTTCTAGTTATAATAATGTAAATTATAACATCTGCATTGTCTCACTCTTCACATAAGACTAAAAATAAAAATTTTTAAAACACCTCCCAGTTACCCCATCGCTAAGTCAAAAAAAAAAGCTGAATCTAACAGACCAGAGCTAGAATATTATCTACCCTAGCCAGACATCATCTGCCATGGAAATTTACAGATTACCACTCTTGACTAAGCTGTGTCTTTTGGCACATGGTTTGTGTGGATTGCTCTTCCAAATTTTTATTTATGCACAATTTACTTACTCTATGCCTTTGAATACAGAAAAATACAGCAAGTAGAGCATCACTGTGAGTTTAGAAAGAACAAGTTTATTAAAAGAACAGGAAAATTAAGACAGTAAATAAGATGAGGAAAAAGCATCCAGAGCTGGAGACAAAAAGTGCTTTCTGTGGAAATGCTGGTAACATAAACCCATGTCTTAGGGTTTGGTTGTGGGTTTTTGGTTTTTTTTTTTCCAGAAGGCAAGATGAAAGATCAGCAAAGAGACAGAAGCAGAAGGAACTAATTAATACAGAGCAGAAAAAGGAGAAATTAAACAGAAACTTGGCAAGAAAGGTTTCCTGGTGGAATGAAGAGTAACAGTTCCCAGGCTGTGCTGGCCATGTTTCTGTGCTGGGCTCCCAGCAGAGCAGCTGAAACCCTGGCACCAGGGCATCTCCAGGCAGGGAGCACAGCCCCTCTGGGCTGGGGCCAAATTTCTGAAGTTTTTCCTCTGAAGGACATGAGTTTCTGTTAGATTGGGCTCCCTGCTGCCTCGCGCCTTTATCTGAAAGCAAAACTGCCAATAATATTTTCAGTATTGTTTAAAAAGCTTTACTGATTGGTTTTCTCTTTGAGGTGTGACATCAGGCAGACCTCCAGTGCGGCTGGCACGCAGAGCAGCTCATCTGATACGGTGTGTGTGCTCTCACCCACTCCTCCTGAGGAAATCATTTACATTTTTCATAAATCAGGAAACCATTGACTTGTTTCAGAAAAACCCAAGAGCGTGCATTTAGCAAACTCTCAAAAATGCCTTTCTTGCTCATTCACAGAGTGAAAGAGTGTTTCAGGAGATAGGTGAGGCACGCAGGATCCACGCAGATTTTCAGGTATTTTGTTCTGCTCTGGGAAACCCCAGCTGTTTCATTTTGTCCCCTTGCAGCGCTGGGGCAGGCTTGGCCCCTCTCCCCCACAGCTCTCCGGGCACCTGTCCCCCAGCAGAAGAAACAGCCATCCCTGTGGCACCGAGCACATAAGAGCCATTTGGGTATTTCAGGGGTCACAGGATGCCACGGAGACCCCTGGGGACTGCGGGGAGACCTCGCAGCGTGCCAGGGGACGCGGCAGGGTGGCGGCTGCTGCACTGGGGGATCACCGAGGGTCCCCCCTGGTCCAACACCCACCTGTGTAGCGGATGTAGGTCCACAGCACTTTGTCACTCTGGGTCTGCAAAACAAAGCAGATAAATCCTCCTTAAGGCTCGGGCTGGCACCTCCCTGCTGCTGCTGCTGCTGCCCTTTCATTTCCCTGCCAGGACCCCTCACTCCCTGCAGGGGCACAGCAGCTGCAGCTCCAAGGGCACGGCGGGCAGCCTGGGCATCACAGCTGCTGCCAGCCAGCTCCGACCGGGGCTCGGGGTCATTTCATTATTACGGAATATTATTCCATTGTTATAGAATATTATTTCATTATTAGAGAATATTATTCCATTATTACAGAATATTATTCCATTGTTATAGAATATTATTTCATTATTTGAGAATATTATTCCATTGTTATAGAATATTATTTCATTATTAGAAAATATTATTCCATTATTATAGAATATTCTTTCATTATTATAGAATATTATTTCATTATTACAGAATATTATTCCATTGTTATAGAATATTATTTCATTATTTGAGAATATTATTTCATTATTAGAGAATATTATGTCATTATTATAGAATATTATTCCACGATTATAGAATATTCTTTCATTATTACAGAATATTATTCCATTGTTATAGAATATTATTTCATTATTAGAGAATATTATTTCATTATTATAGAATATTATTTCATTATTACAGAATATTATTCCACGATTATAAAAGATTCTTTCACTATTACAGAATATTATTCCATTATTATTGAATATTCTTTCATTATTACAGAATATTATTTCATTATTATAGAATGTTATTTCAGCCTGGCTCCCAGCCCAGTGCTGAGCCCCGCAGAGCACCCCAGGCAGGGTTGGTTTTGTTCATAAAACCACACTGGTGTGGGCATCAAGGCAGAGCAAGCAACAAGGGAAACATAAAGATATTTCTCTACCTATCCTGAAATATCCTAATCCCAAAAAACCGACTACTTTTAACCTTCATCCATAAAAAAAACCCTCCAAAACTTTAAAATAAATTAAAATCTACAAATATATAAAGTAAATAATAATATAACTTATCACAACATTTTAAAAAGTAAGTTTTTAAACAAAATAAATAAACAAAATAAAAAAATTTTTATAAAATAAAAAAATTTTAAACAAAATAAAAATTTTTAAACATTATCTAATCTTCTCCTTATTCTTCATCTACTCCATTTTCTACAGTATTAAAAACATAAAAGAATTAATTTAAAAATCACAATAGAAATACTACATACATAAACAATAATTAATTATTAATAAAAAAGAAAAAATAAAATACATTCTGAAAATTAATTAAACAAAATAACTATAAAACCTTAAATCTATATATCTTATCACTTTTAAGACCTTCTTTTGATACACTAAATGCAAAATATTAACAACATACAAAACTTCTAATTAAAAAAAAAAAAACCTAAAAAAAAAATCCATCTATCTCTCATTCCTAACACAAAACTTTTTTTTTTGAGTAGCTAAAGGGGCTACAAGAGAGTTGGAGAGAGAGTTTGACAAGGGCTTGGAGTGATGAGGGATGGGGAATGGTTTTAAAATGACAGAGGGCAGGTTTAGGTTAGGTATTAGGAAGAAATTCTTCCTAATTTTGGTGGTGAGGCCCTGGCACAGGGTGCCCAGAGAAGATGCAGATGCTCCATCCCTGGAAGTGTCCAAGGCCAGCTTGGAAGGGACTTGGAGCAGCCTGGGACAGTGGCAGGTGTCCCTCTCTGCTTATGGCAGAGGGGTTGGAAAGAGATTTTCTTCAAGGTCCCTTCCAGCCTAAACCGTTCTGTGCCTCTGTATTTTATGAATGTAACAGAGAAAGTGAATGCAAATATAGAAGTGTGTGTCTCACCGCTCAGATATGCAAAACACCGAGCTTCTGCGCTGGATTTTTCAATCTGAACTCGGCATCTCAAACTCATCTCTCATCATAACCACAGGAGACCCAAATCTGCAGTCTCTACTCAACCACAAATCTTGAGCCTTTTCCTCATTAAAGAGTGAGTCTTGGGCTCCGTGCCCTGTGTTCCTCTCCTTACCTGTGCCAAAGGCTCCCTAAGGGAGAAGGTGTGAGATGGGACTGGGCTGGTTCCATGGATTCAGGCTCAGTGTCACAGGAAAAGTGTGAGATGGGACTGGGCTGGTTCCATGGATTCAGGCTCAGTGTCACAGGGGCAGGGAGAACGCGCAGGGTGTGAGCACAGACTGCCTGCAGGCTCGGGAAAAGGCAGGGGAAGGCTGCGGGAGCTGGGAGCGCTCCGTGCGGGGCTGAGGTGGGAGCTGGCGCTGGAAAAGGTCTGCTCTGGCACCCTCTAGTGCTGCCACGGCTGATGCTCCGCGCCTCGGGGCTGCAGACCGCGGGCAAACGGGAGCTTTAATGGCCCGTGAGCAGGTGGAACTGTGTCCCTTGGCATCACCGTCCCTGTCCATTGCCGCAGCTCGAATCTCCTGCTTGACCTTATTCCTGAGTGCACAAGCATTTCTCTCCCGGCTCACAGCCGGGGTTTCCAGGCAGTTTCTCAAAAAGACAAGAGCAGAGCGCTGAGCACATGTCTGGGGCCAAACAAGCTCTGCCACAATCTGTGTGATCTGGCCACCGATGGACAGAGTGTGTCCAGCACTGACAGCCCTGGTGACAGAATGGTTGCACTTATATCAACCCCATGGTCACTACAGCAAATGGCCTGATTTGTGTCCCTCTATTGTGCGATCTCAGAGCACTGTGCAGGAACTTACTGGTAAATCCTGCTGAGGACACGAGGCACTGGTGGGACTGGAAGGACTCGAGGAGCTTGTAGGAAAGTTAGAGACCTCTCTTTCTCTGCTCTGCCTTCACAGGACATGTGGGAAAGTGTGTCAGGAGGGCTGAGGACACAGAGGTGCTTCCTCCTGACAGCCTCAGGTCTCCCTGTGCCATTTACACACAGACCCTTCCTTCCTGCCTGCTCTGGATCCCTGAGCAGGGGACTCCTCCTGCCGGGACACTGCCCAGGGCCACGCCACTGGCACCAGTTTCAGGAACAAGTTTGGACAGCACAAAGCACAAACCTCAGGGGGGCTGACTGAGGGCACCTCACACGTGGAGCTGTCCCACAGGTGGCAGGTGACAGTCCTCTGGAAGGGTGTTGTCCCTCTCCTCACCAGATCAGGATTTTACCTCCCAAGCAAGAGGAAAGGTGTGGCAAAAGAAGGCAATTCCAGCAGAGGTGGGAATTGCAGATAAAAAAGCAGATTATCAGTGAACTTTTTTTTAACTTCCTCATTTGGAAATCTCAGCTGAGGTTTGTTCTCCAGGCAGTATCATGACAAATGAGATCACTGTCCCTTTTTGTTAAGCACAGTCTAGGCTGCAGATGCTGCCTTACTGAGGATGTGCTATGACATTATTTATCCTCTGTTCTCACAGAACAGTCCAGGAGGGCTTTTTTCAAGAGCCATTTTTCCATGAGGACAATGGAAATGAATCAAATACTGTCTCTATGTGAAAAAAACACAGTTATTCCCTTGCAAATAAAGTTAGCATGGCACTCTGCACCTTGGAGAGCAGGAGACTCTTCCCAAGGACAGGGAGAGCCACTCATTCACTCCCTGGGCCAGCACTCCCAAGCCTGCCTCTCTCATGCTGCTGTGCCCCTACTTCCAGAAATATCCCTAAACTGCCCCAAAAGCCCAGTCAGATCCCTTTCAGGATTAGTCAAGTGCTGCTACTCCTTCAGGAGACATTTATATGGCCAGTTCATGATTGTCCAGCTGAGTGCGGGGATTGCACTGCAATGAAATCTCCCCACGTACCACTCCTGCGCACAGCAGGGCACTCCAAACAGGACACCAGGGTTATCTGTTAAAATAACAGAAATAATAGTCCTAACCCTGTAGTTAGCAAGTGTTTAAAACTGAAAAGGTCCTTTGGGAATTCTCAGGACCTGGACTTCTCATCTGTTGCCATTGCTGCTCCTGGAGCCCCCTGTTTTTTCTGCTGAGGAAGGGAAGCTCCAGACATGTACTGTGTCCCCTCAGCTGCTGAGGGTTTGTAAGGCTCCCAGGCAGCAATGCCAGGCCCTGCTATCTTCCTCTGGAAGAGGAGCATTTTTACAGAAGAGCCAGAGGCTGAGAGATGAGCCTCGACAGCCAGAGTGTGACCTGGGAGAGGTTTGTGCACCTCGAGCACTGGGATTGCCTGCACTCCTCTGCTGCCTTACAGTGCAACTCCTCTCTCCCAGAGCAGGGGAAGGAGAAGAGGACTGACCTGAATGACAAGTGTTATCTTTCAGTGTTATCTGGATCGTTGTTCTGCAGTTTAATAGCACTGTGAGCCTCAGGTTAGTGAAAGCTGTGCAGAGCAAGAGGGTTTTCACTAAGCAGCACGAGGAGCATGAGGCCATGGTTACACGCCTGGCTTGCTTCTGTGCCAAACCTGGGTGGGAGGAAAGAATGAACTGGGGTAAAACAAAGCACAACAAGCTTTAAAGTGGTGCAAAGCTCCTGGAGAAGGAGTGGGAGGAGAAATCGCTGCTGCAGCAGCAGCTCTGAAAGGTTGTTGACGATCCAGCAGCCTGCAAGCACGAGAGAGAGCCAAACACGTCTGTGGGGCAGCTTGTGCTGGAGCACTGTGAGCCCCAAACATTTCTGGTATTTGTCCTGCTTGCTCCGGTGCTCTGGGCACACAAAACTCTCTCTGGACACAGCAGCCTTCCTCAGGCAGGCACGGAAGGAGGAGACTGCTCCTAACCCTGCTCTAAGAGCAGGCTGAGAGCACCCAAGGGCGTCAGGAGGATTTGCTAGAGCTGTCACAAGGGTGACTTGCTTTCTCACACATCTGCTTGCCATTCAGTACAGCCTGGAAGTCCAGGAGGTGTTTATGAGCACATTGGGTTGTCATTCACGCACACGATCTTATTCAATTAAATGGAAATACGCACAAGTCACTGCAGGGAGGGGCAAGAGCGGGAGGGAGTCAGACCTCCCTCCCCCAGGGGTCAGTGAAAAAAGCATTCTTGGAACAGTCACTCTGCTGGAAACTTGGGCCCAAACCCTGCACTGGGCAACACTGAATGTCATTTTGAGGACAGGCAATTAAAATAAAAATAAAATAAATGGAAAAAAAAAAAACTATCATACAGACGGGATTAAAATCTTGAATAGGGATAGGGATAGGGATAAACTTAAACGCTTTTTTCTTTTCTTAAAAAAAAAATAAATAAATAAAATAAGCCCATACAAAGCTTTACAGGCCAGCAGACAGAGGGTTGAACGTGAGTTCTTACCTTTGAGGGCCGCAGAAAATGTACACCCAGGTAAATCAGACAGGCAAGCAGCAGAAGCCACTGAGCCACGGCAGAGACGAGGTGCAGCGTGTTCCTGACCTGCCCTCCGTGCCAGAGCCTGCGCTCATCCTCTGCCCGCTGCCTGTGGGGCCGCAGCTGCTGCCCGCCTCCCGGCTCAGTGTCCGCCTGTCCGTCCATGGCAGCCCGTCCGTCCATGGCAGCCTGTCCGTCCATGGCAGCCTGTCCGTCCATGGCAGCCTGTCCTTCCCTGGCAGCCCGTCCTTCCCTGGCAGCCCGTCCTTCCCTGGCAGCCAGTCCTTCCCTGGCAGCCTGTCCGTCCATGGCAGCCTGTCCTTCCCTGGCAGCAGCAGGGCCCAGCAGGGAGCAGGGCTGGGGCTGCCGTGCCAGGACAGAGATGAAGTGCACACCGTGCCTTCAGGAGATTGCTTTATGCGCACAGAAGCAGGCGGGGGAACTTCTTTGTGACTAATCTAAATTTCCCCTTCCTTCCTTCCTTTCTTTCTTTCGTGAATGTGGGGGCTGATTTATTGCATCCCAGTTCAGTTTTGAGTAAGGGCCTTTCAAAGGAGAGATGTTTATGTCTTTCATAGCTTCAGCTGTGGATGTCTTGATACGTGTTCTTTCCAATAATAACGAAGTGTTGGGTGGACAGTGCTTGTCTTCGCTCAGTCTTTTGTCAGTAAAAGCTCTCACCTCTCTGTTCACCCTCAGGTGGGGAGTTTACAGGGCTGGCTCTCTCCCTGATAGCATCCTATAATTCTCCTGAAATCCATTTTCTGTAAAGAAGCAATGAATAGGAAAGGATGTGGGACAGGTGGATAGCATAAGGGATTGGAGGGAAAACATGCACTTCCCTTTTCACGATTTTCTTCTGGTTTTAAAGCCTTGGGATGCTGTGCAAAGCATTGGAAGGAGAAAACTGAGAACTGTTTGAGAACAAATTGCCCTTTTGCACACTTGGAAACCTGTAGTCCATAAAATGCCCCCAGAGGGGCATTTCCTGGCCATGCAGGCTTCTCTCCTGGCAGAGGGAAGCTTGTCCCTTGGGATGCCTTCGGCTGGTCTCTTTGTGACTTTTGCTTGTGACACCCAGAGCTGCCAAATGTCAATTGTCTGAAGCAGGGTCCATCTCCTGTTCTTATTTTGGGTGGCAGACTTTGCATCACTCTTTGGGGGCAGTCCAGCACTGCTCTTTCCTCTGCTCTTTTTGCTGGACTTTTTTTCTGCTGTAAATTACCAAATTGTGACCAAAGTCAGGTGCTGCCTTCTCCTAGTGAGGATGGAGCCCACTGGGAGTATAACTACCTGCCTGCCTTCTAGGGATGAGCTGTCAGAAAGTTTCCCTTCCCCAAAATGAGCCCTCTTAACCTGTCACGAGGCACATGTCCTGTCATGTAACCTGCATGCAAAGGAAGCAGGAGCAATGCTCTTTGATGTGCTCTCCCATCTAGGCAAGGATCATAAACCAGATGAAGAGGGGAGTGCAGCAGCTGGGCAGGAGCTGCTGTGAGGACATCCCACGCTGAGCTGAGGTGGGGTGAGTCAGGAATACACTCTGGTGTTGGCTGCAGGGCACACCAGGGGTCATGGAAGCTCAGCGAAGAAGGTCCACGTCTTCCACTGGTGTGGAAATTCTTGTTCCCTTCCCGGGTGTGCTCAAGCTCCTGTTCCTGGAAACAGCTCTCACCCTCCTTCCTCAATCAGAAACACGACTGCAGCCGCAGCAGGGAGGGCTGGGGCTGCCCCAGAGCAGCTCCCTGGGATGCAGAGACTGGGTTTGCTGTTCTGTGCCACACAGCACCTGGGAACACGGGCTGGGATGGGACCCAGGCTTGGCCAAGCCCTGCAGAGGAATGAAGCACTGCCTTGAGGTGCTGCAGAGGCCTTTTGGGGCTGGAGGGATGTGAGGAGGATTGTTTGGTTCTATGGATCTGCAATGTCATATCCAGGGATGATGAGGTCCTCAGGAAAGCTGCTGTGAGTGGTCCCAACCTGCTCCCTGCAGGAAAAGAACGCTGGGCTCGCTGCCCACTGCTCAGTTTCTGCAAAAACACCAGGATGCTGAGCTAACACACCCCAAACCCTTGGAAGGCTGTGATTCTCATATTTTACACAGGAACCAGACACGAGCTCTTCCCTGTCTCCATCTCCTCTCTCCCTGACCCTGGATTTCGTACTGGTTTTCTTCCTAAAACTCTAAAAAACTTGTGTGTGAAGGTTGTGCTTATGTATTTCTGGAATTGTCTTGTCATTTCTGTACTCCCCCAGAGCAAGTGCCTCTCAGCCTGAGTTAGCAGCACTGGCAGCAGGAAAGCTGCATTTCAGGTAATGTCCCTGGCATGGCATCCAAAATGGGAGAAGGACAACACTTCCAGGGCCATCACAAACACCTTGCACAGACTCTTACTTGGCTTTGGTTGCTTTCAGCTTCTTCCCCTGCCTTGCACAGGGAGGTGCATGCTACCTGGAGGCTTTCAGAGACTCTGCTCTCCCTCTGAAACCTCCCAGGCCTTTGGAATCCCAACACATCCCAGACCCACTGCACACACCCAGCATTTCCCAAAACCTGCTGTGTTCATCAGAACAGAATAATTCATCCGAATTACTTTGGTCCTGTTGGAACCCAGGACACCCCTCTGGCTGCCCAGGGTGACACGTGCCCCCGGCAGGGGTCTGGGGAGTCCTGGCAGGAAGCCAAAGACACTTGGGATTTCAATCTTAACCCACAGGGCAAATTACCAACCTTGTATGAAGAATCACAAGTCACAGAAGTTTAAGTAGAGTAATAATTAATTAATCACAGGGTGAAAAGTGGAGTTTTGGGGGTTTTTGCTATAGGGGTCTAGGAGGCAAGATGGAGGGACATGGGCGTTGTCCTATTCTTCTTCCTTCTCTTCCCAGCCTCCATCTTCTGGGTGATGGTGGCACATTTGGATTGGTTTAGAATAGAAGTAGACAGCCTAACATAGGCAATAGGTATTGGAAAATAATGATAAATAAAGTACACATTTTATACTCATAGTATAAAATGCAGACAGCAGCCCAGGGGTGGGCAGTGTGCCTTTGACAGACCTGCAGATCAGACCTCTGCGGGTTTGAGAAAAAATATTTTAGATAATTGACAATGAACAACTTTGTGAACCAGAGCTGGAGAATCCCAACTATTTCTTCCACCATCGGGCTGGGAAAAAGGGACTCTCAGGTCATCCTGACAGCAGGAAACCCGAGATGGTCCCTCTTTCAACTATTTCTTCCACCATTGGGCTGGGAAAAAGGGACTCTCAGGTCATCCTGACAGCAGGAAACCCGAGATGGTCCCTCTTCCACTGGTGCCCTAAAGCTGGAGTCTCTTGGGGTTTTGCCTGACCCCTTTGCAGTCAGCAGGGAGCAGGCAGGCTGGGATGCTTTGGGCACGCTGGTGCTGTGGTCACCTCGTCATTTTCCAAAGAAATGCCTCTGGGTGACACACACAGGAGCTTCATTCCAGCAAGCACTGAAGGAAACCAGGGCAGGCTGCTGACCAGGCACACTGGTCTGCTCGGTTTTGACAACGATCCAATATCTCCTACATCAGTCTGTCATTGCTGGGCTTTCCCAGCCTGGGGAGCCGAGTGATTTAAACCTCTGGCTGAAGGGTGTTGGTTACAGTCAAGGCTAAATCCTGCAGTGGCATGGTTGTACCAGGACTCAGCTGGAGCCCCAGGCTGGCAGTGCCCAAGGTCACTGGGAAGGGGCACAGAGCAGAGCCCCTGGCCCGTGGGGACACTCAGGGTGTGACAGGCACAGAGCAAAGCCTTTAACCCAGACTGGGCTGCCCTTACTGCACCCACGTTCATTTGACCCCCGCTCCTCAGGGAAAGTGCTCTCCTCTCCTCAAAAGGAGGAACTGGGGAGTTATACAGTGTAGGAAATAGATTTGTAGAGAGCTTTTAGGGTTTGATAAAAGGATCACACAGTATGTATTTGTATGTAAGATTTGAGATGAGAAACATCTCTCAGCTGCCCCATCTCTGAGTCAGGAAAAGGGTATTTGTCAGACAATACAGGAGAATTTAACTTCTCAGAAGGACAGCGGAGGAACCAATTAAACTGTTTGCAAACAGCTGCAAGGAAAAAGGAAACAAGTAGCAGTGTGGACTTCCAAGAGCAAAACCAAGTGGGTGAAGGAAAACCCTTGGGCAGAGGAGCAGCTGTGGGCGTGCCCTGCATCTTCAGCAAGAGCCTTGTTTCTCTTTTTCATAAAACCTGTGAGGTATGGTCTGTGTGAATCTGCTGCTCAGCAGGTGGGGAGGTGATGGAGTGATTTCTAATGGTGTATAATTAATTTTGTAATAAAACATTATTTTAAAAAAAATGGAAGGATGCACCCTGTCCTTTTCCTTGGGGATCCTCCGGCAGGCCAGGCAGGAAGTGGGACATGCTCGTAGGTGGGATCTGGCCCCTCAGCTCCTGCTGGTAACTTTTATATATGATTTACTTTTTACCTATAATTTCAGCTGCAGTCAAGCAGTAAAACTTACACTGGATGCTGGGTTGTCCTCTTGTGTGGGTGCCTGTCTTCCAGAAAGGAATAACTGGTGGCACTGTTTGATTTAATAAAACAGTAGAGAATAGCAAAGGAAGCCTTTGAGAGGGAGAAAACCAAACTGTTACAAAGGCAAGGTTTTTGTGTGCCCCAGCAACTGCTGTTTAATGTATCTGCCCACTCCAGAAAGAAAGTATTTTATAATTAAGGCAGATTTATTTGTTAAAGTCGAGGACTTCTACCTAAAAGGTTTGTGGAGTCCTGCTCCACTATCTGAACCACATTAACTATTTGTCTCCCTTGATCATCAGAGCAAAAACACCAATGTCTTTCACATTGGGCACACTAAGAATCTGATGATTTCTGGCTGACTTTAGTTGCTAAACTGGAAAAAAATATTATATATGTTTCCTTTGCTAAAATCAATTATGAATCTGAGCTGAAAAGTGGAGGTGGCAGGTAGAGGAGCCCCTCTAAAAATTCAGGAGATGGACTAAATTATCCTTGTGGATCCCTTCCAGCTCATGATATTCTATGATTGTGTGATTAATTTCACTTCCATGTGCCTTTTCCTTGCTCCTTGTGTGCACCCACCTTTTGGCTGATGTGTGTGTGTGCCGAGGGTTTCTGAGAGCAAAGGCACTGAGCCAGTGAGGAGGAATTCATGCTAGTCAGGCTAGTTTGGGAGGTGTAAATTCGAGACAGAAAAGGGGGAAACGCTGTGAAATCACAAATAAAAATATTGACATTTATGTCAATATTAGACATATTGACATTTTGGGGATATCTCCACAGGACTGTGCATGATCACCTCGCTGGGGTCAATCCCACTGTGCCTCATTCTGCAGTGCTGCACTGGTGCTTTTCCTAGGGAGCTGCTTTATGGGAGCAGCAGGGAGATGGGCAGGGGATGTGTTCCCCAGGGCACTCCTGCAGCAGCTGCTGTGAGCAGAGTCATTTTTCCTGGTTGTCAGAGTCCCTGGGCCGAGAGAAGGGACAAGAGGACGCAATGCTGAGGTGCACTGGGCACAGCAAAGCCAGGCAGGATGAGGAGCTGCCCCCTGGCAGTGCTGGCAGCTGCTCTGGTGCCTGGCAGGTGGGATCTGTGAGTGGACACCAGCCTGGTGCTCACTGGTGGCTTTCCAGGTCAGCTCTGTGGTTGCCAGCCCAGCCCCAAGGGGCAGCAGGGCAGTGCCCCAGCTGGCAGCCACCACCAGCCACAGCAGGCTTATTGGGGTCCCACGGGCAGCTGCTGGCCCTTGCTGGATGTGACAGGAGATTTCCCACTGCTGGTGGGGGCCTTTGCCCTGAGCTCTGTCTCTCTCTGTGCTGTTCTGCTCCTGGGGGGGGACTCCTCTTGTCACCCATCAGCAGGGTCAGGGCTGAGGAATGCCTTGAGAGGCTCCCTGGAACAGGCTGGGCAGAGTTAAAGGAATAAAGTAGGGATTTATTAAAGGAATACAGTAGGGATTGATTAAAGGCCTTCACAGGATGCACCCTGGGCAGTACAAGAGCTGTGACTCCACCCAGGATGGACCCTGGGTCATGAGTTTTCACACTTTTATAAGTTTTGGTCCATTTCCATTTTGGGGTTCATTGTCCAGTTCCAGCTCCAGGTGATGCAGTCCCACCCTCCCAGTCTGCTCTCCTCCATTCCCTGCTGTTTGCACTTTTTGGGCCTGAAGCTGCAGCGGTGTCCTTGGTTCTGGGGCTGGAAAAGGATTGGTTTGTGTGACTGAGCTGTGGGGAGAACCTGCCAACACTTTATATGAAGTTCAGAGTTATAAACTAATGCAGTGCAGAATCTGGAAAACATGAAAGCTCAAGCTTAAGGCACATAAGCATTCAGTGTGGCACCTCTGAAAGGTCGAGGTGAGCTTAGTCACACACATCTTCCTTCCTTTGTCTTACAGCTGCTTCAGCCAGAAATCCCACCATAACTCACCATCCTGCTGTAAGGTATTGGCAGAGAAAAACCAAATACATCTTTTGACATTTTTCTGGTACAGACAATAAACATTGTATGACAAGAAAAGAAAGAATTCTACAGCTGACATTCAGAAACTGAGCTCTTGCAGAGATATCTGGGTAGCCCAGCTCCATTCCCACTCATTCCTGTGGTGTCAGAAATCCCCAAGAGGGACATGAAGACCCCGATGCCCCAGATACAGCTCTGCTCTGGGGTAAGGAAGTGGTTTCTCTTCCTATCTGGTCCTGCCATCATTGACCTGACTGCTTCCCCTAATCACCCCTGTGGGAGTTTTTTGGCCAGCAAAGATGGTCTCAAAGTCATCCCTTCCAAAAATGAGGTTTTATTGCAGCTCTTGAGTCTTCCTGTGTGTTTCTAACCTGTTCACTTCTTTTAAACTTGAGGAAATTGCAACCAGGTTTTGAGGAAGGATTTGCAGGCAGAGGTGCTTCCCTTTTTTAGCCTTATTAATTACCTTAAATAGCTGAAGCACGAGCAGTTGGGTGGTGGGCAGGTGAAGACTGCAGTAGGAAGAAAGGGAGTTAAGAGCTGGTGAATTTTCTGGGACAGAGACATGCTGGAGACTGCAACAGCTCTGTCTGCAAATCCCAGCCCCTGTTTTGGGGTGACTTGTGCTTTTTAACCAGTGGTGGTGTCTCTGAATTTACTTCAAACTGTTGCATTGCAGAGGTGGAGAAGGGTTAGATGTTATTCCTGCCCCAGCCAAGCCCAGCAAGATCCACGTGCCATTTCCTGACCAAGACACTTCACCCCTTGGCCAGTGTTTAGTTGGGATGATATTTTAGCATCCTTTGCTGATCAGGATGCATCCAACACCACTTCAGCTGCCTCTCACCATCAGCTTCACCAGCAAAGTTAATCCACTCACTGGAATTTCAGACTGAGTCAGGATCTGGTGTCAATAAAAACTCACTGATTAGAGTGATGCTTCACCTTCATGAACACTGTGAACTCTCTCCTTTTCTGTTTTCTCAACATTGTTTTCTCATTTCTAACAGCTGTCAGGTTAAGCTTCTGGCTAAATTGTTTCCTTTGCTGTCTCTCAAATGCATGTTAAAGAGTTCTTTAACTTTCCATTCACAGTCATTTAGCTATTGTTCTTTCCACCTGGTCAGTTTGGCTCATAATTTCCCCTAACTTGTATTAGCTCTTTTGCAATATCTAGTAGCTGTATTACTGGCTGGGGCTGCCCTCCTTTTGCTCACACTGACTACAGTCAGATCACTGTCACTAATCCTTAAGCCCTGAGCACTTATTCAGCAATTAAAAAACTTCAGCACTTAAAACCCACCAAATATTGCACTTCCATCCTCTATCACAGTTCCACTGTAACTGTTTCAATATTAGGAAATGTCCATCTGAAGCCACTATAAACTCTCCAAATGTTCTCCTTGGTTTCACACAAGTCCTGATTGAGATTTTCCCTCCCTGCAGGGGGAGGGTTGTTGGGACCTGGTGCCAATCTCTGTTTTAACACAGCACACAAGAAAAAAAAGGGCTCAGTTTTCTCTTTTTAGTGCTTTCATTTGCAAAACACTGAATCATCTAGGTGCAGCTTTAATGAATGATTGAAAAATTCTCACCACAACAGGGTTTCTGTAGGCTTAAATATTTACTTTCGGGTGGGATGAGGAAGAGCCCATATCTCCAAAAACCAGGCAGTCCTTGGCCCCTTAGCCAAGGGTGCCCCTGGCAGATCAGTCCTTGAGGCTTTCAATCTTCAAACTTCACTGTCTGCACAACATTACCCAGCAGTTATACTCTCAATACCAGAACAACTCCTGCTGATTTGCTGTTGCCAGTTCCTCCCTGGAGAAGGGAGCCCATCGCTGACAGCCTCCGGCCTGGAGAAGGGCAAGCTGCAAGGGAGTCTTGCAAATTCAAATTATTCTGGTTTCTTCTGGGTGGTTTTGCCCCTTGTTACATTTAGTGGCAGTTTTGGAGATGGGCACACGATTGAACACACTGAGCTGATGCCACTACAGCCAATGTTTATTACTAGATGCTTCCTCTTTTGGGGGGTTCAAAATTCCCATGCTTGAATTAGTGGAAGTCTCAACACTTTAGGGTTAGTGAGTGCCCAGCCTAACTAGATGTCTGCATTCAAGATTAAATAAGATTGGCTGGGGTCCCCTGTTTGAGATTGAATCTAAGTTATCATTGTCTTACCCACAGCCTTGTTTACTTCTATTCTTTAATGAACTAAGCTGGCCAAGTTCAGAGCTCTGTTATAGCCAATTGTACCTGTGCAGCTACAGGGCATTTCCCAGCTGCAGCATGGCTCTCCCCAGCTGTAAAGCCAGCAGGCCGAGTGTCACCATCATATTTTCTGAAAAATCTCTTTGCCCAGGATTCTTCTCCTGGGAAGATGAGAGGCCTCAGAGAAAAATGTAAATAATAATTATCTGATTTTCTTATCCTGTTTTGCAGCTTTGGAATGTGGTTAGTGATTGTTCCATTGATTTCATGTGAATTGTTTTTACTTAATGACCAATCACCACCAGCAGTGTCAGATTCTGAGGAGTCAGTCAGGAGTTTCCTTCATCATTCTTGTTAAGCCTTCTGATGTATTCTTTCTCTATCTTTAGTACAGTTTTAGTATAGCATTCTTTAATGCTATACTAAATAATATATATATTTATATATATAATATATATAATATATATAAATATAAATATAATCTATAAATAGAAATAATGTAATAAATAAATATATAAAATAGAAATAATATATATGCATATATTTAATATATATCATAAAATAACAAATTAGGCTTCTAAGAACATGGAGTCAGATCCATGGATCCCTCCGGTGTCCCGGGGACCCAGCAGGGAGCCCGCAGAGCCGGTGTGCCCGTTTGCAGCAGGAGCATCCCGGGCGCTGCCGGCGGCTCCTCCAGGGCCGAGCGCGCTCGGGCGGACCGAGAGGCGCGGATGGGTAACCCCGGCACAGCTTTTCTCCGTTCCACCCTGCAGCTTTTCTCCGTTCCACCCGGCAGCAGCCCCGCTCGGCAGCCTGTGCCCTTTCGGGGCTCTGCTGCCTGCCCGTGCCACGCTGCCCGCCCCAGGTGTAAGAGCCGCAATGAGGGATGCGGGATTCCAAGCGGCTCTTCCAAAGGCAGTTTATTGCATCCAGGATGTTACAGCAGTCCAGGGTCGTGGGTGACACAGCCTGTCAGCTGCCATCCATATGTGTGAAACTTTCTTGTCAAAGTTTCATCCTTCCCAGCCTGCAGGGGCGCGGCAGGAGCACAGGGGGTGCTGGCGGTGTGAAACCCGGGCAGGCTGAGCACCAGCCCCTCCCCAGGCTGTTCACAGCCGGCTCTGCGGCTGCTCTCTTCTCCATCTGCCACACTCACTGGTCCTTAGGCGAAAAACAGCGCAGCCGAGTTTCTCCCTGGGCACACTGACAGATCTGGGCTCCAGGAGCGTGGCTGGGGCTCCTTGCCTGCATCCCCCGGGGACGAGAGGGGACACTTCTCTGCGGGCAGGAATCAGGGAGGAGCTCACACCGGTGTGCCACTGGCAGAAAATGCACAATCCCCACCCAAGCAACACCAGTGCCCTCGTCCTGTTCTCCTCCCTGGCTTATCAGGATGAAATCCCAGAAGATGGAGACACAAAATATAAATTCCTCCAGCTGCTAGTCTTAGATGTACAGTCTCTGCACTCTGTCCTCCAGACTCCTGAGCCTTTTCTCCTGGTTTCCAGCTGGCCGGGCTCACTGATTGCTAGCCCACTCTCTGAATGCTGCCATCCTGGCACACAGGGTGCTTTGCCCCCTGGTGTCCCTCCCATCATGGCTGTTGGAACCCTGGATGCTGAGAATGTTAAACTTTCTCTGTGAAAGGCACAGACCCTCAAGAGAACACTGCATTTGACCTGAGACCATGGAGAAAAAAAAAAAAAAATTATAGAACTGGGATTATGGGTGTGGAGTTTGATTAGAAGTGTGTAGTATCACATGGTGGAAAACTTAGAGTTGAAGGTTTTACAATATAGAAATATATGGAAAGCAAGATGGAGGTTTTAGGGCAGTGACTGTTCCTTCTTCACCTTCTTCTCCATGGGTTTGGGTGGTTTTGTGTAATTGGATAAAAAAGTCCTCATTGTGGACTTCGAGTGATCAGTTATTGGGTTAAAAGTAAAAATAATTTAGGTGTCATTACTTAATTGCATAGTTTAGCCTTAAAAGGCCTTGTAGAGAAAGATAGGCATTTTGTAGCTTATTAGTGGAATACTGCAGAACTGTGTAACTGTAACATAGACAAGAAAAAACAAACATTTGAGTCTGAACACGAAACATCCTCTCAAGTGCTTTCAATCCCGACCTGGACAGAGGCAGAAAAGAAGCCAAGAATCAGAACATGGATACCCCAACCTCCACATGTGCCTGTGGTCAAACAGAGACCCTCAGCAGGGAAACAACTCAAGAGAGTTTGGAAAGCAGATAGGATGTGCTATAACCACCAGGCACAGGGAGTGGCCAGGCAGGCACTTGAGCAGCCCCTTTCTCCCCTTTCCCCTCTGTTTTCTCCCCCTGGTTCTTCCCACCTCGGTTCATCCCTTTCCCCACACGTCCCACAAGTCCTGAAGGCTCCTCCCAGCATGCTGCAATGAGCTCCATGTGCTCTGTGCTTGGCAGCTGGGAAGGGTTTCCCAGTTCCTCCCCACAGCAGATTCACTAACCCGGGCAGTGTCCTCTCCCCATCAGGTCACCAGAGCTCACACATGGAACAGATCCTGGGAGCATTTGATGCCTCTCATCTTCCTTCCGAGTGTCCTTCAGACAGACTCCCACGCTGACATCAAACAGCTCTTAAATGTTTTCATTGCATGACTGAAAAATCAGTGAGTTATAACTCAGGAATTTGACAACATCTCCGTCTTGATAATTTATCTCTTTCTCATCTTGTGTTTAGGGATTCTTTGCTTTTTCAGTGTCTGCAGCTACACAGAACCTAGAATAATGAATTCTTTCAGTTGCATCTTCAGTACAGACACGACAGAGAATCCAGATCTGAGCCAAACAGTTTCTTCTCCTAAGACAACTTTTCCTTGCCAATGCTCTCAGCCCCCTTCGAGGCTGGGCATGGGAGAAAGCCCCAGATTGCCTTGTTTTTGAGAGCATCTCCTCTCCTTTGGCTGTGTCTGTGCCAGGCAGGGGTGAAGGGGTGCCCGGAGACAGCATCTTCCGTGGGAGCAGCTCAGCACGGGGCACGGCTGCACAGCCCACCTGTGGCACCTCGAGGGGAGGGGAAGCCTCACTGTCCTGCCTCTGCTTCAGAGAAACCCGCAGGCAGAAAGAGCCCAGCCCAGCCCTGCTCCCTTTATAGCTGGAGAGGCCTTCAGCCTAAAAAAAAAAAAAAAAAAGAAAAAAAAAAGAAAAAAAGAAAAAAAAAGTTTGTGCACATAAAAAAACAAACGAAACAACATTTCAGGGGGAAAAAAAATAAAGATCAAAACGTCAGTCTCAGCCTTTCTTTCGCAATTCTGAGCAGCCTTTAGTGCCAAGGAGAGCGGTAGATCTGTGCTTTTTCCCAGGAAATGCTGTCTGTGGGGGGGTGCTGGAGGGCTGCAGCAGCGCCTGCCTTGTGCTGCCCCAGGGCCAAACGTGTCCTGTCCCTTGGGGAGGTGTTCCGTGTGGGAATGGGACGGCAGCCATGGGGTGACAATGTGACAACTCAACAGCTCAACACGTGGATCTGTTTTCTGTGAAACTCGGCGAGGAAAGCACTTGCACGCCCTGGATGTGCACCCGAGCAGCTCAGCGTGTTTGGCCGGGTCAGCCGCAGCCAGCCCTGCAGGAGCTCCCCCAGAGCCTGGCTCCTTCCCTCGCCCCCGCCTGGCCTTCAGCCTGTGCCCGAGACTACTGTAAAAACAGAGCCTAATGCAGATGAAAACCTGTTTTAAATGATTCCTCTTCTGTGCCCAAAGAACTGTTCACAATAATCGTTATTCTTCTTTGCAGGATGCCTGACTGTGCAAGACATTACTGTTGTTAGACATTTACTGTTAGATATTTATCTGTTTTTACATGTTTGTTATTAGATGTTTGTATTGATAGTTGTTTATTATTGTTAGGTACTCATCTTAATACTCATGTTATTAAATATCTATTATTAGTAAATATTAGAGACTCAACAAGGTAAAGGCCTTGTTGAGCCTCTAAAGGGGGGAAATGATGCCTCAGGTTTTAGCTTTTACACTTTTCAGGTTCTGTGCTGCTTTAGTGTGTGGGTCTGGGCTTCATATTAGGGGATCGTGAGCTCTCTGCACAGAGCAGGGAGACAAAACAATTCCTTCTCTAGCTGGGCACCAAGGACAAATGATCCAAATCTCAGGCCCAAGAGCAGAAACAACGTGGGCTGAAGAGAGAAAACCAAGAAGGATGGGCTTTAGCATGGGCTAAAGCTGGAATTGGACAATGAACTCCAATATGCAAATGGAGCAGAACTTGTAAAAGTGAGAGATCCCGTGACCTGTCTTCCATTTTGTGACCATTTTGGGTTGTGCTGCCCAGGGTGGATCCATTGAGGCCTCTTAATAAATCCCTGCTTTATTCCTTAGCTCTGTCTGGTCTCTGTTCTAGGCCAGCCTTCACAAGGCATCAGAGCCATCTCTCCCACACATCAGCTGCATCCTTCTCTCTGGCCAGAGGAAGATAAATCATAAAAACCTCTTGGGCTGCAGCACGGGGACAGGCTGGCGTGCCATGGGTGCGAGTAGGGTGTGCCCTGCCTCAGGGTGGGCCATCAGACAGGGCTAAGGGCATCACAACCTTGGGACAAGTGTCAGTGCCACAAAAAGCCATCTGTCTGATGGCCCACCCTGCTTCCCACAGGGACACTGGAATGAAGGAGAGAATTTTAAAACCACTGTCTCCCTGGGATCTTATCATGCCAGCAGGAGTGTCTGAAGAGCTTCCTTTTGGCCCCTTTGCTTCCTAGCATTAGCTTGATATAGGTTTAGGGTTAGGTTTAGGCTTAACTGCAAAAAAAGCCAGTTTTGTTTTGGGTTGGTTTTTTTTTTTTTTGTTTGTTTGGTTTTTTTTTTGTTTTGTTTTTTTGATTCAGCTGAAAATGTGGAGGAGTCCCATCTGCACAGTGCCAGGAGCACTGCAGTCATGTCTCCCCACCTGCCATATCATCAGTATTGCTATGACTTGGGCAGGAGATAGGATGGAAAAACTGAAACTGCTCAAGTCAGCCGGAAATTTTTAGGTGGAGTGTGTGTCTGCTGCCTCCCAGGAGCCCACCACAACGGGCAGCCCCAGCTGCAGAACCATCCCTGCCTGAGAGCCACACCACAAAAACATCCCAGCAGCCAGAGAGAGCCCAACCCCAACAGAGAGACCCTGGGATGGAGAAAGCAGAGGTGAAGGGAAAATTCCAGCCTCTGAAATGGAGATGGAATGCAAGCCAGGGTCTTGTGGAGTGCCAGAGAGGCAGATGGAGGCCAGGAGCTCTGTCAGTCTCTGGCTGACTCTGGTTGCAGTACAGAAATGTGCACTCCTGAGCAGAGCTCCCCGTGCCTTTGCGCTGGGAGTGTTGAAGAGCCTGGCAGCCCCTTCATGTGACAGCCCTGGGCAGCACTGCTCCCCTGAGGCTGTGGGAATTGGGATTGTTCAGCCTGAAAAGAGACCTGAAACGAGCCCACGAGGAAGTTGGAGAGAGGCTTTTTGCAAGGATAAGGAGAGGAATGGCTTCTAACTGAAAGAAAGTAGATTTGGACTAGATATTAGGAAAAAATTGTTTACTGTGAAGGCAGAGAGGCACTGGCAAAGGTTGCCCAGGGGAGGTATGAGTATCCCATCCTAGCCTTGGAGAACCTGCTCTAGTGGAAGGTGTCCCTGCCTGTAGCAGGAGGGTTGGAACTGAACGGGCTTTAAGGTCCCCAACCAAAGCATTACAGGATTCTTAGGCAGACACCCCAGAGACAGTGGGTGCTAACTGGTCCCTGCTGTCTCAGCAGTGTCCCTCAAGCTGAGCAGGGGGTTTGGTGCTGGGGGATGTGGGTTGGTGTCCTTTCTTCTCCCCATGCATTGCCCTTTGTAGGCTTTCAGTAACACAGCATGCATGTAGTCAAATCTGGGGTAAAAATGTGCTGCTTAAGGCTGTGATTTTCCCAGAGTCAAAGCAACCCAGGGCTGGCATCCTCAAGGCTTTGAAATCTTTAAAGATGGAAAACCAGAACCCCAGCTGCCAGATGCTGACACTCCTATGGGGTAGAGGGTTTCTCTGTGCTGGACACCAGGTCCTGGAGAGGAGCACTGCCTGTGGAGCAGGGACACAGCCTTACCCCAGTGCTGTCCTCCACCCTGCCCTTGCTGCAGGGGCTGCCCCAGGTCGCCTTCAAAACCTGTGAGGAACCCAGCACTGCTCTGAAGCCTCAGAAAAGAGGCAAGCAACTGAAGGAACTGTGCGTCTGGAGCTGCCTTGGAGGATCAGAGAGCCCAGAGCATCTGAGCTGCAGCTCTCTGGTGCCACAGGCACCTGCTGTCTCAAACCACAAATTGCTTGGGCAGATTTGGAGCAGTTCTTCCCTCTGCAGAAATATCAGTCCTGTGTCTCTGCTTGCTGGGTTTCATGGGAGCTGAAGGAAGAATAACTAGCTCGTTTCCACAACCAGCAGCTTTGCTATGCAGGGAGCAGGCAAAAATTTCCCTGGAGCCATAACCCAGTGATGCCCCCAGCAAAAGAGAGTGCAGGGAAACCCCTGGAGCAAGCCCTGTGTCCCACAAACCCACCCTGCCTGTCTCCCCTCTCCTCCTCACCAGTCCAGATCTTTGTGGTTTTCTTTTAGACCTCTTCTCACGGTGATGCTTCCTGGGCTCAAAAAGTCTCTTGGCAATCTGCTGTCTGCCAGCTAATCCAGTAAATAATCAGCTTAAACAAATGTAATGACTGCTAAGTGCCATGTGGTATTGGAACTCTGGTTACTGAGAATTTTAGACTTTCTGTGCTGACTGACCCCCAAGAGAACACTGCATTGGCCTGAGTCCATGGAGAAGGCTTCCAAAATGGAATGATAGAACTGGGATTATGGATGCGGAGTTTGAATAGAAGTGTGTAATATCACATGGTGTAAAATTTAGAGCTGAAGGTTTTATAATACAGTAGTATCTATAAAGCAAGATGGAGGTTTTAGAGCAGTGGCTGAGCCTTCTTCTTCACCTTCTTCTCCATGGGTCTGGGTGGTTTTGTGTAATTGGATAAAAAAGTCCACATTGCAGGCCATGGGTGGTCAGTTATTGGGTTAAAAGTGAAAATAATTCAGGTGTCATTTCTTAATTGGACAGTTTATCCTTAAAAGGCCTTGGGGAGAGAGAGAGAGAGACAGGGCTCCATTTTTATTTTGTTAGAGTGAAATGCTGTAGAGCTCAGGGTTTGTGAGAGTGTAATATAAGTAAGAACTGATAAACATCTGAGTCCCAACAAGAAATACCATCTCAATCACTTCATCCCGACCCTGGCAAAAAGAAGTTAAGACTTGACAGTGTGGCACCACCCATGGCTGCAAAACTCTGGCAGGGCTGGGTGGCTTTGTTGAGCTGTCTGCCTCTGTCCTCCCCTGGCTCAAAATCAGCACAAGCTGAGAAACCTTGGGATCATTTTATCAGCTTCCCTTGCCATCTGGTGACCGCCTGGTGAGCAGAGCATGATTTACTCCAAAAGGTCGTGGGGGAAAATGGAGGGAGTAAAGTTAATGCAGTGGATTTCAGGCTACTGACAGCTGGAAAGCCAACATGTCAGGGTTAGGGTTAGGGTTAGGTCCAGGTCACTGACAGCAGAGCTCTGCAGTCAGTAATGGCTTAACCCCCTGTGGGAGCAGAATTTCATCTCCTCTCTGGGCCTTATACATGCCAGCAGGCAGCATCAGCTCACACAGCCCAGTTGGTGCTGACTCCAGGAGAAATATTTCTGCATTTCTCAGGTTTCCTGTGTGCTCCCACAAAATTAACTAATTGGAGTTACTGGATGCAACATTTCTCTGAGGCAGTGCCAAGCTAACATCTGATTTTAAAGCTCTTTCCCAAGCTGAATGATTTACCGCACACAAGTTGCCCAAGAGGAGATGCACTGCAGGAAATGAGCTCACAGAGAGGCAGTGCTGGGAGGGCAACTGCTCTGCCATGCATCCACCATATGAAGCTTGCTGTGGACCCTATTCATGGGTGCCGAGCCCTCGGAGGAGCTTGTAGCTGACTGCAGTTCCCCCTTTTCAGTCCTTTTTGCACCCAGGCATCCCCACTGTCCCTTCCAGCTCTCCACACACACACGCAGCAAAGTCCTGGTGGGCTGCACATGACCAGAGATGGGCTGTGAGAGTGGGCCAGGGGGAATTCCCCAGGCAGGTATTTGCATTTGCTCAGGCTTTGGAGGAGCATGTCCTACCACTGTGACTGCCCTGGGGCTGTAAGAGCAGCTGGCCAGGGGTAGCCTCACAGGGCCCATTCAGGAGCTGACTCTCCTCTACTCTTGTAGTTCCCTGACCCACCGAGATGAATTGAGCTCAAGTGCCCAGTGGGACTGGGGGGGTTTGATGCCTTAAGTTTCAGCTTTCATATTTTTCAGATTCTGTGCTGCCTAAGTGTGGAGCTCTGAGCCTCATATTAAGTGTTAGGAAGTCCTCTTTACAGGGTAGGGAGACAAAACAATCCTTTTCCAGCTTCAGGCCCAAAAAGCACAAACAACGTGGACTGAAGAGCGAAAAACAAGAAGGACAGGACTTCATAACCTAAAGCTGTAACCCCAATATGCAAATGGACCAAAACTTATAAAAGTGTGAAACCTCATGACCGGCCATCCATTTTGTGACCATTTTGGTTCATCTTGGGTGCAGCCCTGGCTGGGCTCTTGTGATGCCCAAGGTGGATCCATTGAGGCCTCCTAATAAATCCCTGCTTTATTATTTAGCTCTGTCTGGTCTCTCTTCTAGGTCAGCCTGCACAAGGCATCAGTTCCATCCTGGAGTCATGAGGGAGCTGGAGGAAGAGCTTGCTAAGCTGCTCTCCCTCATTTATGATCCGTTCTGGGAAAGTCCCAAATGACTGGAGGTTGTCCACAAGAAGGATGTGGGGAATGGCCCATCAGCCTGGCCTTGGAAGGTTCTGGAGCAGATCACCTTGCGTGCAGTCACTCAGCACACACAGGACAGCCAAGGGGGCAGAGCCAGCCAGCACAGGCTTAGGAAAGACAGCTCCTGCCTCACCAGCCTGGTCTCCTTTTATGACCAGGTGACCCGCCTGGTGGAGGCAGGGAAGGCTGTGGATGTGTCTACCTCGATTTCAGCAAAGCCTTTGACCCCATCTCCCACAGCATTCCCTGGAACAGCCGCACCTTGGACAGGAGCACTCTTGGCTGGGTTAAGAGCTGGCTGGATGGCCGGGCCCAGAGAGTGGTGGTGACTGGTGCCACGTCCAGCTGGCATCAGCGGTGTCCCCAGGGATCAGTTTTTTGGCCTGGAGGAGGCTTAGGGTGACCTTATCACTCTCTACAACCTCCTGAAAGGAGTGACAAACACTACAGGAGGAGGCACACACAGATCTTACTTACCCAGCTAGCACCCAATCCTCTCTGTTATTCCATGGATGTGTAATTGACTGAGCCCAGCCCAGCAGCATCCTCATGCCCTGTGAGCTGCCAGACCCCCTCCCCAGGCAAGCTCCTAACTGGGGGAGGGGGACCAAGGACACACATCAGCCATTGGGCTTGAAGGGTGATGGGCTTCTGCCTGGTGATCCTGGGAAGGAATTAGACTTCAGATGATGTGCCTTAAATAGAAAACTCACTCCTGAAGTGAACAGAAAACCATAGATAAGGATGATGTAAAGATATTGTTAAACCGCCAAGGAATTTCCCCAACAGAGCGAGATGTGGTGGCAGCCACAGCCCTCCCCGACCTCCCTTATCCCCCATCTGAGCCTCTGCCAGACTCACACAGCCACCACGGTGCCAGGGGATTTCCAGAAGACCCAAGCACAGATAGGAGCCTCCAGCAGCAGCACACCATGGGCTGGTCCCACAGCCCTGCGGGCTTTCCTTTGCACGTTTGGTGATGGCCCCACAGTGCCCACACAGCGAGCCGAGCACCGTGGAGAGGAGACACTGGCCATAGCCTGGCACCCCCAGGGGCTGGGAGGAGATGTGATGTGGCATCAGCATCCAGACAGCTGCTTCTGGGCAGTCACGCCCAGGTTTGCAGCCCAGAGCCTCCACAGCTGTTCAGTGATGGTGGTGGGGTGGCTGCTCCCTCCCTTTGCCCCTGTGCCCAGCTGTCCTGTGTGCCCACCACTTCTCTGGCCCCTGGAATGGAATGAGGTCCCTGGAACGGCAGCTCTGGATTTGGCAGTGATGCCAAGTGGGGCTGTCACACCTGCCCCTGGGTTGTGTGGGTCAGTGCAGCTGTGAGGCACTGCCCAGCTGTGACAAGCCCTGGGACTGCTGCTGTGAGCCAGGACACCGGTGGTGGCTCAGGGAACACAGCTGCTCCAGGGGGACAGGCTGGGACAGTCCCACCTGGGCACTGCAGCAAAAGGAGCCTTTTGGAACCACCTTCTGTGCCACAGGAGAGCAGCTGCAGCCTCCCAGATCCCAGCCCCCTGTGAACCTCCCGAAGGGCACAGGCACTGCCCACAGCCTTTTCCTGCATGGCTGCCAGCAGGAGCACTTCTTGCTGCTCCCTCAGCCTCTGGACTTCTCCAGGCTTCAAACAAGCTGGGGCAAACTTCACCTGCTGCACTAGAGCAGCACAAGGCAGCAGTGCTGTTACCCTGAGCAAGTGTGCCTCAGGCAGGACCCTCACATGGCCCACACATGCCTTCCTGCTCTGCTCTTTGACAGAAATCCTTCATGCTTCTCTTCCTCCTCAGTCTCAGTCTGGAGAGCAGTTCCAGCTCCTCCCTCTCACCCGTGACACAGACAGGGAGCACAGACCCATGCCCAGGGCACTCTCATGCTGGAGGGTGCTGGGATCATGGGTGTGGGACTCACCCAGGGCACTGATGCCAGCTCAGCAGTGGGCAGCATGACACCAAGGACATATTTCTGCAGGAACTGGAAATCTTGTTCTCATAAAAAACTGCAATAGTCAAAATCATCACAGCAGTTCAGCCCAGCCTCTGGCTAAGGACCACATTTTCCCCTGTGGCTACCATTTTCAGAAAATATTAATAAATAAGCAATTAAAGCCCCAGTAAAGCAGAACCCATGACTAATGGTCTTCAAGTTTCCTCCAAGTTTATGTCAGAATGAAAAACAATTACAGGAATGGGAATGAGACCAGAAAGTGAGGGAAGGGTTGCTGGGAGCATTAAGATGCTCCTCCATGGTCTAGACAATCTGGTGTTTAGGCAGTCAGGCCTGTGCTTTTATTTGTCACATATTCCCTTTTAGTAGTAGCAAAATCAAGAGCCATGAAGTGCTTGGGAAAGCAGATGTGTGTCCTCACCACGATGCCAACAAGGACACCCATGGGAGCTGTGCTCTGCCTGCTCCTCTCCCAGCCTCCATCAGCACCTCAGGACATGCAGGATGTGCTTCCACCATGCTGGCTCCACGCTGGCCTGGCACCTCTGCCCAGTGGACCTTGAGCACCTCTGGGGTGGAGCAAGAAGCTTCAGAAGGGATAATTGCCATCAGAGACAATCGGCACAGCCCAGGCAGAGGCCCAGCTGTGGTTAGCACCAGCTCTGAGGTGCAGCTCATTTGCATTGTGTGCTTTCCTTGGCACTTTGATGTCGCAGTCAGGTTCTGCCTGGGTGCCTGGAGCTGCCCTTTACTGCAGGAGCACAGCTGTGCCCAGCCCACTCTGGTGAGCTGATCACTGCCATCCAGGCACAGCCCTGCTCCCCCTGTCCCCACTGTGCCAGCTGAGCCAGCAGAGTGGCACACGGGGGGCAGGGGCCAACTTGTCCATCATCACCTTCCCAGGAGCCAGTGAGGTTTGGGTGGAGGCCACAGGCTGGGGAGGCTGCTCCTTCCTCTGCTCACACTGTCGTGTCATTTCTGCAAGGTAGGGCAGAATGGGATGGATTGATGCTGCAGGGTCTTTGGTGGTCAGAATTACCTTTCCCCAAGTTACTGCTCA
Source organism: Onychostruthus taczanowskii (assembly GCF_017590055.1). NCBI lineage: Eukaryota > Metazoa > Chordata > Aves > Passeriformes > Passeridae > Onychostruthus > Onychostruthus taczanowskii. Next base: position 4,093,272 of record NW_024504012.1, read on the forward strand.
GTCCTGCTGAGCTCACTCCTGGTGTCTCTCGTCCAGACAGCCCATTCATCTTGGGATTGTCTTTTCCTCAAAACAAAAGATTAGCCAAGCCTAAAACATTCACAGTGCAATTGCTTAATCATAACTGTGTAGCTATAGCCACTGATTAATGACTAAAAAAAAACGAAACAGCAAAGTTGGTTCAAGTCTTGAGGGACTCAATATCAGTATTTCAAAGAGTGATTTCCAAATAGCTGGAGCTGCTCTGTATTAATGATACACTTGAGGCTTTGTTTGCTTTATTCCTTTATTTTTTGGCTGTGGATGTGTAAGTTAGGTTATAATGAGATCAGCAGCATGTGGGGGCAGCTCCTCCCTCAAGCACTGGTGGGGAGGAGGCCAGTTTACAGGGATCCAGAGCATGGATTGCTCTCTACAATGCCAAAGCTGCAAATACATCCACTACTTGCACAGCAAGTCTTGGGAGCTGGAAACAGGAGACTGGGATGAGCTGTAATATCCCCACACAGCAGGGAACAGCCAGGCTGAGCCTTCAAACAGCACTTTCAGAGTGGCAGGAGAACAGTGGTGTCTGCCACCCACTGCTGCTAACCAGCCACGGCTGGGCTGTGCTCAGGGGGCTTCCCAACGTGTCTGTGTGTGCTGCTGGGTTTCTGTCTTTGCCTCTCTTGTTTTATCCACTCCTGGGCATGCTGAAGACTCAAATGACACAAATCCCAGCAGTGTCTGAGCAGGGTGAGGGGAGCTGGAGCCCACAAAGCCACAAGGTCAGAGGAGCAGCTGCCCTGACGTGTCTCTCTGGCAGAGACTGCACCCGTGGCTCGAGGGGTCTCCTCTAGAGAACACCCTAAGTCAAGCCTTGCCTGCTGTGTTTTGCTGGGAAGCTCCAGGAAATTGCAAGAGAACTGTTTTGGCAATGGTGATGGGTTTCCCAGCCTTCCCCACGTCCTTAGCAGGGCAGGTCCCAGGGTCAGCAAACCTCAGGAGCTGCTCTCTGCACCCAGCTGGCTGAGCAAAGGCTGCCCTCAACATTTCCTGGCTTTGGAGACCGGGTTCTAGCCTTCCCTCCTGTCTGCTTCCCATGTTAGTTTTACCAACGCTTCTAATAAAAAAACCAGAAGCCTCACCACACTGGGATGTGCTGCTCAGAGCCCTGCTGTCCCAGGGGCAAGGACACATGGTTTGGTTCTCTTCTGACAGGATTTAGGACTTGCTGCACCAGTGTGTACAAGCTGGTTTGGGGCAGCAGAGGAAATACTTGATTTTTTTTTTCGCTCCAAGGGCTTTTTACCCCCATCTTTTAGCACTTTCAACACAAAGAGTTGTGAGATGCAGCTGCTGCCGTTCCCCAGGATAGCTCCCCAGTGACAGCTCCAAAAGGGACACCAGGACAAAGCTCTGCTCCGACACCTCTGCCCTGCTCCCTCCACTGCTGGTGGCTGCACTGGCAGAATAAGGGAACCACACACTGTCATTTGCTGCTCGCAGTGAAGGTCCAGCCCAGCTCTCACACGCTCCCCCACAGGTTCCAGGGGAAACCATGGAGTCCAGCTGAGACATTTTGCAGAGCAGGAGGAATTCAGGGATGAATCTTCAACACACGAGAAAGGAGAATGACCCGGCAGCACCAATCCTTTAGTGAGCCATCAGAGAAACAGCAAGGCTGCACCTGCACCAGGCACTCCCATGGCACAGGAGAAGAGCCAGGCTCTTGCTCCCCTCTTTCCTGCCTTTTAGGAATGCAGAGAATGGATAAGAATTACTCTGAAACCTTTTATTATGGAGTTATCCAATATTCTATTTATTATAGAGCTAAAACCCATATCTGACAACTTGGAACAAACTTCTGGTGAGTATTTTGGAGAGGCTAGAGGTGAAAATAAAGCAGGCTGAGCTACGTTTTGCTTTCTTTGTGGTGGGAAACAGCATTTTAGTGAGAAATTAAAGTTTCAGTGGGAAAAAGAAGTCTGAAATATTTATGTTGCTCTAGGGAAAAACAGAGTGGCTGCTCCCATCAACAATACACCAAAAAATGATAAATAGCTGAAAATCAAGCCTCCATTCCACAGAAAGACTACACTACACACCTGCTGCTCCTCTGCCAAGTCCATCTGGAGCATCTCTGTGAGATATAAACAGAAGTACAGGGCAGATTACTCAGCCAGGACCAAACCACCTCCTGAGATGCAGAACTGGCCAGCTGTGCACGTGGAGAGAGGAGCAGGGAAGAACACGCACGGCTGCCAGGATCTGGGCAGGAGCCCTGCTGACACATCCCAAAACAGGGTTTAAAAGCCTTTAAAGGGCTCAGAAAGGTTACAGGGTGCTCCATGGAAAGGCCAGCAGCCCTTCCTGTGAGATGAAAGCGGCCCCAGCTCCTGCTCGCTGCTCTGACCACAGTGGCATTTCAGACGTGGCTGTCGTTGCACCGAAGGAGATATCTGATTGTGGGAGCCTTTAATTAACCATAACCCAGCCTGCCGCTGGGAAACTGGTTTCAGAAATTCAAATGGAAACAGTGTTTTTTTAATTATAACCAACACAGCCCCAGTGAGGCAAGACCAAAGTCTGGGGAGTAAGGGTTTGGCTGTTTGGGGGTGTTGAGGAGGGCTATGCTCACGACCTTGGCATCCTGCTTGGCATGCAACTGTGGCAGCCACATTTTCTGAAAAATCCCTTTGCCCAGGATTCTTCTCCTGAGAAGCTAAGAAGCCTCAGAGAAAAAGGAAAACAATATCTCATTTGCTTCTCCTCTGTTTTGCTGTTTTGGAATGTGGTTTGGAGACTGTTTATCCAACAGGTGATTGTTTGGTGGGTTTCATGTGACTTGTTTTGACTTAATGGTCAATCAGGGTGAAGCTGTGTCGAGGCTCTGGAAAGAGTCACAAGTTTTCATTAGGATCTTTTAGCCTTCTATCTCTATTCTTTAGTATAGTTTAGTATTCTTTAATATAATCTAGTATCATGAAATAATAAATTAGCCTTCAAGAACATGGAGTCAGATTCATCATTCCTTTCTTCAAGGAACCCCGCAAATACAATGCAAAGGTTTGGTCAGACTTAAGCCAGGACTGGCAGCTGAAACTGTCTGAAAAGGAACAGATTTTCTTTCTGACTCCTACACTCACAGAGATGCAGATCACATTGATCATTTCTGGGATGAGATGAACAACTTCACCCCAACCCAGGCCATGAAGCAGGCCCGGTGAAGATCTTGAGCACATTTTCCCCCCCGTTCAGGAGGTGGCAAGTAGTTTTTCACTACAGATCTAGAAGGGGAAGCAGAAGCAATAGAAACTCCAAAAGTGGCAACTTTCAGTACACTGCATAGCTCCTATGGGGTTAAGAGCATAAGATGCAATTCTCACTCAATTCTCAGGCAGGTGATGTCTTATCCCTTCCCTTCTATCTTCCCATATTCTGGCATGGCTGTCATGAATTCCAGGCCTGCAGCAAGAGGCAGGGGTCAGAGGAAAAAGCCTTCAAAGGTGAAGGCCACTAAAAGCACACCAGGTTGCCCAAGGTAACTTTGAAGTTCCACTGAAGGTTTTTGAGCTGGCATCTGTCAGGAACAGTTTTGCTCAAGCTTGCCACAGAGCTGGCAAGTTCTGGTGGATCTTGGGGCAAAAGCCAGACCCTGCCAAACTATTTTCTGTGCTGCTTTGAAGTTCAGCAGTGTTATTTATTGATTCATTTTAGAGGGCTGACTACTGTAGTGAAGACAGACATGTCATGTCACAGCCTAACCAGTGATACCTGTGATAACTGACAGTGATACCTGTCAGTACCAGCACCCTGCTCTCAGGGGTCCAAGGAAACCTCCACTGTCCACATGGTCACACACCAGAACTGGAGATGGCACTGCTTCTCTGGTCTCATCTCTGGAAATAAACAACCTGCTCCAATTTTGAGCTTGGCCCCTCTTTCAGCAGGGGGTGGAAAAGCAGCCTCCAGCCAGCCACAGGGATTAGCTCAGTTGGTTAGAGCACGGTGCTCATAATGGGTCTGATCCCCATATGGGCCATTCCCTTAAGTGTTGGACTCCTGATCCTTGTGGCTCCCTTCCAACTCAGAACATTCTGTAATTCCTTGCACCTCCATGACCCAAGAAGCCTGTAAAGCATTGTTTCTCACAAAACCTCACACTTCATGGCAAAGTGCTTCGAGAACTTGTGCCTTTTAGTTTTCAGATCTCTGCAGTGCAGCTGATGTGAGCTCCTTGTTGGAGCCTTTGCTGTGCAGCAGCTGTACCAAAACACCCCACTTTGTCAGGGTGGAATAGATGAGTTGGCTCTTCAGAACATGGCTCAGGCAAACAGGAGGGAGATTCTAGTGCCACACTTAGCAAGTTGTTTCAGAACCCGCCTGTGATGCTGTCAGAGGCTGGGTGCCTTCTTCAGATCTGAGATCCTCAGAGCTGCCCCAGAGTTTCTAGCAAACAAACATACTGCTTTCATTTTACACTAGAAGCATCACAACTATCTGGGAAATCTCCCTCCCACACCCCACAGGCTGTATTTTGGGTGGCTTGATGATCTCACCACCACACAGTTACTAAGGTTAAACACTGCTTTTAAGAACACTCATGTAAAAGCTACTGAGGTGAACTTTGAAGCTCAGGCTCACTCTGACCAGCTTAAATACAGAAAAACAAAGCAGCTGAAAGAAATGGACCAAAAGGAATTGTCCATCTTTTCTCCCCCACTCCCCTCAGAACCACACACTGCCAGACCTACCTACAACTGCTCCCATCCTGCCAGGCCCTGCTGCAGTTCTGTCTCATTGCCTTTCCCAGTTTCTTCATAATCCTGAAATTATCTTCTCATGAAGAGAGCCACCAATACCTGTACAGACACTGCCTCTTGCTATGCCTGGCTCCACAGCACATCCCAAAGTGGATGCAGGAAAGCCAGGAACACAGGGACAGCTGCACAGCCCCTTGCTACAACACAGCTGCAACACAAACAGTCACATTGGTCAGGAAAGGAAGTTATAAAAACAGTAACTGGAAAGAAACATCAAGGATCTGCACCCTCCTCAGGCCTGGGGGTACAGCAGAGAAAACTTCACAAGAAATTTGACAAGTCTCCCATCCAAAGACCTTCCAAATAGGAAAACCAGAATGATGTGGAACCATGAGCTTCCCCTTTCATATTCCCCCAGAAGAAGCTGTTTCAATTCCATTCATCTGGAGGCACAGTAAGTGAGTCACACTTCAGCAGGTACCTTCATGTTTGAGGTCAAACCCAGGTCATGTAGTAATTAAGACACTTTAATGGAATTCTCTTGTTATAATAAGCTAGCTCCCAGAGCTGACTCAGGAATATAGCAGAGCACCTGAAATCCAGAAGGTGGAATTTCTCCTTTTACAGAGTCATCTGCACATCTCCCATGTGGAGAGGTGTGGCTGCATAAATTCAAAATGAAGTAATACAAGGCTACATATTTTTACAAGGAAGTGACAGGAGAGATTTGTTCATGCTGCAAATCCAAGGAGTCTTCAACACCAAGACAATCCCTTTTGGCCTTGTTTAGTCAGTTTCTAATCAGAAGTTCCCTGGTAGAAGAGGAACATCAGCTTACAGAATTGCTCATCTTCACAAGAGCCCACCCCATAGCCAGTTAATGAAAAGGATCCCACCAACAGCAACAGAAGTTGGACAAGGCCTCTGGAGTCTGAGCTCAGGAGGGAAACTACCTGAGAGGTGAGTGCAAGGAGACAGATTCTCCACACTCACAAAAGAAGACAAAAACACACCTTATTTAAAACCAAGTCTTTCCACTTTCACATTTATTTTTCCTAAAAACGGTCCTTGCAAATGTGTCTTGTTTCTCTTTCCCAATTCAGTGGCATTGCTGCAAGTCCTCCACAGCATGTGACTCTAGGGAAGCAGAGGAAGTGTCCCACAACTCAGTCCCATTTCCATAGGAAAAGCTTTCTCATAAATCACATCATCCTGGAGATGCTGACACAGGTTTGTAAGGAGCACCTGAATGACAAGTGCCAGGAGCAGGCTGGAGCCACCTGAGGGCTGGCAGGGCTGCCCAGCTCTAGCAGAGCAGGAGCCCCTCCTTCATTGCCAGGCGCTGCCGATGGATCTTGTCCTGCTGCAGCTCCTCGTGGTTCGGGTGCCAGAGTTTCATGACAATCCTCTCAATGTTTAGAGCATAGACTGTGTGTGCAGGGATCACTTCTTTGTGCACCTGCAAAGGCACGGTGGGAAACAAGCTGCACACTTCCATACACATCTGCCCATGTTACCAGGGAATAACCTCCCTCTACCACAGGGGCCAGCTCTGCAGAGTGGGAACAAAGGGAGTCTCACAGGGAGAGCTGCTCCCTGCCAGCACTGCCACAGCAGCCAGCACAGCACAACCACCCCTTACACCACTTGCTAAGGGAATGCCATGGTAAGGAAATAGTAATTTTGCTCTTGGGGTGGCAATCAATAATTGATCATCAAAACCATAGAAATAACAATTCTGACTAAACAGGAGATGAACGCTTGATTACAGCTCTGTGGTCTGTATCCACAGCTGTCAGACAAAATCCCAAGGCCTGTTCACAACAGCACAGATCATCAAGGGGGAATTTCTAACAACTAATTTTGGACATTCAAAGTAGGCAATGCCCCCACAGCTGCCAGAGAGGGAGGGAACCACAGCCATACGCTGCCAATGAAAACTCACCCGGCTGACCTTAAATGCCTCCCCAGGGCTGGGGTGATCACAGTGATCAGTGCCCTGCATGCCAGGACCAAGTATTCCTCTAAGTACCCAGGTGGAACATGAGGAGAAAGAAGGGACATGACAGGTATTTTGCTGCAGCACTGTCAAAATCTGTCCAGCTCAGTTCTGATATAATCACTGCAGCCTAGCTGCAGAGGAAGAGCACACCCATCTTGCACAGCTGTGAGATAGGGATTTTCCTCATCAGCTCTGTGACCAAGGGGATCAGAACAGGCATTAAACCAGGAGTTAACAGTGGGAACAGTGGGAACAAATCAAAGCCAAAGAATCTGAGAGGCAAAGAAGGAAAGAGACTTTTCCATCCCCGTCCATGCACATAAACCACACCTAAGACTGGCAGCTGGCGCCCAGGGCATTGCTGCATGTGACACGAAGGTGTGACACGACCAGCTTACCTGCAGTGCCTCAAAGAGGTCGTACATGTTGACTGGAGGCAGGGATGCAGGCAGGGTGTCCCCAGAGCAAGCCAGGAGCAGGGCTGCCTGCTGCTCAGCATCATCAGGAGCAGGCGGGGGGGCCAGGCTCTGACCCGCCGAGGGCGTTGCGCTGCTCGGGGGGCTGGGGGCAGAGCAGGCAGAAAACATCCCAGTCACAAAACCAGCACCAGCTGTGGCTGTCATACAGCAGGAGCCTTGCTGTTCTGCACCACCTGATGTGGTACGTGAAATTATTTCAGCTCTAATGAAAATTTCTTTTAAGTTCCATTTTAACAAGGAGTGTGGACTGACCCTCAGCGTGCTCCAGCCCTGCTTAAATGGTCTTGGTTGTGCAACGTTTTGCTACTTGCAGCCAATAGTTTCTACCCAGCATAAAAATTAAGGCACACACAACATTAAGCTGCAACAGTGGCCGTTAGGCAGTTGTTTGTAGTGCTACAATCAAATCTTCAAACACCCACGACCTCCTGTCAACTGCTAGAAGCTGCCACAGACAAACAAAACTGCCTTCTCGTACACAAACGCTGCCAGATGCACTGCACAAACTCTTTGACACTGAGACTCCAAACAAAAGGACCTCAAAGCCCTGCTAACTGGAAAGATGTGCCACAGAACCATAAACACATTTGCATGCAGGAAATGACAGGATAGCAGTGTCCTGCAGGTCCTCACTGACATTTTAATCCTATGGCACAACAGCCGTGCCTCCACAAAGGCAGAGAATTGCTGTGTTGCTGATGTTTCCAAAAAGCAGTAATAAACTGCTGGACAAGCAGAGGTAAGGGAGAGAGAGGTAACACTGTTCCTAAAGTCCAGTGCTGGCAAATCCCCATATTCTCACTCCCTGTTTTGCTGTACAATCCTCCATAACAATACCTTCCTAGTTTGTGAAAGCAAGATGCCATCAACACTCATAAAAGATGCAAATGAGCCATGGAGTAATTCCAAGACTAGCAAAATCCATGTACATGCTGCCAGCTCCTTACCACTCAATTAAGTTGTTATAAGCAACAACACTGTTCTTCAGATATGGCTGAGGGTTGACATTGCTTCCAAAGGCATACTTGAAATGGCCATCCCTCAGACGATAGGCTTTCCTCCTGGATATCACAGAGGTCAGAATGTCCTTAAGGTGGTTCTGCAAGGAAAACCAATCTTGTGACATGTGCTGATACATTCACTCATGGATAGAAGGGCCTCAACAAATGGCAAGACAAAAGCTGTGCTCTATGACCACAGGGACCTAAAGATGGAAGGGAACCAATATCTGGACAAGCTGCAGGAGGTTTTCACTATCCAATCCTTGGATACAGAGAACATGGCACCTTATGAGTACCGTAAGCATCAGCCTGTGAACTATACTTTAGTATGTGATGTCCTGCTTCAAATGTCAAAGGGGTGTCTTCAGTGCTAGGAAATTCCCACCTTCTGAATAAGGTTAAGATTTCATAACTGACACTAGATGTTACACTTGAACTGAAATACACTCCCTGAAATGACAGTGAAAAGCCCCTCACTCATCTTTTTCATTTGCCTGAACAGTGCTGGAGAAGAAACTGCCTGAAAAAAACAAGCAGACAACTTCTTAATTTGGCCTCATTCCAGATGAGGAACTCAGGTTGGCCTTCACATACCGAGTGCAGAAAACCATCCACACATCAATGCTCCAAGCAGTGGCTGTGTCACTCCTGGGATGTGTACAGTGATGCACCACCAATGGCCAAAGCCAAACTAAGACTCCACCTGGATCAGGTGTCACCTGATCCTGTCCCTTCATGGTGCCTGTAACAGATTGCTTTTTATAGAGCTGATCAAACTGACATTCCCATTCTGTCCCTGTTTTTAAGTGTCAGGAACAGCATTTTTCACAACAGCTACTCCAGCGTGCCTGGGGTACTGTGCAAGTACATCAAAATTAATGCTTGCAGGTAGAAGTGCAAGACTTTACATGTAGGGCATGAGATTCTCCATTCTCACATTACTCTGGGGGCAGAAAGGCAATTGGAGAACAATCAGACCAGCAGTTTCCACCCCATGCAGGGGGACAATGCCCCAGACTGCAGACAGAGCCTTTTGCTGCTGGTGTCATGAGACCACTGCAGCCCCCAGCCCAGCCTCACCTCCACAGCATAAACAACAGCTGTCACTGCCTCCTCGGTTACATTGTCCAGCCCATGCTCATAGGCAGTGACAATCATCCTTCCTTCCAGCTGGCCACGTGTTGGGAGCATCATGGTGTGAGAGCACAGCTTCAAATCATCATCCTCCTGAGGATCCTTTGCCACAAACTGCTGGGCTCCCGACAGTGGGTTCTGAGGCTGGAACCGGTGCTGTCAGGAACACAACATTAAAGCATAAGATAACATTCATTCAGACCCTTTGGTTCATCAAGGGGACACCCCTTCTCCAGTCAGAAAACTTGCACCCATAAAAAAGCCTAAAAAAATCCTCCCCAATGGCTTGTGACTGAAGAAATTGGTAAGTCAGGGTTGGTATCCTTTCACTGGACTTGTCCAGTAGCACCCCAAACCACCTGAACTTTGGGTATCCACAACACACTGCAGTCAGAAATTCACACACCACATGAAGACTCACCTGCTCTGGTCTGATTTGTCTGATTCTCCTGGGAGCCTCAAATGCAGTCAGTGACTGTTCTTTTTATCTCCTTTCACACTACCCAGGCCAGTGACTGGACTATCACATGTCTCAGACACCTTCTGTGTTGAAGAGTTCTCATCAATTCAGTAATTTCTTGTACAGAAGGGTGTATTTTTACTTACTATCTGTACAGCTACCCTCCAGATTAAAACCCGTGATCTTAAACTTGTGTGATTGATTCTTATATTTCTCTAATGCTTTAACTTAGCCCAATTCCAGCACTAATTTCATACTCCAGCCTCCCTGTGTACTTTCACTACTCTAAGCAGAGCTCTGTTACAGAACAGCCACTGAGATGGATTATGACTATTTTTCAGAACTGACTCAGTAATTTAGCAAAAATGCTCATCACAGAACAGGAATTCATACTAGAAGGTGGCATTTCCCAGCCCATATGTATTCCAGCACAAATCCTTGGCTGCATTGTGTCTCAAGCTCTGAGTGCCTGTGATGGCTCCTAAGTCCCCAAATAAAGGGGGGACCAAAGCAAATGGAAATTATTGATCCTTGAGCCCAGCCACGTGCTTGGCCCAGGTCTGACCCACAAGGAAACAGACTCATCACACTCCCTCTGCTTTCCAGTGGCTGTGGAATGGCTGCAAGGCTTTTATGGGGCACCAGGACAAACACACTTTAAATATGAACAATGACTATGCAGCAAAGTGGATTTCTCACATCTTAGTTTCAGGGGAGAAAGGGGGGCTGCTTTAGTCAAAGGACAGTGTGGCATTTAACTCAGAGTGAAAAACCAATCCACCCACTGGTGATGCGAAAGCAGGTTTCCCTCCCCATAATTCTAAAGATTTATGCTTTCATTACAGGAAAGTCACAAGCCTGGAAAAAAAGACCTTCAAAATGTAAGCAACTCTCAAGAGGAATGTGCTTTGGGAGAGCAGAAGCCAGCTGGAATAGACTGGACTTATGGTCATTCACAGCTCTTCTTCTGACCAGTGAGGGAAACATGAAATACCAAGGCACTTCCAAGTTCACACTACTCAGGAATTCCACTAGTACCAGAAAAGCCCATTAATTATAGAATGCACTTCATACAGCCCTTACTGCCAAGCATTCCTGAACATGTGTACAAACACACACTAGAAATCTGGTGTATCCTAGGGGTAGTGAGTAAATCAAATTCTAAGATTTCCACTACATCACAACTTGCTTCTCAAACTCTCCTTTACTCACTACTGAACTGAAGAGTTACAGTGAAGTTTTAAGACAGGCAAGGTAACACACCTTATCAAACCCTGCCTGTTGGAAGAGATCCCAAATCTCTGTCTCACCAGGCCCCCTCCACACTGGTCTGGAAGCACAGAAACAAGTGCAGAACAGGGGTGTGGCAGTGCTGGGTGGATGTACAGAGCCTCTGCTGCAAAGTGAACCGGATCTTGCACGTTTCTGTGCCACCTACCAGAAAATAGCACCTTTAAAAGGCATTCTCAGCTCTGAAACAATTTGACCTTCTGAAAACATTACACACAGGATCTCACTTCAAACACTTGGAGAGTTAGTCAGAGAATTCTGACTGCCTGAATAAACAGTAAATCACTTGTTTTAAGAATCTGGCAGATGTAATCTGGCACTTACATCGAACTTTTGGCGAACCGAAGACATCTTTTTCTTCCCTTTGGGTTTTCCAGGTTTAGTTGCAGAGCCACCTGGCCATGGCAGAGATCCAGCACCTTCTACAAATCGGAAGGAAAAAGAAACCAAAGCAAACCAACCAGCAAACAAACAACAAAATATAAACCAAAAACCACAAAACACCCACTCAGTGTTGCTGATTTAGGGCCAGGATGAAACCCTTAACATTTAAGGGTTAAATGTTAAGCCCACCTGTTAAGCCTCAACCCAAAATCAACAGCCATAGCAAAGAGGGGAGAACACCTTTGGTAGGCCCTCCCTTCCTCTGTCAGCCCCTTGCTACTTTGACTCACTCACAACACCCACGACTTATGTAGCAATTTCTGTCCACACGCCACACAAAACCCATAGTGGAAGGAGAGAGATAAGCACAGCCTGTAAGAAAATCCAAAAGAAAGGAACAAGCTGTTTGTTCCATCAGGAAGGTAAGAGCTTGCCTGGAGGTGGGTTCTCCTCTCACCCACTTCTGGATCAGGTCAGATGCTAAACCATCTGAACTGAGCAGCCTGACTCCCCAGCTCTCCTTCTGCTTCAGCAAGATTTGTCATGGATACTTATTAAACATCACTACATCAAGCTGACTGTTCTGTTACACTGAAGAGAAGGAGAGGGGGGAAGAACTGCAGAGGCCCCCGAGCCCAGGAGCAGGATGTCACTAATGTGACCAGTGAGCAAACAGCTGAAACAGAGGTTCCTGTTTAGTACTAATAAATAAATAAATACATTGGGTCATATAATCAGCTCAAAAGTCCACTGAATGCTGTCTGACAGCTACCCCTACAGCAGGCCAAACCACATCCTGATAATCACACAGATCTTGGCAAGGACAGCCTAGCAAGTTTCCTGCTGACAGGCTTACAGGATCTGTGAGCAATTAATTCCTTCAGGAACATTGGCTCAGGACAGCACTGCACTGGATGTGCGTGCTTGCTGGCAGGGAACAAGTGCAACTCAGAGACTGAGCAGCCCTCTCGTGGCTACAGAGCAGCCTGTGCTGTGTGCCTCCAGCACCCTCCTCCCCCAGCTCACTGCTGTGAGCATCCTCTTCCTTTGGAGCACAGCATGCCCTGAGCATGTCCCAGCCCAGGGAGCTTGGACAGCTCAGCTCTGAGGGCACCTCAGCTGCTTCCAAAACAGAGGCTGGAGCTCTGCTGCCAGGCAGTTCTGACAGCACAGCAACGTCTTGGACATTCCCTGGCCACACCTCAGCCAGAATTTGCCATTTCCTCTAGATAGGGACAAGAAGTGACAGCAACCTTTCCACATCTCACCACCCACAGCCTGGCTAGCCTCACTGAGCACTGACCAACACCCAGCTGTGCTTCTGTCCTGCTCCCACAGCTCTCACCAATCTGTGGGTTTATCTCTGGCTGTCCCAACTATGCTTAATCTGCTGTAATGGAGAATTAACTATGGTTAATTTGCTGCAGTCAGGAACTCATAAACACAATTATACCACAGCCCTGTTTGTAAGGAATGAGGCTGGCTAGAAGTCCTTGGCTATGGGCAGCTTCCCACACTCACAGCTGGAGCACAAGCACCGTGTCCTCTGCTATGGAAAAAAAAATAATTTCTAACAGGATCAGGCTCAGCTAGAGGATTCAGGTGAAGTTTTTGAATGGTCAGCTGCTAAGAAGGGATTAGAAACAACCTACATACACAGAGATGGCACATTCTCCTTATATTAAAAAAAAGTTGACCAAGAAGTTTAGTTACATCCTATTAGAGGGGTGGAAACCCATAGCCTACAAACCCTGTTATCAAAATCCACTGGTCAATTTAAAACATCCCCAAAAATTGTAAGGCTGGTATCACTGCTCATCAATACATCACAGGAGAGGCCCCAAGAATGGAGCATAGGAAACCACTGTGGAGAACCACATCAAGTCTCACACAGCTCCTTCACAGCCTCATCTGTGACCAGAGAAAGTGCAATGGAAGGAGGTGGAAATTGCAAACACCCTTTTCTCTGACAATATTCTACAGATATAATAGGTTACAGCTAAGTCTGAATTTTTAAAATACCTTTTTTAAGAAAAATAATACAGTAGGTTTTAAATTCAATGGCAACTAAATTTATAGGCTTTGACAGTAGATCTGAAAGATGCAACTTAATTGAATCTTAACATGCACATTTAACAAGAAATCAGCCAAACTCAGCTTAAAACAAGGAAAAGGTGAGATACAATCTCCTATTCCCCACTATAATGAGCCCATAGCACAATTTTTGGTTCCTTTTCCAGGTTTTCATATTACCAAGCCAAACTTGCAGGAGATGAAGAAAGCAAAATTTCCCTTTAGCATTCTAAGAAACCAGTACTTGCCTTCCTGGCCACAAATGACAAGGCTGGGTTGGCTCAGACATGAAACTTCAGAGATGAATGCAGTTTATTTAATCTTCCTAGCAAAGAAATCAGACCCTAAGAAGTCACAGCTGCTGCTCTGCCTTCAAAGATCAGCAAGAGATAAAAACATTTTTCTAGGAGCTGCCACATCTCTGCATGGCACCATCACAATGGCACCAGCCAGTCCAGATAGAGCCTGTCAGGTTTGCCTACATGAGGAAAGGACAAAGAAACAGAGAAAGTCACCACAGAAAGAAGCAGACAGAGAAAACACACATTTCCCACGCTTGTTTTCTTGATCTTCAGTTTGGAGGGGGTTGTTTGTTTTAATCTTCTTGCAGAAACAAGGGCTTTGGTCAGGTATTCTGCTGATATTTGGTTGATATTCTGCTGACTCTCCTCTGCCAAAAACTCACACTCCCATTTTCTTACTTTTCCTCCCTTCTCAGTACTCTGGAGAGAAGCAAACACAAACAACCCGAGCCAATCTCACAGCTGAAAGCCCTCTAAGCAAAGCCTGTGGACAAACCTGATGAAATAAAATGCTCCTGTTATTCCACATGAGTTCTAATTCAATGAACCATATTTTAATTGGCTTCAGACTACTATTAAATAAATTAAATCCTTACATCAGTAACTCGGGTGTTTGCAATTGTCTCAGTTTCATTGCTAACATTTAGCTAAGAAAGGAGGTAACAATTCAAGCAAGATACATATTAACTCAAGAAACCCTGCTACCCTGAGAGCCTGCAACTGTCCAACAAACAAGGTCAGCTTAGTAAGCAACTCCATGCAAGGTTAAGAAAGGATTTAAACCAGAGTCCTTCTTGACAGAATTTTTTGGGGAAGAAAAAATCCTCATGTGCTGGTTTGGGGAGGAAGAGGGTTAATTTCTTCCATAGTAGCTTGCACAGGACTACATTTTGGATGTGTGCCAGGAACACTGCTGGTGACACAGGGATGTTTTCACTCCTGCATAGCACAGAGCCAAGAGATTTTTTGATCCTCACCCCATCCCACCAGCTAGGAGCCTGGCAGTGCACAAGGACCCGGGAGAGGACACAGCCAGGAGAGCTGGATGGCCATCCTTCACATCAGAATAGACAACACACCTCCCTGCCTCTGCAGCACCAAGCCCTAAATGCCCCATGCCAGAGAAGCTGTGCTACTGGGATTTCAAGTTGTTTGGCATGTTTGAGCGACAGTCTGAGCAGATAAGAGGGGGAAATGCAAAGCATCCTCAAAAAGGGTGACATTCACCAAGTGCTCCCCTATATGCCAGGTGGAACCACTAGTACAACAGGCAGCAAAATTGGGATCAGATGGGTTTGTTTGCATGGTTAACACATACTATAATCACTCCTGAAAAATACCTTCCCCAAGGGTTCTTATTCCAACACAATACAAGTACAACTTTATCACTGACCGCTTGTCTCTCACACAAAGATGGAAAGTGCATCAGTAACCCTTGTGATGGTGTGCTAGTGCCTCATAAACACTTCTTTAAAGTTACTTATTTCCACAAATCAGGAAGTAAACACCTTCTACCCAAAAGACAGCGGTTAGGACAAAAGCCTGTTAGCTTTCCATTGTTACATGGAGAGGAAAAAAGGAGAGATAAAACCAAACCACAATAAAAAAACCTAGTAGGTGTCAGACTGGCATCTAGGGGAAGAAAAAGAAATCTATCTAGATGTCAAAAGCTAGTATTCCACTGATACTGCATTTTCCTGGGCTTGCATGTACAACCCTCCACCACACACAGCTGATAGGGAGATCTTGCCTGTAAGAGGTCTCCCAGTCAGTGGCCCAGAAAGAGGTACCTCAGCACAGATCAGCTCCCACATCACTGGGAGACAGCACTAACCTGTGCACAGCACAGCTGAGCTGCTAGAGGGGACTAGCAGAAAGCACTGTTAGCTCCAGAGCACCAAACCACATCTTTAAGACCCCACACCCATGATTAAACTGACTTTTTTCAAGCTGGCTTACGCAGTCTGTGGACACAGAGCCAGCCAGAGCTTGCCTGAAAGCCCTGGAGGTGACCAGCACTGGTGGCCAGCTGGCTCACCACCGCGTGCTGCCACTGACCTGTGAACCACTACAGCCAGGCTTCTCCAGGGCTCTGAAGAGAGCAGCTGCCATGGGACAAGAGAAAACGACCGCCAGGAACTAGAAATGAAAGGTCAGGCAGGAAATAAGGAGCATAGGGAAAGCACCTGTGGAGCAGCACCCTGCTCTGTGCTGGGGCTCCCACCTTCAAACGATCCTAACCGGCCTTGGAAAGGGACACCTGGGAGAGTTTGCTCAGGAATCCTGACCAGACAGCTGCATACCATGACTAAGTGGCATAAAGAGAATTAATAGAGACAAATGACAATGAGAACAGCTGAGCCCAGAGCAGGCACACAGGAATAACAAACCCCAATCTCAGCCACGTGGTAAGAGGCTCTAGCCTGACCACTGCCTCCCAGAAGCAAGACCTCTGAGCTGTGAGCTGCACCCCAACACTCACAGCAGCTCACTGCCTCCCTCCCCTCCTCATTTAGACTCAGCTGCTCCAGGTGATCATCAGGGGAATCACTGTTCCTGCGTGTTCTTTTTATAAGCCAGCTGTAATTAATTACTCAAAGTTAAAAGCAAGGAGCAGCAGGTTCAGACATAAACCTTCTGATTCACACAAGTCCAGCTCCCTAAAGGGAACAAGTTTAGGACATACAAGGTGTTTCTGCAGTTCAATCAAGAGCAAGCAAAGCAAGTTTGGAGGTGGGGGCAATTAACACTTAATTAGCACAGCTGGTAGAGTTAAGGCCAGCTCCAATGCAAAAACCTGTGGGCATCTATGAATTTTGCATTATTTTCTCTAGCTAGAGGTGCCTCAGTAGCAGGTATTCTCTGAAAAACTCATCTCTCAGGTCTCAGCCCCTATGAGCTGTAACCATTTTCTCTCCCTTCCTACACAGGAGTTCCACATCTTGAATTGCAGCTCAGTTGCCCTTGCTACCACATCTCTGGATTGAGAGGTCTTTTGGAAACCAAACAAAACACACCTGCAACCCTGAGGACAGCCATTCTAGACACTCACAAAGGTAAAATGTAATTCTAGATGCTCACAAAGTTAACATGTTAACTATCTGCAGATTACTGGGTTAATAGGTCACAGCTCAACCAAGGCTCCCTGTAAGCACTTTTCTAACAGATATGTACTTGAAATCAAGGTGAGTCAGGAAAAGTCAGCTCTCCACAATGACCAGGAACAAAGTTCAGAGGAGAGGGAAAGAGGTAAGCAAAACACATCAAAGAGAAGGCTGCATCTGCCTTGACCCTTCAGCTCACAGCAGACACCAACCCAGAAACCAAACCAGATTATCACAGGCAGCAGTCCAGCACCAGCCTCTAACCAAGCACACACAGCTTAGTCGTAGAAGCATCTCTACTGAAACATTATTTTGCTACATTTTTACCTGTGTGGCAAAAAAACCCATGAATATTAAGGCTGAGGACACAGGGGTACTGTGCACACACCCCCCAAACACACAAGTGGCAGGCACAGTGTTACACCAAGTGTTTAATGAGGCTTCTCAGGACTCACCTGGGGCAGAAACCAAGATCTGGCATCGGGTGAGAATAGCCAGGAGGAAATCATTATGAGAATGGACTGTTCACAGAGAGAAAGAGAAAGCTCATTAGCAGCACATCAGTGCCCAGAGGCACCCCCTCAAAGCCATCCTAAAGCTGCTCCCTAAGCTTTCCCACCGTTGTGTTCTCCCCACCTGCTCAGTCAATTTTCAATTTAAGTTTTTTTGAGAGTTTTCTTCTACTGGACTGAGAATCTACTCCTATGACAACAACACAGAGGATACTACACACAGCACAGAAACAATGAGGTCACTTCTCAGTATTACACACACAGTGTATTACAGCTACTTGACAAGTCTGGTGTATTCAGCCAGTCAGAGGAGCAGCTGTCCCCTCTCGCCATGCAGGCACCCCACTGTAGTGCTTTTGGTTTTGCTACAAAATACACCAAAATGAGAACCACAAAGATGAAGTCAACTCAAATAGGTTCTAACAAAACAGAACTTAACTGCAGAGGTTTTCTGGAACATAGAGTAAATGTGCACAAGAGAAAGTGAAAACAACTTCAGAGGGTTCCAGGATCCTCTTTGGAGTCTGGGCACCAAAAAACTCCCTGCCCTTCCCTACGGGGATCACAAACATGGAAACCACAACGAGCTCAGCAACGCCCACCCATGTCTGCAGACACACAGAGAAGCAAGGACCGAGGACACTCACCCTTCAGCACCCCACCTGCCAGTCCCAGAGGGCAGGAGGGACCTGCCTGCTGCAAATGCACCCTTCCAGGGCTCCCTCCCCTGCTCCAGCTACAGCCAAAGGCAAAGTGCAGGAAGGACTGCATCTCCACAGTGACATTAAAAATGGCTTTTTCGTTGCTCGAACAACACGTTTTACATTTTTATCACATTTACACAACACCAAATTGTCTGTCGGTGCCGGGGTTACACAGGGACTTCCCCATGCAGGCCAGGGCACCTCCCACCATTTTAACCCCACTGCTGCCGGAGCCCTGGCCACCGCTACTTCCCTCACAAGCACTTGCCCGGTTCGGGAAGCACCGCGGAGCTTCCCAGGCCTGGCAGGGAAACGAACCCCAGGTGTTATTTTACCATTGTCTTGCGTGAGAAGCCTGCGCGCTTCCAGGTCAAACTCCTCCTTGCTGATCTTCTGCTTGAACCAGAGCTTCAGGTTGGCCCAGTACCTCGGGAAGAGCAGGGAACCACAGAATCAATGCGGTTGCCAAAGACCTCCGAGATCATCGAGTCCAACTCTCAGCACCACCGTGTCAACCACACCTTGGCTCTCTCCTCGAGCACCTCCGGGGAGGCGCAGGCAGCGCAGCAAAGGCGCTGCTCCCACACGCAGCAGCATTGCCGAGGCTTTGCACGGACACGGCAGGACCGCGAGGGTAGCGCAGCGCCCAGGCCCGGCCCCGCTCCCCCCGCTCCCCGAGGGCACTCACTGCTTCACGTTCTCGCCCAGCGCCTCGCTCAGGCTCTTCTTGGCCGCCTCCAGCTCGCTCACGTAGGTCGCCATCACGGCCGCCGCCGCCTCAGCGCCGTCACGTGCCCGCGCTCACGTGCCCGCGCAGGGGGCGGCGGAGGCGCGCAGGCGCAGAGGGGGCGGCGGTCGGCGGCGGCTCCGGGAGCAGCAGCGGGAATTGCACCGGGAACCGCAGTCATGCCGGGGCTGCTGCTGGGGGATGAGGCGCCCAACTTCGAGGCGGACACCACGCAGGGTCGCATCCGCTTCCACGACTTCCTGGGAGACTCGTGAGTCCTTGGGGATGCGGCGGGAGCGGGGGCAGGGGGTGGGATGTCCGCGCCGCCGGATCCCGGGGAGCCGGGAAGGAGCGGCACCGCTCACCGCGTTCCTTCCTTCCGCACGGTGGGTCTCGTGTCACGCGGTTCCGGGGACTCGCTCCAAAACGTGGGTTTTTCTCGTGGGGCCGGGGGGCCGGACACGGCGGGATTCCCGGTGGGCAGAATGGCCCGTCCCCATGGGCCCCGGAGGGCGAGCCGAGCTCCCGGGGAGAGCGGAGGCAGCGCCCGCGGCGCGGCAAAGCCCGGCTTGGCAGAGCGGCGCTTAGCCCAGGGCGGTGCTGCGGACCAGCCCGGAGTCACGTAGCCGGAGTGCGAAGGTGTGCGGTGACACGGGGCTCGGTGGCCGGGAGTGCGGAGGTGACAAAGGGCTCGCGTCCTGCCGGCACCGCTCCCGCAGAGCCGGCTGCTCCATTCCCGGCACGGGCACGGCGCCTCCGGGACTCGCTCCCGGCAGCGCTTGGCAGGCGTGAATCCGCCCCTTCTGTCGGCATTGTGAGCTCGGGCAGAGGGCGAAAAAAGAACCCTCTGAGCTTCGGCCCTTCTGGAACTGGCTGTTCCGGCCTGGGCACACAGCTTTCTCCTTTCTCCTCGCTGCTGTTTGCCCAAGGAGCGCAGTTATTGTCTGAAAAGCCTGGTAGCACCGGTGGCCAGGTAGCCGCCCCGTGAATTCCTGGTGACCCGTGGCAGTCACACGGCTCTGCAGAGCTGCAGGGGCCCTCGCTTGATCCCTCCAGCTGCATTCCCGAGTCTCTCAGACAGGACTTTCCCCCCCTGCTGTGGTCCCGGGGCTGGGTGAAGATCGGTGCAGTAAGATCTGTGTGATTTGAGCTGAGAAATTGTGGAAGGAGTCTCTGGCAGGGAATTTGAAGTGCTGGGGGTGGCTTTGCTTTAGCCCCTGGGAAGTCCTGAGAGCCTTTTTGCTCCAGCTCATCCTGCTGGGCTGCGTTGCTGTCTTTCTCTGTGTGCTGCTTACCTTACCTGGGAGGTGTAGGATTAGTGTTTGCCTGCTCTAAAGATTCAAAATCCATTGCTGCCAGGCTGTGGGCAGCAGCGAGATGGCTGTGTCATGGTAACAGGAGCCAGAATGTGATGTTGTTAACTTCTGGCCTCCCCTGTTATTGATTAATTCTTACCTTTTAATGAAGTGCAGCTCACAGCAGCAGCTGGGTTAAGGCTTGGTCCTGTCCCATTCTTTTGAGTTGCATGATGCACATTTGTGTGTGTCTCCTCGTGGAGGTGAGGTGCAGGGGTAGTGGCCAGGCTGGTGAATCAGTGACCGTGTCTGCAGTAACCTGGCTGGCAGGCTGGCCAGGCATCCCCTCACACGTGGGGTCTCTGGGCTGCACTGTACACGGGGCTCCCCCAAACTTCCTCACATGGCACGGTGTCCACCTCCATGTGAAGATCCAGGGGCTACTCCAGCATCTCCTGCAGGGTCCTGGAGGCAGAGCGGGGAGTGAGGTGCAGGGAGTTTCTTAGAGCTGGGCTTATCTCATGGAAGTTTCTAGTGATAGGGAAGGAAGAGTTGCCAGGGAAGGAAGAGTTGCCGGGGCAGGAATTCCTTATCAGAGAGACGAGCTGTTCCTGCGCTCCACACCATGCAGTCTGCACAGCTTTTGTCTGCAGCACAAACCAGAACCACGCCTGACCTTCACAGCAGCTGCTTCCCTCCCGTTGCAGGTGGGGCATCCTGTTCTCCCACCCGCGGGACTTCACGCCCGTGTGCACCACGGAGCTGGGCCGGGCGGCCAAGCTGGCACCCGAGTTCAGCAAGCGCAACGTGAAGATGATCGCGCTCTCCATCGACAGCGTCCAGGACCACCTCTCCTGGTGCAAGGTACGGGCTCTGGGGAGGCCTCGGGGCCAGCTTGTGCTGCTGCCTCACTCCAAAGGCTGCAGGAGATGCCCACGCAGGCTTGGAGGTACAGGTGTCACATCCCAAAGCGTGGCAGCACTGAAATTAAGAGCAGGAATGGGGAAGGTGTTCTCCGTCTTTGTGGAGCACCCCGCAAAGTCCAGGGTGCTCTTTGCACTTTGATGCTGATGCCTTGTGAAGGCTGGCCTAGAACAGAGACTAGACAGAGTTAAAGAATAAAGCAGGGATTTATTAGGAGGCCTCAATGGATCCACCTTGGGCAGCACAAGAGCCCAGCCAGGGCTGCACCCAAGATGAACCAAAATGGTCACAAAATGCACAAACGGTCATGGAGGGGGTCTCTCACTTTTATAAGTTTTGCTCCATTTGCATATTGGAGTTCATTGTCCAATTCCAGCTTTAGCACATGAAGTCCCATCCTTCTAGGTTTTCTCTCTTCAGCCCACGGTGTTTGTGCTCTTGGGCTGAGATTTGGATCATTTGTCCTTGGTGCCCAGCTAGAGCAGGAATTGTTTTGTCTCCCTACTCTGTGCAGAGAGCTCACCATCCCCTAATATGAAGCCCAGACCCATACACTAAAGCAGCACAGAATGTGAAAAATAGAAAAGCAAAAACCTGAGGTATCAATACAAGAGGAAAGCAATATTACTGCTGTCCCACCACTACTGAAAGGGTTAAAACATGGAGATCTGTGATGCCAGAACCTCAGAGGAAGGCAACCTACCCACAGGCCCTCAGGAAGTTCTGTAATAAAACAGGAAAGGAAAAGAGGCATCAGAAGTGAGGACAAAATTGCAGTTCATGCTTGGTCAGAGAGGAGAAAACAGAGGACAAACAGAGACATGTTAAATATAAAACCACAAATAGGAGAACATGAGGCAGCATTAAAAAAAGATGGGAATGGAATAACTCGGTGAAGGAACTTGCAAGGAACTCAAGAAAAACTTCAAAGGCAAACCTGTGTGTGCTACCAGGGAGAATGGTTCCAGGGCTAGAGGTGGTAGGGGTCTAAAATGAGTATTTCAGACAGAAATGGCCAGAGTGTAAAAATCCTTGGGTGAATTACCTGCCACTCTCTTAGCTCTTAAAATTGGGAATGTTCTCATATATTTTCCAGGGGTGAGAGGTGCTTGCAATAAGAGGAATTAAAGGGGAGAAATTTCTATGCTCCATTGGACATTACTTCATGACTGACTGGCTTTAGAAATTAGCTAATTGCCTTATTGCTTAAACAAACCTTTGTACCTGAGTGGTGCATGGCTAATGTCCCGGCAAGCCTCAGAAGGGCCTGGGAAAAGCAATGTACAAATCCCAGTAAATGAGATTTTTGGGCTGCTCAAACTGGCTGAAACCAGCAGTCAAATTAGCAAATAACGTGTCATTAGCCAGAACAAAACATTTGTGTTGTGCTTTTGTAAGGGAGACTCATCTGCTGGCCAAAGCTGAGGTCTTAGGGTGTTGCTGACTTCTGCAAAGCCTTTGAATTTGCAAGCAGCTTTTCCATGAAGTCAGCTCTGTGAAGGGCAGGCTCTTTCTTGCAGGAAAGCAGGAATTTGTGTCAAGGGAGGGAAGTGCTGAGCTCTCTCAGGGCCTGCAGGGATGTGTGGGGCTCAGCAGACTCAGGTGATGTGAAAAAGAGATGAACAGCGAGCTGACTCTGCTGATCCTATAGAATTATTCACACAACAGCAGAATCTCAGGTGAGAGCAGAAGTTGCAGAACAGCCTTGATGCTGGCTGAGGGAAGGCAGAGCAGGAAAGCCTTCCAGAAAAACCACGGAGAGGCAGTGATTGAAGCTGTGGTGAGCTTTCTGTAGGCTGGGAGAAGCCTTGGAGCCAGAGGTTTGGAAGTGTCAGCTCAGCACCTGTCAGACAAACAGGTGAAAATCCTCCAGAGCCAAAGATCCAATTGGTGAGGACAAATCCACAGAAGGCTGGAGTGTTCACTGGATTGAACTCAGAAGACCCAGGAGTGAGCAAAATGTTGGGCAGAACCCTCTGTGAAGCATTCCCAAACACAGCTCTGCTTCCTGGCTGGATGAAGCTGCTTTTACCTGGAGCACAGCCTGCAAGGAAGCAAGCAGGCGAGAGAGGGGTGGCTGAACTCCTGCATGAAACAATAGAAAAACTTCTCTGCTTGCTCTGCTGCCAAATGTCAGTGGGCAGATGAGATCTGCCTGAAAAGGTGGGGCCAGAGTGCAGCCAATAATCCCTGTGTCACTTTGTGCAGATGTCACAGCTATTCTTGGCCATCCCTGGCCACAGAACGGAGGCTTGCTCCAGGACTGGGAGCTGTAGTTCAGCCAGGGATTGATCCCACCTCCCCAGGCAGGAGGCTGCTGCTTCTCCACGAGCTGGGGGAATGCCTGAGCTCCCTGAGCAGGTCTGGCTGGCACGTGCTGTGCCTGTCAGAGGTTTCAGGGCTCTCTCTGGCCAGGGATACCTGCACCTTGCTGACTCAGTGGTGAGTCAATCCCTCCAGTGATGTCTGGTTTCAGCTTGGACTCTGGAAGGGAAATCAGTGACTCGGGAAGGGAGTAGTGGGTGTTTTATTGCAACACAGAGAATGGTTTGTGAGGCTGTTTTCTACAGCTCCCCAGGCCAGGAAATTGCATGCCTTTTGGAATGAGTCACAGTCCATAGGATTCAGATAACACTTCTCAGAAACTCTCCTCATCCTCCAGCCCTGCTCTAAAGAGAGGTGAGGGGTGGCTCTCGTTTGCTGATGTCCACTGCAGCCTCCTGTGACTCTGTGGAGCATTCAGCTGCATTTCTTCTCAGCTGAACTCTCCAGCTCTGCTTTCCTTCCCTGCTCTGCTCTGCCAAGGTAGGTTTGCAGGACAGCAGAACCAATTCCCTGCTTCCTTCCAAGGCAGGCCTGGCCACAACCCAGCCAAGATCAGTGGCCTCTTTCTGCAGAGCCGTGGTGACACAGAAAAGCCTGGGGAGAAAACAAGCAAAGAGCAAAGCTGGAAAGGAAACATTTGGCCACGTGTGCGCCACTTGACCTGCTTGCAGCATCCTGAGCAGCTGGGGCAGGGCTACAGCCCCTTTTGTCAGCACCAGCAGCCATGGGGGGCTGAGGAGGGGTGCAGGGCCTGCCTGCTCTTGCTGCTATTGAGCAGTGCCAAGGGGCAGCATTTCCAACCCTGCCCTCCCTGGGTTCCCTCTGAGCCTGCTCCCCCACATTCAGAGCCTGGAGAAGGCAGAGAGGTTTTACACTGAGTTCATCAGCTGAGCTGATAGTGCAGCACAGCAGTGTGAGGGAGGCTCGCAGCAGTATTGCAGTCACTTTTGACTCCTTGTAGCATGCAAAGGGTGGAAGGAACAGGCTGGCCTATTCTGGCAGAATTCAAGACAGGAGCCTTGAATTCTGCTTGCTTTGATGCTGGCAGCTGCCCTGCCTGTGCTGCCTGCAGCAGGCTCCTCCCAGCACAGCTCCCTGTGGCCTGTGAGGGTGGTGCTGCAGACTCCAGGGACAACTTAAATGCTCTAGTCGAGTCCAGACCAAGTTTGGAGATGCTCAAAATACGGTTTTTTGTGTGTATTTGTGAAGCAGGTCCAGTTTGGACTAGTACAGCCTCATAAACCGTGGTCACAAGGCAGAGCCTCCAGGGCTGTGGAGGGGGATGGTTTTCTCTTCTGTCCCAGGCGTGGTTCAAAAAAGAGTGAGCAGTGTCCCAGCACCTGCACTCAGGCTTCCACTGTAGTTTTTTGAGAGCCTTTAGTTAAGTAAGCTGCGAGTGACTCACTGGATGGAACTGGACCCTTGAATGAGACCTGTGGAGTGTCAGACTGGTTGCTCTGCCCCTAGAGAAACAACTCCTTAGGAGCACAGTCCAGTTCAGCTGTGACACCTGTCAGCAGAGCTGGGAGAGAGCTGGAAGAGGGGCACAGTTCTCAGTGGAAGGTGGTTCAAGCTCTCTGTGTCGCTAGCACGGGCCCGAATTCCCTGTTGCTCCATACGCACTGCCTGGGCAAAGCAGCTGCTGCACGGGCTGTGAGCACAGACAGCCTAAGAACTGACCTCAAGAGCAAGGCACAGCCCAGCCTGGCACAAAGGTTTCTGGTTTCTGGAAGCTTCCTGGAAGGCCATGAGCCCTGGCTGTGCTGTCCCAGCCTGAGGCCTTGGGGTCAAGCGGGTGGGGAGCTCCCGGTTCTGCCTGGCCTCTGTCTCTGCTGGTGCCACAGGAACGTCCCTTGGCTTTGTCCCTGCAGGACATCAATGCCTACAACGGGGAACAGCCTGCAGAGAAGCTGCCCTTCCCCATCATTGCTGACAAGAACCGGGAGCTGGCTGTCAAGCTGGGCATGCTGGACCCAGACGAGCTGGACAAGGATGGGATGCCGCTGACCGCTCGTGTGGTGAGTGCCTGTCCCCGCAGCACAGAACCATGGCCTGCCAGCCTGCCCTGTGGCTGTGGGGCAGCTCACCTGGATGGGCATGGCCATCCTCAGGAGCTGGGATGGCTGGAACCATGGATTCTGTCACGGTGACCCACCGATCCTGATTGTGCCTGTCCCAAACTAATGTTTGTCAGTGCTTGATCTGCCGGACTTTCCCTTTCCCCTCATGTGCTTACACTAGAAGGGCACAGGCAGCAAAACATTGGCATTGGACACAGGAGCTCCCAGAGCAAAAGCACATTCCCTGGGCATCAGTTGTTCTCTAAATCCCCTCCATGGCATCTCCCCTGTCCCAAACCTGTGGTCAGGCAGCTCCTGGGAAAGGAAGGAGCATCAGGGCTGAGCAGATCCAGCAGAGCAGTCAGACAAGTGTGCCCAGCCCCTGACACTGTCTCCCTGTGCTCAGGTGTTCGTTTTTGGCCCGGATAAGAAGCTGAAACTCTCTATCCTGTATCCAGCCACCACCGGGAGGAACTTTGATGAGATCCTGAGAGTGGTGGACTCCCTGCAGCTCACAGCATACAAGAAGGTCGCTACCCCTGTGGACTGGAAGGTGAGGAGCAGGGCAAAGCTCACAGCCAGGCACTGGGAACAGGCATTGAAATGGCAGCCAGCCTCCCTTGGAGGGGCATCCCCAGGCTGGGGGAAGCAGCACTGGAGGCAGCCCTGCCTCAGAAGGCTCCTGTTTCCTGCAGCATAAGCTCGCAGTGGGCTGGGCCAGCTCACCCACCTCCCAGGAAAGCAGTTCTATCCCCAGGGCTTGGAATCAAGAGGGAGCCAGCACCACCTGTCCAGGGGTGCCTGAACTATAGGAATGGATGAACAGACATGGGCGAGCTGTGCTCTGTCCAGCATCGCAGAGAGGCTCAACCTCCCCCCTCCTTACTCCCTGCTCCCATGGCTGTGGGATGCCATTGGCAGGGCTGGCAGATGGCACAGCTCTCCCTTTGGACATCTCCCGTGGCTCCCGGTGTAGCTCCCACTCTGCCCTCACTGCTGGCTCCAGGTACAGGATGTGCCTGGGGCACAAGGGCTGGGCACTCGCAGGGAGGTAGTGCCACCCGTGTCCAGCCCTGCCAGCTCCTTACAGTCCCCATTTGTCCCCATCTGCTCCCCAGCCCGGTGACAGCGTCATGGTCGTGCCCACCTTACCTGACGAGGAAGCCAAGAAGCTCTTCCCCAAAGGAGTCTTCACCAAGGAGCTGCCGTCGGGCAAGAAGTACCTGCGCTACACCCCGCAGCCAGAGTGAGGCGTCTGTCTGTCTGTCTGTCCATCCTGCTGGGATGCCGGAGCCTTCCCGAGCCCAGCTCCCACCCTCTGACACCGCACCACCACAGCCTCGTCCCGGCAGCGCACGGCAGCACTGAAGCAGCCCTCCTGTCCCTCCAGCCCATCCCCTCAGAACCCAAGCCCTGGGTGTTTTCCTGGCTCGGACCAGCCCTGCCAGGACACGAGCACACCCGTGGGGACTGCAGGGCTCCTGCTGTGGTGTCCCTCCGTTTGGTGCCAGCCATGAGAAGGGGTGTCCTGCTGGGACAGGGAGCTCTGGGGTTCCAAGCTGCTGCGTGCCTTTCAGAGCAGCCATCTAACCTTTGGTCCCGCGAGTAGGGGAGGAGCTGCAGAGCCGAATCTCACCTCTTAACTGCTTTCTTGTCTCTTGCTGGAAGGTGATGGTTTCCAGGTTTTGTGGAAGAGGGAATCAAGCAAATAAACTGACCTTCAGTACTACCTGCAGTGTCCCTTGTCTGTGTCTGCTGCCCCCACGGCACCCTGCAGCATTTGCTGTGTTCCCTGTGGGCATGCAGCTGGGATTTGTGCCCAGGCTCTGGAGGGGGGTGGCAGCAGCACAGACTGCCCTTGTTCTTGCTAAGGAAGGCCTTTTGGAAAGAGAGCTTGTCCCAGGGCTCAGACAAGAGAGTTGTGCTGTCCCTGCTGGGGAGGAAGAATGTGCCTCAGCCTGGCCTGGCCTTGGCCGCAGGGCAGAGGGTCCTCCCCGGCTCTGGGGCATGAGCAGGCACGACAGGAGCCGTGCAGACTCCTGCCTGCTCTCCCACACCTCCATCTCAGGGATTTGTCAAGGCATGAGCAATGTTTTAATGTAACAGTAGGAAAGAAAGCTGCTCACTGAATAGCTCATAGGGTGGCTGCCAGCATCCCTCAGTGCCCAGCACAGCCAGCAATGCTCAAAAGGAGCAGCTGTTCAAGAAATCAGCTAACTTAGGCACAAATGTACCCCCCCAGCAGGTGGGACTGTGGGTTTGATGTTCAAGGTGAGCAAAGCACCGAATTCTCCTCCAGACTAAACCGCAGGCAGCACCCACAGCCCTCTTTTATTACCCCTCCCCCCCAAAAAAAGATGTTTATTAATTTTTAATTGCCTTCAGGAACTATCCAGTGAATATTGGTGTATTTCCCCAAATGGCTTTTAAATGAGCCTTCGTTATGAAACTCCATATTATTCCCATGTATTATTTTGACAGGAGGATAGGAACAGTTGGTCTCTGGGCTGACTTTTGTTCTCACTCTTCCACTCTGCAAAAAAGGGGAAAGGGAATCTACAATTTCAAAAGAGAAACATCTTTTTTCAGAGTAGCTTTTCAGCTTTATCAGTCTGGGCAGCTTTCCTAGTTCCCATGGCTGGGCCGCATGAACTCCTGGGCTTCTTGCTGCTGCCTCACTGGGATCTTGTTTCCTAAGGGAAAAAGGAACGTCTGCCCCCTCCAGGCTTTCCAACCAACTGCCCAATTTGCTGAAGTGTGGGGGCACAGCCCCATGGCAGCCTTTGTGCCAAAAGCCTGGTCAGAGCATCCCCTGGGGAAGGGCACTGCAGGGCCAGCACATCTCTGGGACAGCACAGAAGCCACCTCAAGTCAGGACAAAGTGCAGCCTGCTCAGAGCATCCCCTGGGGAAGGGCACTACAGGGCCAGCACAACATCTCTGGGACAGCACAGAAGCCACCTCAAGTCAGGACAAAGTGGAGCAAATCTTGCCACCAGACCCAAGGGCTTAAAGCCAGCAGGGACAGCCACTGGTGCCACTGCTGAGGCAGGTAGGGGCTGATTGAAATTCCAAGAATTCCTGCCCGCTGCCCGGTGCTGCCATGGCCCCAGAGGTACAAACCAGCCAGAGACACTCGGACACAAGGTTTGGCTCCAGTACAGCTCGAGTAGTTTTCTTTTAATCCCAGAGAAGTGAAATGCAACATTTTTTGAGTTGGTAATAACATCCAGAGACAGAAGTCCAAGCCCCCTACTCGGTAAAGTCATTTGTGTTTAAGGCACTCTGCAAAACCAGCTTTCCTCTCTCTGATTTTCCCTACACGGCAGCAGAATACCTGGTTTGGTCTGTTCTCCATAGTGACATTCATCCACCCTGGCTCCTCCCGCCCTCTCCAGGAGCTGGAAACAGCAAATCCAGCGGGAGAAGCAGCAGGAGGCTGGGTCAGTAAACAGGGATGGGCAGGGGAGGGAGCACAGGACTCCAAGCTTCTGCAGGGAGGGGGCGAGCAGCGGGTGCCCTCCCTGCAGGCACGGTGGGGTTCCCCTTGCTTCCCCTCCCTCTCAAAAAGGGCATAGGAGCGTGGGGACCACAAGCATCCCTCCCCAGAGGTGCTCCCAGCAGCACCCCAAAACGCAAGGGGCTGGGTGTGGGGGAGACCCAGCTGCCCCCACTGTGCAGCAGAAATGAGCCCCCCCCACCCCGACTTCCAGTTGTCAATAAATACCAATAAATAACTTAAATAAATAAATAGATAAATAAATAAGTGACCCGAGGCTGGGAAGGAGGGGAAGGGGCACCCCGAGGCTCAGGGCACAGGGAGTGTGAGGGTGGGCATTTCCATGGGCTGCCCCTCCCTGAGATAACGGGGTGCTGGTTGGGAAGGGGGGCACAGGGAAAGCATCCCATGGGGTGAAGCCCAGGGGTCTGAGTGCTCATCCAGCCACAAGGAACGAGCCAAACTCAGACTCGTACGTGGGAACTCTCCCCACACCTGCCCTCCTTCCTTTGAGCACCAACAGCCCCAGAGCTCCATCTCCAGCCAGGTGTGAACACCCTCCTTTGCCAACACGCACAATGCCTGCACGTTTCTGTAAACGCTGTTTGCACGTGTTTCTTTGCAAACAATTTTTGCAAACTTTTTTTTCCCCCCTTCTTTTTTAACGGGGAAATGCCCACAAAGACAACCCATGCACCAAATCAAGTGTATCAAATCCAGCTGTCAGAGGAGTGGGACTGGAAGCCTGGCAGAAGCCTGGAGAGGTGAACACAGGCACAGCCCCAGGGCTCAGCCAACACCTGCCTGCAGGCTGGGGCAGCCCTGGGGCGTCAGGCACATGACTACAGCCAGGCATGGAGCCTGACCCTGGCACCAGGATGTTGCAGACATTCATGGATAGAAATTCAGCTACTGCTGTCTCAGTGTCATGGCACCAGCCACGTGCCAAGGCTCAGACTGGCCAGCAAATCCCAAAAGGTGGCAATGCTGAATTCAACAGCATCCCTGCAGCAGTGTCCCCACTCTCCCAGACACTGGAGCCATGGCAGTGCCACAGCAGCTCCCTGGGCTGACACAGCATGCAGCCATTTCCCGTGGGTTTTGGGGAGCTGGCTCACACAGCCTCTGGACACAGCATCCTGTCCCAGCAGGAAGCCCACCTTGGAGCTGCCTGTTCACTGGGGAACCCCTTCCTCTGGCATTTTAGCTCTGATGCTGCCAGAGATCTTTCTGTCCCCCTTGGTCAAAAGTATACACCTGCCTTACTTCAAACCAAAAGGTACTTACCCCTCCTCCCCCAGTCCTTAAGGAAAATTGTATTTCAAGTATCTAACCCCTCTCCACACACACTTTTTGAGAAACAAAACATCAGCGATGGCAAAAGCTGCCATCGGTCCCACACCAGGACAAAACCACAGTCTCACAAGAGCAGGACGTCTTCCCACACCAGCAAGCTCCCTGTGGGAGCTCTGCTGCAGAAAACACAGCAAACCAAAGCTCAAAACCCTCTGTCCCTCCAAACCTGCCCCCCAGCGAGGCTGTAGCCCCTGCAGAACCCGACACAGGCACGGAAAGCAGCAGGTTCCCAGCCCAGCGCGAGGCCAGGCGGGAGGAGCAGGAGCGCCGGCCCCGGCACACGGAATTGTTGTGCCAAGGCGTCCAAAGGAAACGCTCCCAGAGGGAAAATAAATAAAGAACTGGATCAGCAGCAAACACTACTGAGGGCAATAAATAGCACGGGGATTTCACAGGGATTTTTGGTCTAAGATGCCTCGGGAGCCCCTGTGCTGGCAGGGCCCGGGGTGCACGGAAGTGTCACCCAGCACTCCTCCCCAGGCTGGACCTTCCCAGCAGGAATGACCTGCATCCCCAGGGCAGCACAACCTCCCTGCAGTGTGAAGAAGGCAGGGCTGCGAGCTGAGGAGCTATAGGGCTCATGCCAGGGAGCATGAGAAAGCAGCAAAAGCCATAACCACCTGCCCAGGAATGATGGAGCACCCAGAGCAGCAGCACAGCCATGGTTCATGCCTCTGCTGCAACTCCAGGGTGAGATCCTGGGAACTGCCAGCTGCATCCCACAGCACCGTGCTGCCCCATGGACCAGCCAATGCCAGCCATCCAGGCAGCAAGGAGCGAGAAGAAAGGCAAATAAATCCCCCTGTGACCCCTCCCAAGCACGGCAGCAGCAGGAGGCAGCCCCCAGGCAGCACATTCACCTCCTCTTTCCCAGGCAAACCCAGGCCTGCCCTGAACAGCCTCCACTCACATCCCTGCCCTCCACAGAGCTTGGGGAGGTACCACAAAGCGTGCTGGCCCCTCCACTGGTGGCCCAGCCAGTAGCCGTGGGTGGCTGGGGAAGAGGCCTCCACGTGAGCCAGCATTTGCGTGGAAAATGAGCAAGCACCCAACTTCTAGCGAGGGAGCGGGGTGTGCGCTGAAGCGAAGCAAGTCCAGAGTACCTGTGGGCTGGTTTGGGTACCATGCACAGAGCACCTGGGCTGGGAGAACAGCACTGCCCCCTTTTCCCACCTGGATGAGAATCCCTTCTGCTCCCGAAAGAGAAGGGCCAGCGGGACTCGGGAGGGGAGGCTGAGGAATGCAAAGACTTAGTGCACCTTAAAACAAAAGGACATCTAACCTGCCCCTAGACCTCACTCCAAGACAGAAAAGAGCTATGGCATCTCCTACACTCACAACTACTCCAAACACACCCAGATGCATGCAAAACGTGTCCCGCTCCCCCCGGGCTGCAGAAGACCCCTCCCGAGCGGTGGCACCGGCAGCACCGGGCTCTGCCCCGCGGCAGCACCGCCCGGTCCCACCCCACTGCCGCCCCTCCCGCCCGGTGCCAGCGGGCAGGCCAGGGGTGGATCACGGATCTGAAATGCATAGGTACGGACACGGCAGGGACAAGGGACCGCAGCAGCCCCCGCTGCCAGCAGGAACAGCCTCCGCCTCTCCCTCCGGCCGGGTGGGAAGCAGCATCTGCCACGGGCACGGTTCAACCACACTCATGCTCCTCGCGCTGCCCCGCAAGGAAAGATGAGTCCTTTGTGTCAGACAGCCTCTGTGCCAGCTGCAAGTACTCCATTCCGCTTCCTGGGAAATCCTCCAGCTCAGCAAACCCTCTTCTGTGCCCTTGTGCCAGCCAGGCTCTATTTCTGACCGAGGAGGAGCCACGTTTCCAACCACAACAACAAAGGCAGGAGAACCCGAGAGGTCTGCTTTGGCTTGGCAGCCCTGTTCGTCTGCAGCGGGCTGGGGGCACCCAGGCCCTCACCTGCACGCCCTACTTGGGAGGTATCACCACGATGGGCTGCCCTCGCTTGGGTCTCCACATGAGCACCTGGGCGTCGTTGGCGTTGGGCTTCACTAGTGCGTTGGGTGGGATGGGCTCCATCCTGCTGAGGATCCGCGGCTGCTCCTGCTGAGTCCTGCCCACCAGCCGTGCCCTCTGCCCCAGCAGCTGCATGGGGTCCACCTCAATGTCCACTCGCATCCTCCACTTTATAGTCTGCAAGATGATCTTCTCCTTGGTGGTGGTGTTCATGGCCACGAGCCACGTGGTAAAGCTCTGGTCCCTTTTAATCCTGGTCAGCAGCGGCACGTTGCTGTTGCTCACGGGCACGGCCCACGTCACGCTGGGGTAGAAATTGTCGTTCATGCTCACCGAGAACCTGGAGATCTTGTTAGTGGGCCCCACCAGGGTCACGGTTTCTGTGGTGTTTCCATACCAGGGGTAGCTCACCCCATCCGAATCGCTGATGGCTTTCACTCGTCCTTCTCGCAGGTCGGGCAGTTCCCAGCTTGACCTGGTGAAGAAGAAGAGGAAGATGAGCAGGGAAATGGCAGCAACAGTGCCTGGCGAGGGATGGAGAAGCCAGCAGCACGGGGACCCTCTGCCTGCCTGCAGCAAACTCTCAGGGACAGCCCTGAAGAACAAATTCAGCTTCGGCTCCTTGAGCACGTCCAGCTTGAGCTTTTGCTCTGCCAACACAATGCCATTTTAATTAACCTGCAATTAAACTGACTCGGCCAAAACCCTCTGCTGAGTCTCTCTGGGGTCACTCTCTCCTTAATCAGCTCCTGTGCTGGAGAACAGCCTTGCCTGCCCCCAGCTGCAGCACAGTGACCCGGGCACGGGCCCAGCCCATCAGCAGCCCCCTCCTGCAGGAGGTCTGTGATTTTTATACCTTAAATACCAAGACACGTACAACAATTGAACCCCACAATTAAGCCTGCCACTGGCACCATGAAATCCCTGCAATATGGCTGGGGGGAGGGGAATGCAGCCCAAATCTTTGCTGCTGGCCGTGCTACCAACACCATGTGGCTATGGTGAGGCCTGTGCGGCAGTAACACGGGAGCAGCTTTGCAGCAGAGGGGCTGGGGCCACACTTCTGCCATCCCTCCAAGTGATCACCTCCACTCCAACGTCCCCAAGTGCTCCAGTGCCCCGTGCACACCAATCTGTGGCGATACAAGGATGCAGGACAAGGATCTGCTGCTCCAGCAGCAGGAGCCCACCAGTGAGCTGCAGAACACTCCGGACATCTCCCCTCCTGCATCACCCCTTTCCAAAGACACATCTCCCCTCCGGACATCTCCCCTCCTGCATCACCCCTTTCCAAAGACAGAAGACACAGACAGAGAGCCAACAGCGTTGCCCCTCGGCATCCCCAAAGGGATTACAAGCCACCTGCACGCTCAGCCTTGGGAAAGGCTGTTTTCCAGCTGCCACCTCTGCCCAGCACCGCAACCTTTCCCTCTACTAACACAAGCCAAAGGGGCAACACCCCCAGCACTGCCCATGCTCCAGCCCCAGTCCCAAAGCAGAAACGATGCTTGGTGGGAGACAGCGGCCGCAAAGCCCTCGGAAGGGCGAGCTCCGGGCCAGCGGGACGGTGCGGGACCAGCTGTGGGGCCCGAGGAGCAGGAACTGTGGGGTCGGGGAGCGGGGCTGGGATGAAGGTGATGCCCATGTGTGCCTGCGGCTGCAGAGGTGGGGCAGAGGGGCAGCACAGGGTGCTGGGGCTGGGGCTGCACAGGGTGCCGGGGGTGCGGCTCCCGGTGCCGGGCTGCAGCTCCCGGTGCCGGGCTGCAGCTCCCAATGCCGGGCTGCAGCTCCCGGTGCCGGGCTGCAGCTCCCGGTGCCGGGCTGCGGCTCCCTGTGCCGGCATGCGGCTCCCAATGCCGGGGTCAGCTCCCGGTGCCTGCGGGCGGAGCAGGGCAGGTGCCCGCACCGGGGAGCCCCCGCCGTTCGCAGCCCGGCCCGCCCGGCCCCGTGCCCCCGCGCCCGCCCGCGGTGCTCACACGCCGAGGTCGCTGTAGGTGTTGTAGAACTCCATGTGGTTGCAGGCCTGGATCCAGCCCACCACCCAGGTGTGCCGCCGGGCGATGGGCGGCATGAGGACGCGGGCGGAGGCGCGGAAGTAGGGCGTGCGGTACCGCAGCACCACCGGCGAGCTCTCCTCGATGGCCGTGGCCGCCGGCTCGATGGTGGCCGACACGTCCGACACCACGATCTGCTCGCGGCGCACCCGCGCCTTGCAGGCCACGCTCTGCAGGCACCCCATGGCCGCGGCCGAGCCGCCGTCACCGCGGGCCCGGGGGGGCGGCCG